>NW_027472580.1:26327716-26927716 GCF_030347505.1 Rhynchophorus ferrugineus
CAACCATCTTCCATCGAATTCTTGATACTGTGTCTGTTAATTTAATAATAGGCTCATTTTTCCTTAGGTCCCAAATAACACATTTGGAAGAAAATGAAGAGGCCAGAATATGTTGCACTTGTTTATTCCAAGCTACTGAAAGGACATCTTCTGATGGTTGCGTTTTGGCACCTAAATAAAATAATATATTATGATAAACAATCAATGTATAGACTAGTTTTCCAAAGCTACAATATCTAACTTAAATAGTAGAAAGAATTGATTTGTTTTGATAAACTAATAAAACAATTGCTTTTGACAGTCAATGGCTATGTGAATTAAATTATTTTGCTCTGATTGTTAATGTAACTTTATAGACAATTCTGTCAAGTTGACCTTAATAAAATGACCTATTAATAATAGAAAAAAATCTGCATATAACAACGTTATATTTAATGATGTAACTAAAAAATAAACAATTGACCTATAAATTATCACATAATAAGTATAGATTAATATAACCAAATATTTGATTAAATTGAAAGAGATTAACTTTATGACTCTTATGTTAAATTAATCTAAGAATGTTATGCTCTTTAATTAATATTATCTCACATGGTTTTGTTTACATCTTAAGCATTCTTTTATGTATATACACTTACTTAATGATCCTATTGATAGCAGTAAGACATATAAATTACATAGCATTATTAATATATATTTAAACATTTATATAAAAATTACCTGGTGACATAGGAGTGGTGGTATTGTTTAAATCCCAAATGAATATTTCTGATTCCCCTGCACCTGTAGCAAATAAATTTTGCTGAAATCTATTGAAATCTAATGCATGTACCGGTCCTGTATGTTTTTGTTGTTTCCCAATGAGTGCATCACCAGACTTTAATAATTTTGAAGCGCTACAAATATAATTCATAAAGCTTACATAACATATAATTTTTATACTCGGTAGATACCTATAAATTTGTATAACACCATCATCACAGCCACCTATAATTGTACCAGCATTATCATTTCCTGCTGATCCCCAAGTAATTTTATGAAATCTAGATTCAGTAGATAAGGAGGATACAAGTTGGGTGTCTGGTCCAGGCTCAGCAACATTTAATGCATATATTTCCAAAGCTAAAATTCATTTTAAAATAAATATTTATACCATGACAAATATATATTCCTTACTGGCATTTGTACTAAAGGATGCATCTAGTTGCTGAGCTGCAGTTCCTGCAGCTAGATAAATAGGATGATAATTTTTGGGGGACCAGGCCACATTAGCCGTTCGCTCGATATCCTTAACTTTCATGGTTTTAAATTCTGTAAGGCCTATGTGTTTTTATAATAAATATAAAATGTTCAATTAAAAAAGAATGTATGGAGCATGTAGAAATGACTAACTGTTTATAATTAATTAATGTAGCAATACTATTACCTTAAAAACGAAAATCACTATTCATTTAAGGCATCTACAAAACTATTTACAAATTTGTGCACTTCCAACGTGGCTCATATGACATTTTGACGTTTGCGGCAATTTCAAAACACGTCAACAATATTTTTTTTTAAGCTAAAAATATAATATAATCTGGTGATGGATCATTTAATATACAAAAGGCAGGTATTAATGAGAATAAAAAATTAAATATGAAAACAAAATGTTATTAATCTGATTAAATATTTCTTTAGTCTTTTAAAAGTTGTCAAAAAGTATTGTGAAAACATTTTCCAAGTAGGGATTTATTATGGGTATAAATATTTTTTCTCAGTAGATGGCGCGATTTGACTGTATATTATAGATTTTATTACGAGATGGTGCTAATGTTGATCCAATATTTTTAAATTTCCTGAAAATTTTATAATTTCACATAAATAATTTCCGAGGATAATAGTAATCTTTAACTGAATAGTATAAGACAATATCACATACCACTCAATTTATTTTTTGTACCATTAAAATCTTCTTCAAGGTATTCAACGTCATTATCATTTCAACTTTCGCTCAAAAAGCACGAAACGATTATTTGTTTGAACATTTCGGGTGTGTATGCGTTGATTAGCAGGTAAATGGTGATCAGTGCGCTTCCAACTAGGATTAGTTTAAATTGTCGGTCCTTAGAATTTGGTGTGATGCAGTGTTTTGTGTATTATGGATTAAAAACTATATCAATATAACGGTAGGCCTACCTATTAATAATTTGTCTACAGTATTATAATTATTTTATATAAAATATATTTCAAAAATATATGGGTTAAATATACTGATATTGAATAATGAAAGAATTTCTATATTGATAAATAAATAAAACAAAATTTTTTTGATATAAATAGTTAGTAGAATTAAAGCGTTTATGAAAGTTTAATTCAAACACAGTGATGTTGAAGTGATATTCTGATTCAAAATTAAAAAAGAGAAAGTTAAGTTTGTTTTTATCCCAAAGACGATATATAATTTTTTATATTTATTAAGTGATCATGGGAATTATCAGAGTTTCTAATTAATTTTTTTTTTCATTTCAAGAAAAGTAAAGAAATATTATCGATGTGCCTTGGACTATCTTATTTATATATTATATTGAAAATCGAATAAGATTTTAATTAATAATCATTCCGTATCGTCCTTTACGAAGTGCATCATGTGCGTTTATTCTTATAAGAATTAGCGTGTAGGAAACCGCAAGATATTGTATGAATATATTTAAACTGATATAAATCGATATGGTGAGTCTTCACTATGCATGCCTGATGGATGGCAGGTAGATGAGTGATGTTATGCTAAAAACTTAAGGTTATAATTTATTTATATTAGTCGTATCGTCATCAATTACCATCTAAAATTGTCGATATTTAAAACAACAACTAGATTAGTTAGGTCAAGTATGATAAATACGTGAAATAAAGTTGTAGTCAATCGCATAATGTATGACGCTCATATATGAAATAAAAATATTATGTACGGTTTATTCATTATATATCAATATTCAATAGATCCTAATTAATTAAATTAAAATTGCTGCTATAAGTAATCAAGTGCTGTTGGGAATTTACGGTGAATATGTTACGTTGATAACAATTAGTAAATTTTGGTTTTGACTTAAATAGAGATTTTTGGTACGTGTGATAAAGAAAGAACTTCATCATCATCATCAACGCAGTTCATATGTGCTTAGTGCTTAATAATCTACCTTACTAGACTAATATTTATTTCAACCCACGTTTTATAGCGTTATACAGCTGCATGTGCAGCATTTCCATTTTTATGAAATGGAAATGGATGAAATTCATGGATGACGTCAAATTTACCATCGATTTGTTTTTTTTTCAATGTTTAGAGTCAAACAAGAAGAAGCTTACTCTACAATAAAAGAAGCTAAAGCAGGTGTACCACAAGGAAGTGTACTGGACCAATGCTTTATCTACTCTACACTTGTGATATACCACAAATGGAGAATATTACGATAGGTACATTTGTTGATGATACTGCGATTGTAGCTGTCGGAGACAATAGTGAAGATGCCTCACGAAAATTACAATAGGCAAATGACAATATAAATAATTGGACACAAACTTGGAAAATAAGAATTAATGAAACTAAATCTGTACATGTGCAGTTCACATATAAACAGACCGTACAAGCACCAATAACATTAAATATTACTATCATTCCATATAGCAACAACGCTAGATATCTCGGAATGAATCTTGATGTAAAACTTCGCTGGAAATAACATATATAACAAGAAAATCAGAGTGATCAGTACATAATAAATTGCTATTATATAAGCAAATACTGAAACCTATGTGGACATACAGAGACATACTAGAGTAACATAAATAAAACACAAATTTTTCAGAACAAAGTCCTGAGAGGTATTGTGGGTGCACCCAAATACTATAGGACTGATTATCTACATTGATACCCTCAGATACCCACAGTCAGTCAAGAAATCAAGAGAATTGCAAGGGAGCATGAGACTCCATTCTCATGAGAATATTGAAGTATTGCAGCTTTTGAATACCACTCGAATAGGACACAGACTCAAAAGACTCAAACCATCTGATCTTGCGTAGTGTTGTGTAGTGAGGTGCATATATTATTTCAACAAAGACTGAGATGGTCCTCCCAGTTATATACCTAGATTTAAGTTATCATAAAGACAAATTGTGGGTTAGTCAGAAACGATTAGTAACAATGTAATAATTAAATAATAAAAATAATTGGAATCCAAATAAAGGTATTGCTAGTGAAACCGTTGCCATCGTACAACGGCTTCAAGTGCTGTTTGCAATGATAATGATGCTGCGTAATATGTCTTTAGTGAAATGATACGTGATATCCCTATAACGAATGTGATTCGGAATGTTTGTGTTAAACACTCTAAAAGTGTAATAGATCCCATTTGATTATAGGGCATATATAGACTTTCGAATAAGGTAATATTTTAATAATTTATATGAAGTGATTTTCTACATGTTTGTATATATATATATATATATATATATATATATATATATATATATATATATATATATATATATGTGTGTGTGTGTGTGTGTGTGTGTGTGTGTGTGTTTGTGTGTGTGTGTGTGTATGCGTATATGTATATTATTGATACACGATACGTTTATTATCAATTATGAGCATTCGCGGCGCACAACTAGCGGAAAGCTTTTATAATACAAATGAGTTGTTAAAATATTCTGTACTCGTTTAGATGAAATGCCCCTAGTCTTAGTAATCTCACACGCTTTCACTTTCTGATAGTTTATAACTATCCTTTTAGTTAATTTTCATTTCAATTTCATTAGTTTTTTAAACTCATTTAAACGCACTGGCACGCAACGCTTATTTATTTTTATTTTTAATTTTATTAATAATTTAATTTTATTTAAACGCACATTTAACTGCACGGCCGCATTTGAAGATAAAGAAAGTGCTGCTTCACCAAGATAATGCACCGTGTCACAAGTCAGTGAAAACGATGGCAAAAATCCATTAATTGGGTTTCCTCATCTACTGTATTCTCCAGATCTGGCGCCCCCCCAGCGACTATTTCCTGTTCTCAGATCTCAAGAGAATGCACTATAATCAGTGTATCACCCTTGAAGGGATTATGTTGATTAAAAAAACTAATATTGCCAAACAAATGTGTTTTACTATGGTAGGCCGGGAATTTTTCAATTGACCTGTTATCTTAGAAAGGATAACGACGTGTTTAACTTATTATCGGAATTATTGAAATAACAAAACAAGATATAGAACTAAAGGAGCAAATTATTTAAAAAAAATGTATTTATTAGACTATTACTAGTGATTGTCGTCTAACCTACAATTTGTTTTTATAATAACTTAAATCTGAGTATATTCCTAAGAGGAACCATCGACCCTATCTTAGTCTCATGTGTATACGTTCATATATTAACACTGCTGTTTTACTATTAAATGTACCACTACTGTATCACTACGCTACAAAAGATCCAATAGTTTGTGTATGTATTCGAATGTCCATATAGATTTCAACACTTGCTTATATAATAGCAATTTATAGCGAAGTTTAATATTCATTCAGAGATTTACTTAGCGTTGTTGCTATATGGAATGATATTATTATTTATTTTTATTGATGCACATGCACAGATTTACTTTCGTTAATTTTAATTTTCCTGGTGTGGGTCCTATTATTTATATTGTCACTTGCTTTGTGCGGCTTCTTCAGTATTATCTCAGCAGCAACATTCGCAGTGTCATCAGCAAATGTAGCCATCGTGATATTTTCCATTTGTGGTATATCACATTTTTAGAGTAAGTAAATAATTGGCCCCAATACACTTCCTTATAGTATACTTGCTTAGCTTCTTTTATTGTATAGTAGGCTATCTCTTGTTTAACTTTAAATATTCTGGCTGTAATGTAGGAATTTAATAGTTCGGTGTGTTGTTTTGGTAGCATTTCCTGTAGTTTATGAACAAGGCCTTCATGCCAAACCTTATCGAAGGCTTGTGCTACATCTGAGAATATAGCTGAACATACTTTTTTACCTTCGTAGGCTTTTTCACTTATATCTGTTATTTTATGAACCTGGTCAATTGTTAAATGTTTATAAATTGGAACTGATATTAGGTCTTAGATTAACTATCACGTTGAGATATTTGTCATCTGACAATTCTTATGAAGACCTTAAACTCAGTACAGCCACATCTTCTTTAGATCCTCCATGTTGTTGGTTGGGTATGGATGTTGGTTCGGTTGATGAGTTGAATAGAAGTAAATCGAAATACCATCTTGTGGATTCATATATATCGCCTTCTTTTCCTGTTCCTGTCGAACATTGTACCTACATACAAAATATAATATTATTTATGTGACCTACTCTTTTATTGTTCTAGTTTGCCTTTTTCAGTTCACATCTAAATACTGTTCGCTATTAATGTTTTTTTTAACATTTGTTTCCTTTAATTTTTGTAATACAATTTCTTAACTCAACTCAAAATGTATGACTATTTTCTATATTCTTCGATATACTTGATAAGTATTTAAAGCATTGATGGTTAACGCTTGGAATTGTTTCCAAAGTCGAATGCGTGAAACTAAGATGGCGATTTTTCGTATATCAAACGAGGTTGTACAAGAATGTTTGTTGAACGACAACGCCACAGAATGTGTTACTTTTTATTTCGACGGTTGAATCGACTTGTGTTGTACAAATTGTCATAGTACTAATTGCATAGTGTATAGGCTGTTGAAGGCAAGAGTGCAGGCTGCGTAAGGTCGGATGTCTTCTGGCATGATCTCCAAGTTGGTAACTCGTAGTCTTAATGTCGAGGACCGTGGTTCGGAGCCCACGTTAAGCACTAGGTTCAGTCCAGATAAACCGTTGTTGGTAAAAAGAAGGCTCTAAAAAAACTTACGGCAATATATTTTGTCTTAGAAAATCTTTTAATTAAATTATGGTTCTCATAACGAGTTAAACTAACAACACTCAAGATGTATGTTACGCCCACTTACATATCCATAACATTAAAGTAGAGTAGCAATAATTCTATTATTTTCAACTAACATATCATGTTTAACATTATCCGTAATTTGATGGTTAATTAAGATAAGTATTTTAAAGCCGCTTTTATGGTAATTTTCTTTTCATTCGAATCGCCAAATGCGTAAACAAAAACGTATCTTTTATATTGTCTTCTGTATTCGCGTAAATTTATATTATAGCATAAATATCCGTAAAATGTATAATAAAAATAATCAGTACTGTCAGGCCCATATCTCTTTGGAAGATATATAACGTTACTTTATATATTACTGTCAGAAATTGATTCTTAGCTGACATTTCTTTGTCGTCATTTTGACATTTGTCTCTCCTGAGCGATACTTTTATCATCTACTTTTACTGATGTTTTTTCGATTGTTTATACAAGCTGAAAGTGGACCTCTCAGAATTGGAATCCTGTTCTTTCGAATCCCATCAAGACATGGATGTACTTTCTGGATCAGTTACTTAAAAATGACTCAAATACGTTTCTATACTGATGGTTTATCATAATAATATCGCCAAAATTTTGTTTTGGAAATTCCATTAAGCTACCTTAAGCTGCTCAAACATAAATTGTCACTACTGTAGTTAACTAAGGTGAAAGTGTAGATAGAGGATAACATTAATATTTTCGCACACATAAAAATGTTCAAAACCGATAGCCTTCTATTGATCTGATAACAAAATTGTCTTAATTAAATAATTATAGTTCATTATTAATAAAACAAACGCAGTCATCTTCTCGTATAACAACGATCGGCCATACGTTACAAAAGTTGTGAATTCACTGTTACAACTTCATTGAGAGTTCTGGTGTACCTAGTGCACTCATCAGACATATCGTCTTCTGATTACCACTTATACGGTCGATATAGCTTGGCTACAATACTGTTGGAAAATGCTTAAAAGACGCAAGCATGATAAGATGCCAATCAGAATTGTTTCCAGAGAGATAGGAAAAAAGTAAAAAAATATGTAAAACATTTTAATTAAAATATACTGTACCATTTTATTCAATAAAGAACCGTTTCAAGCATTACAATGATTAGGAAATATTCAAGGACATAACATTTAATGAACCTATAATTGTAACGCATTTTTGCTTTGTACATCATTTTTAATATATAAATCCCCTTACAATTTTCGTATTTTACACTATTATTTATATATTTGCTTAATTTATATTCTAAAGAATCTAAATTAAGCTCTTTTTAAGTTTTAAGTTCTTGAACAAAACATAGATAAAATTACAATTAATCTAGATCTAACCTTCTTTGTTTGGTGTTATGTGTAACATGTATAACCTATTCAAAGTTTTTTTTGTACATACGTCATTAAGATTTACCTGCCGCAATTTGTAAATTCGTATTAGAATGAAACAATATTTTCCTTCTCATTTTATTTTAGTTAAAAAGGGACACAACGCTGTCTGATTAGTTCGAACACGTAAACGAATGAGCCTGTGAAAGTGGTCCGGTTGTCAGACGTATGCAAAATTCTTGAAACCAATAGTGATAAGAGGTTATAATTCTAACCTATAAACTGTTGTGGCTGTATAATTAACTGTGGTTTTTAGATGTGCTATAATGTTAAAATAAATTATATTTGGTAACATTTTTGTTCAATTATTTTATTTAGATTACAATTTTGTTGTATATCAAAGTCAAACTGAACTAAAACTCAGAGTTGATGCGGCAATATTGCGACGTTTTGATGTTACAAATTTAAATGACGTTTGTACGCAATGAATTTAAATATACTGCATTATATATTACACTACAGCAGTTGTTTCAACAGCGTGAATTCTTCAGCGTCGCTGTTCTAGAAAGTCTATTTTAGTTATCTAGAAATGTCAATTTTGCATAGCTTATTTTGATTTCTTTTTGAAAACATGCAAATTTCATAGATCAAAAATCCTTTTATATTAAATAGGATATATAACATTTAATCGTTTAATATAATTCTATGTTTATTCTATTGTTTTCTATCCTATGATAATTAAAAACTTTAGCGACAATAGCATTACAATCGATATTTAATCTGAATAATTAAAATTTTGACTCATTGGATTAGTAAAATCACACTTAAGCCCATAGGTCATCAAAAAATTTGAACAGTATAATCACCTGTGGAGCCATTTTCAATAGAAAGTATTGAAATTTTTGAAAAGTTGTTCAAGAATCAAAAAATATTTATTTTAAAATACAATTTATTTTCATGTACAAACATAATAGGATTAATAGTATTATGATTATATTTAATTCTGATATATTCCTAATTGATATTATGGATGTCTGTTTCGTTACTACAAATTAGGATCCAATTATATATAATTAGACATATGCTCTCAACTCTCAAAACGTCTATTATGAGAAGTCAGCACGAAGTATTGTGAAACGCCATCTAATATCTCCAGTGAAAATTGAAAAAGAATATTTGTAACTATACATTTTTCTGGTATTTGATAATTGATTTATTATTATTACTTAATTACTTACTTTTATTAATTTGGTTATTTGCGACACAATTTCTATTAACTTTTTTCTACGATTTTTTTGGAAATAAATACCGCTCTTTATCATAAGGTATAAGAATGACCACTATCGTCTCAAGGAGTTTGTAAAGTTTAATAAAATATAGTTATTAAAAAAACTCCACAAGGTAGCGTCTTAGGACCTCTCCTGTATCTGCTCTACACTGTTGACCTTCCAACAACAAAAGAAACACTTCTTGGAACTACGACTGACGACTACTTTACTGACGACACAGTTATTGCCTAGGGCAATAGAAGAAGTGCAAGTGGCAGTCAACAAAATCTACAAATGGACAAAAGATTGGAAAATTCAATTTAATAGCTCCAAATCTGTCCACGTTAATTTTGTATTAAGGCGAAATAATAAAAACTTAATTATATCACTCAATACCCGATTCCTCAAGCAGAATCAGCAAAATACCTTGGAATCCATGTTGACGGTAGATTAAATTGGAAGCATCACGTTAGACAAAAAGCAAAACACATTAGAACCAAAATAAAAACAACTATACTGGTTAGTTGGAAGATGCTCTCAACTTGATCTAAAATCAAAGAGATTGATCTATAATAAAATTATAAAGCCACTTTGGACCTATGGGGTGCAAATATGGGGTTGCACTAAAAATTCAAATCAGTTAGTCATACAGCGCTGTCAAAACAAGGTTCTTCGATTGATTACCAATGCCTATCGCTATGTAACCAATGAAGAACTGCAGGATGACTTGGAAATCAAATGGATTTGCGAAGTTGTGCAGGATTTTGCTTGGAAACACGAAAGAAGATTACTAAATCATACTAACGTGGAAGCAATACAACTGCTGGACAGTGCGCAGGATATCAGGAGATTGAAACGAATAAAACCATACGAACTTGTGTGAACATTTAGTGTGTATTATTAGTGTAAACTATAGCTATAAGTTAATAATTAATAAATAATTGTAATTTTATAATTGAGGAATATATACTGATGTATTTTCTCGCACTCGTCTTGCTTGTTAATTAATCCAAGTACATGACAAATGGTGACAAATTTACTAATGTAAACAATAAACAATAATAAGCTTATCAATAATTCGATTTTATTATTCACTATTTTGTTACCTTTTTTTAATGTAAAAGAGTTTAGATATCTGAAAGTTCAGTATGTTAATATAATGTTGAAATGCAATGTGCTAAAATATATATGATATTATGGCGTAATATTAAATTAGTATAACTGTAGGTATAGTAAGATGAAATCAAATTAATGCCTTAGAAAAATTTAGTAGATAAGATAGAGATAAGAAGCGCAAATCATACAATAAGTATCGTGATTCAATGCATGAAATTAAAAATTAACATTACTCATAAGAAAAAAATGGCTAATTTAATCATCTGTATATAATGTATAATTTAAGAATGTATGAAGATTTTTATTAAATCAACTTGTATTAATATTTTATTAATTAATGCATATATTATTTCGTGGGAGAATTCATAATAAATATACAGTGTCGATAAAGTTAATTATTATTATATTAAATTAAGGCATTATATCAAAAAGACCAAATATATTTTATAGCGGCACCAACCTCAAGATTTGAGGAAACCACTACCGTCTTCTTAAGGGAATTTAGTCTTGCACGAGATTATAAAAATGCTTAGTCTTATTTATTACGGATTTTCAAAACTCTATAAACTTCCCATACCTCTTCACTCAACAACAACAATATTGAATGCCCAACCTGCGATATTAACAGGTCAATTGAAAAATCCCCAGCCTACCATAGTAAAACACATTTTTTTGGCAAAATTAGTTTTTTATTCAACATAATTTCCTTCAATAGCGATATGCTGATTATAACTACCCTCTAACTTTTCAATGCCATTTTTGTAGTACGATTTGTCCTTTGCTTCAAAATAGGCCTCAGTTTCACCTCTTCATTCGACGAAAACTTCTTCCCAGCGAGCATACTTTTGAGATCATAGAACAGGAAATAGTCGGTCGGGACCAGATCTGGAGAATAAAGTGGATGAGGAAGCAATTCGAAGCCAAATTCATGGATTTTAGTCATCGTTTTCACTGACTTGTGACACGGTGGATTGACTTGGTGAAGCAGCACTTTCTTTTTCTTTAAATGCGGTCATTTTTCGGCGATTTCGTCCTTCATACGGTCTAATAACGCTATGTATTAGTTGCTCTTGATGGCCCTTCCTTTTTAAAGGTATTATATATGTATAACTTTGCCAGCCGACTGTTGCGTTTCCCTACTCTTTGGAGCGGGTTGATCGTGTGCAGTCCATTCGGATGACTGTCGATTGGACTTCGGAGTGGAATGATGGAGCCACCATTGTCAAATATCGACACAAAAACTAGGGTTTATTACGCTTGATCATCTTTAAACACTGCTCCGAATCATCAACTCGTCATTATTTTTGGTCAAAAGTGAGTTCGAGCGGCACCCACTTTGCACAGAACTTTCTCATACCCAAATATTCGTGTATGATATCATGTACACGTTCAGTTGATATCTTTAGAATGTTTGCTATTTCATTCAGTTTCAATTTACGGTAATTCAAAATCATTTACTGGATTTTTTAAATGTTTTCGTCGGTAACAACCTCTTTTTGTCCGCCCACTGTGTTTACTGTCTTCGGTGCTCATTTCACCACGCTTAAACTTAGCATACCAATCCTTGTTGCTTGATTTTTTTGGTGTAGTGTCCGGAAACTCGGCATCAAGCCAAGTTTTTACTTTAACTATATTTTTTCCCCTCAAAGAGCAATATTTTATCAACACGCGAAATTCCTTTTGTTAATTTTTTTCACAATAACAAAAGTTGGTTCACTCAAAATACTATAATTCACAAACTAATGATCCGACAGCTGTCAAATTTATACACGCATCTTTTGAGGGTTATGGCTAACTAAAAACATATGGATTTAATTCTAGTAGCGCCATCTATGTGTCAAGCCGTGGACTTTTCAATTGACCTGTTACTATATATCTAACTAAACATCTTCAAGATCTAATACAACCAGGTACAAATTAAACATTCTGGTTGATTTTATAATATAAGCAAGGTATGGACCATCCAAACCAATCCAAACGATATTCTTGTTAATCTGGGCGTAGTCCTTCTTTTTACCAGTATCCCTATCAATGAGATTATAGAAGTTATCAATACCTTTATCATAAAACACTTTCCTCCACGTAGGTATTTTCACTTCCAAGAAATATTCTACGAACAAACATCTACATCACTACTATCTCTTCGCCCCTTATCTCCTATAGTCAACACTTTCAATAAACATTTTGTGGATATTTTTTATTACTAAATAATATTTCAGTGATAATAGTTCGGAATAATAGTTCTTCAATGCAATCCTAAATTTGTAAAAAAATTGCTCTAATTTTCGTGAGTACTCTAGAACTGTACTCTACTTCTACACTAGCGTCACACTACATCAGCTCAAAAGGCTTAGCCCTCTTGAGTCATCTTGTACGTTCTACCTCGTGAGAAGAAGAATTGTTCAACATTGAACATGGTGAAGACTTTTTAATGATCTGGTTCTCTGTGAAGAACACATTTAATTTTTAATGTTAAGTAATGCAAATGATCAGTTTTTGTAGTTTCAATGAATGAAATATATAGTGTAGTATATACTCAGAATAGATCTGGTTTAATAAAAAACTACTAAAAATTAACAATACTTGTGAATGTGATATACCATGATGATACCATGTGATTGTCTGCGATATCCATATTGTTCGCAAGTTATTTTTTAATGGGCAATCTTGGTCAATGATGTCAATATCGCCTATTGCTAATCGCATAAAACACTTTTAATGGCCAAACATCACTCATTGAGTAATGTCTAAACCATTGAATTTGACAACAGTGATTAGAATTGATAGCTAATATTTGTACAATAATAAAATAGCTCTAACAATAGTAAGCTATAAAAAATATAAATTCGTGAATTATGTAATTAGAATACTGGAAATACCAATAGGGAATCTTTGTGTTCAGTTATCTCCAAGTGAACATTTGTTGTTTAAATAATTTGAATTCCTTAGTGATGATTCAGTGATGTCAAAATCGAGCAATAAAATGTAAAACAAAATTATGTTGGTTTAGAAACTAGCAAAAATCCGATATTTTCCGATGTTTAATGTTTTTAAATTTTAATATTTATTATATTATCTATCTGTTTATTATTCAGGTATTTCAACAAATTAATTAAAAACATAGAATGATTTTTATTAATCTATTTATTTAATGTATCCTGATTGTCGAATTCTTCAAAGTTTTTTCAAACTATTTTTCTCAACTATAGCAACTCTTTTTCTTCTAAATCGTTTTACATTTCCTGGTTTACTTAGAGTAAGTATCTGATGCACAGGATAATAATTTTATCACTGAGCATTATCATAAGGCAGAATCACCTTATTGCGCTTTTTTCTGCTTTTTTTATGATCACCACAGATACATTATTTACAATCCATTTCCAATTTCTCTTCCTTTGAATTACATAAGATAATTAAAACTTGTTGCAATTCAGTTGCTTTTCAACTTATTAAATGATAATTTATTTTTTGTTATGGTTACATATTTTTACATATATTTGCAAAAGAATAACAATTTTTTAAAAAATTTTCATATGTTTTCTACTACGTATTATTTAAAATGCCACTTGATACAATATCTACAAATTATGAATGACGTTTAATATACATGTATCTAATACTACCTAAAATATAATTCGTCAAGGAAAACTATCTATTGTGTTATTTTATTTTTATGATCGTTGTTTCAACTGAATAAATTCACTAATAAATTTAAATCTGATTATACAAGAGTTTTTGTTAGTGGCCTTTCGTTAATATTAAAAATTTGGACGACCTTTGATAATTCTCTGAATTATTCTCCAATTCTTGTTATTATTTTTTTAATTTATATAATCCTGGTTTGTTCCTATTTTATAAAAATTATTTTTAATAAAATGTATCAAGGGATATATAATGGGTTGTACATAAAGTAATTTATGGTTTTATAATAATTTTTCAACACGCATTTATTCATATATATTTCAAACACTGATTAATAAGCTACTTTATTTAAATTATAATTTCGTTACAGCAGAATAGTGATTAAAATTCCTTTCTAATCTTACCAAGTGCCTAGCATCACTAAACTTTCTTGGCTATAATATTAAGACAACAAATTGTTGTGAAATTTTGTATGAAATTTGAACATGTATGCAATTGAAGCTTATCATTTATTAAAATGAAAACATTTATATGTCACATAATTGGAAGTGATTTTCAGTTAGCCATTCAATGCTAATCCATAAATAATTCATTTACAAGTAAGACACATTTTACATAGTCATATTCAATCATTATTAGGAAATAATCGAACCAATAGACAAATAAGTGTTTAATAAAATTATATCATTATTCAGTCATTATTCTATAATGAAAATTGTTTTGATATATTGAAGAGGATAATCATTAAATATCTCTTTACTTTGTAGCCACACCTGGTACGTTTGTAACATAAGATTAATACGTGTTGTAGGCCTTTCATTAATATTCAAGATTCAGACGACCTTTTACCATTCTAAGAATTGTTGTCAAATTCTGGTTAGTAATTTTTTTTTCTATTAATAGACTGATAGGCACAGATTAATAATTAATTTTATTTTCTATTAAATACGACCTCATTTACGAATAATTACAAATATAAATGGGCACTGATAGAACATGTACTAAACACGTGTAACGTGTAATTTGGCGTATTATATTAGAAAGTCATTAGTATTTCAGTTATTGTTTGGCATTTGATCAATCAACTTAAAATAATTTCGTGTTAAGATACTTTATGTGTGATTTTAGCCAATGATCGAAGATTGAAATCTCATATTTGGTTAATTTAATAATAATAATAATGATAAAAATTGCTTCATCATCATATATTTTATAAATTTTATTTTATAGCCTATTTTTTACACCTATTTTTCAAGCCCAATAAAAAAGCATCCAAAATTTGATCGCTACTTTTCAATTATTGATATTTTAAAAATACGAAATAAAAAATATAACATCTTAACGAGGGTAATATTGGATCCTAAATATTGGTACGAAAGTTATTGGAGTTACTTCCTCAAAATGAGGTTTTGAAGTTCTAGAATAATCAGGAATCAGAAGTCCGGCAAATTGAGCGGTTGCAGAATAATAAATTGATTTTTTTCAAGACAAAGTTACTACTAAATGGATACCTTCAGATCATACACGCATAATACTCTCTACAAGTAACAATTCCAAAAAGACATGGATAAAATAGACTAAGAATGATGATTATCATCATCACTATTTCTAATTTATCACCGTATTATTTAAATTTGGATATGTTTAGCTATGATTATCTGATATTAATATTATCTGATATTAATATTATCTGATATTAATTGTTAGGGGTATAAATAGAGGTAGCCTAGTGAAGATATATTTACCTAGAAAGCATATGACTCATTTTAATATCTTACTTTACGTTATAGTGGATACGCTGTAGTATATAAGCCAACAAAAACAAACTATTTTACATTGAAAATTGTTTTTATTGTCAATGGTGTAAATCCTCTTAAATACCTATAGTCTATCCAACGAAGTTTTGTACATACTTCATCTAAATTTGTGACGTCAAAACATCACAATGTTGCCGTATCAACTCTGAGCTTTAGTTCAGATTGACTTTAACATACAACAAAATTGTAATCTTAATAAGATAATTGAACAAAAATACTATTATCAAATATAATATATTTTAACATTATAGTAAATTTAATTCATATATTATCGAAGGACTTAAAACTGCAATTAAGTACACAGTTACAATAGTTTGTAAGTTACGGTTGTGTTTAGTTCAATTAGACCTCTTCGACACTTTTCAGACTAACATTTTCCTCTGAAATAATTGTATTAAATTATGTTTTGATTGAAAAAACTACTCACCGTTTTTATACATTTCATATATTTGATCTCTGATAGAGCTAGATCAAGGTAATCTTGATTCGTTAACCGCTTCGTATGATTCGGAGATATTTCAGTGACCGTATCCATACTAATATTTAGTGCAGCTGCAACACGCTAAAAATATTTTCAATAAATATCGCAGCAAAATTATATTTATCAGTAAAAATGCTCACCTCTTCGTAAAGTTCGTTAATACTGGTAAGAGGGGGCCTTCGTTATCTCATTCATGTTCACTGTTAACTGATTAGAGACGCAATCTGTTGTGCCTGAAAAAACAAAAATAAAAAACGAATTTTATAGACTTATTTGATTACATGTTTCGATGAATCAGACAGCATTCTTTCTTTTTTTAAACGGAACTTTTTTAACTAGTAAAGTGGGAAGGACAAATCTGCTCCGAGTTTAAAACGAATTTTAAATTCTACAAAAACTGCATTTGGCAGTATATTCGACGTCATCTGTGAGGTGCATTGGCTGTTTTATTGGAAAGACTATAGTTATAATTTCATCCAAAGTGACAGTTTGCCGCGTAACAATAACAAATTATAAAACTAACTCTTAAAACTCTTTACTACTCTGTTTCCATTGGGATTAAAAATATTAAAATAAAACCAGATTTTTTAAATTATTTATTTATCATATACTACCAGTCGTTGCTAACTAACCTACAATTTGTCTTTCCAATAGCTTAAATATAAGTATATATCTAGGAGGATTCATCAGCCCTATCTTAGTCTACACTACATTACACAATATCAATTGATTTAATGCGTTTAAGTCTGTGTCTGTTCTTGTGTTATCCAAGAGATGTAATACTTCGGTATCTGAAAGTTTTGGTGTAAGTAGTCGGTCCTATAGTGTTTATTGGTATTGGTGCTTGTGCTGTCTTATTATACGTGAACTGCACATGCACAGATTTAATTTCGTTAATTTTTATTTTCCAGGTTTGGGTGAAATTTTCCTGTGGCTATTTCTATATTGTCTCCAACAGTAAGAATCGCAGCATCGTCAGCAAATGCTATCATAATATTTTCGTTCTGTGGTATTTCACATGTGTAGAGTAGTTAAACATTGGTATCAATACACTTCCTTGTGATATAATTGATTTAACTTCTTTTATTGCAGAGTAGGCTTTTTCTTATTTGACTCTAAATATTTTGGCTGTAATTTAAGTGTTGGTTCGGTAATATTTTCTGTAGCTTATGAACAAGCTTTTTCAATTGCATCTATTGTTCAATGCACCTGGTCAACCTCTTTCTGGTCACTACTTTCCGAATATTGCAGATACATATATGTGAGCATCTGTTCCTTATCCCAGGAAGTAGCCCGAGTAAAATGATTGATGGGTTCCTAGTAGAGTGAGGCGTAGGAGCAATCTTCGTGACACAGTACGGCTCGACAGGTGGAGAGACCGGATCGATATCTGGCTAGGCCTTATCCTCTTATTTTATCGGATGTTCCCCACGAAGATATGTCATAGCTCATCTGTAGTATGAAACGTGTTCGAACTTGTTCGGTTTAGTTTCCGTTCCGTACTTGTGGGGTGGGAGGCCTTGGCAAGGAATGCGTTACTGCCCGCGTTTACTGTATTAATAGTTTTAGAGTTTGATGCTTACACCCATGTATTCACGGTTTGGTGCAGAGTTATAGATTATAACGTGTGTTGTCTAATTTAGATCATTTTATTTAAATACATCCTGACATGTCTTCCAGGCTTTATAAGTGTTTGATGCATTATTAAATAAAATACCACGTGCCCATCCTCTATTCTCACATATACACACACGGAAGTTACGTTTTTATATATAAAAACTAGCGGACGTAAGACATATTGTCCTGCTCGAACATTGGCTTCTTATTTCGATGGAATAATTTATTTTGACTATAAAACAAATATAGTATTTGATAATGTATGAGATGATAATAATAACAAAACTTGAAATCAAAATTAAAAAAAACGTAATTACTTTCTTACCGTCCCTATTTTTATGAATTAAAACAACCATGATTTTCAAATATTAAAAATAAACTAGTAGTCGTATTAGCATACGGGGAAATACCTAGTACAATATTAGGAGGAATCTCTTCAAACAGTTGTATTAGTGACCTCATATTTTTTTCTATATTTTTTCTTGATATAATTAAAATTCACCTGCAGTCATTGCTGGGACTCGTCATTGCTTCTTTAATATAAATAAAACGAGTTTGCTGGTATCAATAGAGAATATCTTTGACGTTCATGTTTTGATGATGTACATTAATATGTATGAAAGATTTACAAATTCGAATGAATACGAAACTCTTAGAAATTGAAGAGGTTACCATACTTTTATAATACGCATTATATAAGTGATCGAGTGCTAGTCCTTCAATGAAACTGGTTAATCATTCGCTATCAACAAAATATATTTTGTATATATCTATTGATAATTGTTAATAATAAAAATGAAACGAAGATTATAACGTGTGACACATGTACATATATTCAAAACGTGACGTATAATATGTAACATAAAACAAATGTGTAACATATATTCAAAAAGATCACTTCAAAAGACATATAGTTCTATATTTCCCCAAGCTTGAACTAAACTTGTTCATTTGAAAAGTATTTCTGAAATATTATTTTAATACATTTTGCAAATATTCCTAAAATATTTCAAAATATTGTGTATGTATGATGTATAAAATAATAAAATTAAATTATAATCTGATGTTATTATATAATCTGATGGATAGTCAGGTCTGATTTTGTTTGAAATCTTAATATTTATTTCATTCGTCTCTCTACAGCAATCTCTATTATAGGATGCACTGTTTTTTTTTATTAAATGTGATAGTTTGTTCTTAATTTCGTCATTTAAGTGACGTCAGATTAATTAGTATGATAATTATGTTAGATCGTATAGATCTATTTTCGTAAGCTTTCTAATAATTAAATAATTCACTGAATGTGACTTCAGTATATATATGAAATAGTTGTATTATTTATTGTTATTGGTGCTTATGCTGTCTTATCATACGTGAACTGTACATGCACATATTTATTTTCGTTACTTTTTATTTTCCAGGTTTGGGTCCAATTATGTATATTGTTGTTTGTTTGTTGCAATTTTCCAGTGGCTTCTTCCATATTGTCTCCAACAGTAAAAATCGCAGCATCATCAGCAAATCTAGCTATCGTGATATTTCTCATTTGAAGTATTTCACATATGCAGAGTATTTAAACATTAGTCTCAATACACTTCCTTGTGATATAACTGATTTAACATATTTTACTGTAGAGTAGGATTTTTCTTGTTTGGTTCTAAATATTCTGGCTGTAATGTAAGATTATTATAGTTCGGTGTGTTGCTTCGGTAATATTTTCTGTAGCTTATGAACACGGCCGTTCTTAGGCTTTTTAATTAATATAAATCTGTTATTCTATGCATCTGGTTAATTGATGAATGCTTGTTAGTAAACCCAATTAGGTGTGTGGTTATTAAGTTTATTCTCTCATAAAATCAGTTCAAATCCATCTATTAACTACTTTCTGAATTTTGCAATGACATATATACACGGAAATTACGTTGTTATATTTATATAAACTAGCGGACGTAAAGATGCTGTCCTGTCCGAACGTTGGCATCTTATTTTGATGTAATAATTTATTTTGAGTATAAAACAAATATTATGAGATGATAATAATAACAAAACTTGAAATTAAAATTTTTTGAAAAAACGTAATTAGTTTCTTGCCGTTCCTACGCTTTCTGAATAAAAAAAAACATGATTTGCAAATATTAAATAAAAACTAGTACTCGCATTAGCATACGAGGAAATACCTAGTAAAATATTAGGGGGAATCTCTTCAAACAGTTGTATTAGTGACCTCATATTTTTTTCTATATTTTTTTCTTGATATAATTAAAATTCACCTGCGGTCATTGCTGGGACCGCAAGAGATTGTAACAAGATCAAGCTAGTTTTGATACTGATCAAATGCCAGACAATAACAAATTAACGAGTTTCTTTAATATAAATAAAACCAGTTTGCTGGTATCAATAGAGAATATCTTTGACGTTCATGTTTTGATGATGTACATTAATATGTATGAAAGATTTACAAATTCGTATGAATACGAAACTCTTAGAAATTGAAGAGGTTACAATACTTTTATAATACGCATTATATAAGTGATCGAGTGCTAGTCCTTCAATGAAACTGGTTAATCATTCGCTATCAACAAAATATATTTAGAATATATCTATTAATAATTTGTAATAATAAAAATGAAACGAAGATTATAACGTGTGACACATGTACATATATTCAAAACGTGACGTGTAATATGTAACATAAAACAAATGTGTAACATATATTCAAAAAAATTACTTCAAAGACATTTAGTTCTATATTTCCCCAAGCTTGAACTAAACCTGCTCATTTAAAAAGTATTTCTGAAATATTATTTTAATACATTTTGCAAATATTCCTAAAATATTTCAAAATATTGTGTATGTATGATGTATAAAATAATTAAATTAAATTATAATCTGATGTTATTATATAATCTGATGGAGAGTCAGGTCTGAATTTGTTCGAAATCTTAATATTTATTTCATTCGTCTCTCTACAGCAATCTCTATTATAGGATGCACAGCTTTTTTATTAAATGTGATAGTTTGTTCTTAATTTCGTCATTTAAGTGACGTCAGATTATTTAGTATGATAATTATGTTAGATCGTGTAGATCTATTTTCGCAAACTTTCTAATAATTAAATATTTCACATAATTAAAAATGTTCTTCAATATATATGAAATAGTTGTATTATTTATTGTTATTGGTGCTTATGCTGTCTTATCATACGTGAACTGTACATGCACATATTTATTTTCGTTACTTTTTATTTTCCAGGTTTGGGTCCAATTATGTATATTGTTGTTTGTTTGTTGCAATTTTCCAGTGGCTTCTTCCATATTGTCTCCAACAGTAAAAATCGCAGCATCGTCAGAAAATCTAGCTCTCGTGATATTTCTCATTTGAGGTATTTCACATATGCAGAGTATTTAAACATTAGTCTCAATACACTTCCTTGTGATATAACTGATTTAACATATTTTACCGTAGAGTAGGATTTTTCTTGTTTGGTTCTAAATATTCTGGCTGTAATGTAAGATTATTATAGTTCGGTGTGTTGCTTCGGTAATATTTTCTGTAGCTTATGAACACGGCCGTTCTTAGGCCTTTTTAATTAATATACATCTGTTATTCTATGCACCTGGTTAATTGTTGAATGCTTGTTCGTAAACCCAAATTGGTGTGTGGCTATTAAGTTTATTCTCTCATAAAATCAGTTCAAGTCAATCTATTAACTACATTCTGAATTTTGCAGTTACACATATACACAGAACTTACGTTGTTATGTTTATAGAAACTAGCGGATGGAAGAAATGCTGTCCTGTCCGAGCGTTGGCATCTTATTTCGATGTAATGATTTATTTTGAGTATAAAATAAATATTGTGAGATGATAATAATAACAAAACTTGAAATCAAAATTTTTGAAAAAACGTAATTAGTTTCTTGCCGTCCCTACGCTTTCTGAATATTAACAACCATGATTTGCAAATATTAAAAATAAACTAGTACTCGCATTAGCATACGGGGAAATACCTAGTAAAATATTAGGGGGAATCTCTCCAAACAATTGTATTAGTGATATCATATTTTTTTCTATATTTTTTTCTTGATATAATTAAAATTCACCTGCAGTCATTGCTGGGACCGCAAGAGATTGTAACAAGATCAAGCTGGTTTAGATAGTGATCAAATACCAGACAATAACAAAAATATTAACGGGTTTCTTTACTATAAATAAAACCAGTTTGCGGGTATTAATAGAGAATCATTTTGACGTTCATGTTTTAATGAGGTACATTAATATGTATGAAAGATTTACAAATTCGTATGAATACGAAACTCTTAGAAATTGAAGAGGTTACCATACTTTTATAATACGCATTATATAAGTGATCGAGTGGTCGTACTTCAAAGAAACTGGTTAATCATTCGCTATCAACAAAATATGTTTTGAATATTTCTATCAATAATTGTTAACAATAAAGATGAAAAGAAGATTATAACGTGTGACTCATGTACATATATTCAAAACAGGATATACAATATTTGTGCGTGTAATATATATTCAAAAAGATCACTTCAAGACATATTCATTTCAGATACTCAAGTATGAGCCATTCCTATATTTCCCCAAGCTTGAACTAACAACCTTGTTCATTTAAAAGTTATGTCTCAATTATTTTTTTTCCATGTATGAAATAATAAAATTAAATTTGAATCTGATGTTATTATAACATATATTGTTATAATCTGATGAAGAGTGAGATCTGATTTTGTTCGAAATCTTAATCTTTATTTCATTCATCTCTCTAAAGCAATATGTGTAATAGGATGCATTGATTTTTTATTACGTGTGATAGTTTTTTCTTAATATCGTCATTATAGTGACTCTGATTATTTAGTATGATATTTTTGTTTATACAATCTATTTTGGTAATCTTTTTAATAATTAAATATAAATATTTCATATATTAAATATATAAATATTTCTATATAAATGTATGTATATATATATATATATATATATATATATATATATATATATATATATGACCTACAGATTTCCTTGATATCTTTAGAATATCAATATCATTAAACTGCAATATATTATATAGGGTGTACTAACAAGTTTATTTTGTAACTTTGACTTCAGCTTCATTCAGTGAAATTGGTACAATATGTTTTATTCGAATTATTTTCCATATGTAGATATGGTATATTTGGCATATGGATTCCGCATTCAATTAGCATTACATTCAATAATCGATCATTTTTTTGCCTTGTTCGTGAAGAAGTGTGCCACTTGGCAAGGCCACGGGATTATTCCGAGCCCATCCTACCAGATGCATATTAGTAGCTTTTTTTAGACAGCTAAACATCGATTGTTATGTTATTTCTAAGGTTTCGGCTTCTTCTTCTTCAGATTGGCATAAATCTTGGCCCAATACTTTTTCAACTGGCGGTGAAATCGCCAATTTTGAAGTGCCAAAACCAATACTAACATGTTTTTATTAATGAAACATACCTACTTGCCTTACTTATAGTAATTGATATCCATTAGCAACAAAGTAACTCTTTCCGCAACGTTTGTATTTTGTTGGTACATAGATAAATACGAAACAATTTTTACAATCTCATCCATTTTGATGATGAACTATAATATATTATTTAAAAATATAATGGTTCATTAAGAATCGTTAACATGCTTATTATTGATATATTGGAATAAATAAATTTTTGGTACCTATACCATTTCCTATACAATTATTTTAACATCAAAAACGACATTTCCTAGTACATAACTTTAAAGCCGCATATCTTTAGTACCACTTAATCAATGAAGTCGTATTATAGCGCGGTTAAAAGGTACTGGAAAATGAAGATTCCAAAGGACGTTATATTTTTTACCCCCAGAGAGGGAAAAATACAATGCAGACTTGGACTTCACATAAATTAGTAGTGAAAAAAATAATGGCTACTAATCTTGATGGGTTCTAGTTATGGAACCTCACAAATGATTCCAAAGCCTGCATTGACACTAATGAAGGTGGTAATGCTAATTGCAGGGATGAGCTTCATAATGGGCTGCTCGAACTTATACATTAACTTGACTTTCCACTGTCAACAACAAATACGATTGAAGCAGGATATTAATGAATGAAACATGAAATTCTAAAGGGATCGTTATAGTTTTATTAGAAAAATGGTAAAATACATAGATAAATAATGGCATATATATCATTGATTAGTTTGAAATTAGATTGAATGAAATTTGAGAAAATTAGAAATATAAGAAAATTAAATATAAGAAAACGAAAATAACTTTTCCCCAAGCGATTATATCAATAAAATTTGTATTGTGGTGTAATGTTTTTAAACCAATAATTGTGTTAGAGTTATGTAAAGTATTCCGTGATATACATTGTTAATTTAATGGGAAATACCTCAGTAAAAATACCAGATAATCTACGGAAAATGTTATATATAATACTTACACATAATCTAGACTTAGCTATCTAAGTATAATACTGTAAATATAAATATCAAATTACCCCTTTACTGGGGGTTAGTTTAGCGGTTAAGGTAATGAAACGCTCTTCCTATTGATGTTATGTATATGAATCAACACCAGTAACCAGACTGTGTAACTCCAGATATCTTTTGGGAAATTGATCACTCACCAGTTGATTGCTGATGGTACTGCTTCGAAACCTGCGTTAAGTAGTAAGTCCTGCCAAAATATATCCTAGTTAGTTAAAAATACATCATTCTAAAATATAATAAACAAGGAAACTATAATAGTTTCATAGTACACAAAAAAATAAAAATTATAATATTGCAATAACTACTACCTAATGCGTTACAAAATGTTAAATTCTTATAAACTACAAAATAAGGTTAATTTTTAAAAACAATTTGTAGAATGATTCAGAAAGAAAATTGGGCCCGTTGGTTTTTTTTGGAAGTAATGAATATATTTATATTTAAGCAAAATGCTTCATACATATTAATGTTTGATCTTTTTGGAATATGAAACTTGTAAATAAATTGCGACAACAGTACCACACGATTGAGTTGTACGATTATAAAAAATCATAAAGAAATCAGCCACAATCAACTTTCTTTTTGTTAGTGGGTTGCTTTTAAGACTACCGCTGAGTATGTAAGTGATTTGTAGATCCTGCTTCCCCTGCTGATACTCTATTGTTACGATTCCGCCTTCTAAACTGGTACTTCCTTATTTAATGTGACATTTATTCTTCTCTGTTATATTAGGGTTAATTTTTTTAACACATGAATAATCAACTATATACAGTCTGTCCAAAATTATTTTATACGTACGTCATCTAAATTTGTGAGGTCAAAACATAACAATGTTACCGTATCATCATCTCTGAGTTTTAGTCCAGTTTAATACAAAAATTCTAATTTGAATAAAATAATTAACCAAAACTACTATTATCAAACATAATTTATTTTAACATTATATTAAATCTAATGCATATATTATCGAAAGACTTAAAACTACAATTAAGTACACAGTTATAATAATTTGCAGGTTAGGGTTGTGTTTGAATGTTTGAAAAATTTACATTGAACTCTTTTCCATACTACCTATGGGTTAGAGTTATAGGTGCGTTTGTAGTTGTATCCCTTGGAGACCTAATCCACCTAATTAACAAATGTATATCCAAGTAATATATTTTACTTTTATTAAAAAGCATATTTACCTTTTACGCTTACTTCCTTTCCTTTTTAAGTAGAATAAGATGAAAAGGAAAATATTCTCCGATTCTAAAACGAATTTACAAAGTGCGGCATTGAACATCGTGATGACGTATGTACAAAGTAACTTTGGATAGACTATAGTCTATTCATAACATCAACAACAACTCACGTCATCACGATGTCGAATGTATTGCCTATCGCAATTTGTAAATTTACTATAGAATCAGACAATAATTTTCTTCAAATTTTTTTCAAACCTCCGAAAAATTCATCTGAAATTTATTATAATTAAAATTTATAAAACCAGCAAACTCTTTAGGGTTTTGCTTCTTTTAATCAACTTCAAATCGCTGCTTATTATTACTCTGATCGAAATTGCCGAAGCCATTATATAGTCAAGAATCAAAAACAAATTGTCTCTAATCAGTTACTTCGAACATAAACGAGATAATGGATGCATTAGATGTATTTATTTATTTATTTATTTATGATATTTGATGATTACAACAAAAATAGTTGGATTAACAATTACAATTTACAAAAATTGTACATTATTTAGATTAGTATATTGTTATATATCAAAGCCAAAATGAGCTAAAACTGAAACTTGATGTGACAACATGGCGACATTTTGACGTCATAAGTTTAGATGACAAGTTCACTGTTTTATTCAACGGACTATATATTGAAATTGGTTCTGGAGGTTAAATCATTTTCAATATTGAATATATTGAATGTTTTTGGTGATATTAACTCTATACAATGTTCATCATCATCAATCCATAGTCGGTGCTCAAGAAGAGTGTCTATTTCTCAACGAATAAGCATCTGTTGATACCATTGGATTTATTTTTTATATCTCGCGATAGATGTCTCTGAAGAATTCATTTAACTTTCATGGGAAACAGATGTCCGTACCATTGTAATCTGTTCCTCAACTGTGAACTGATTGTTACATCATAAGCATATCATTGATCAGACTTCAACTGTTTACTGATATCCCACTGTAATAATGGAGAAGGATTGGCACGATAAGAATTTGAAAGAGATGGCAGTAATTTTAGCCATTACTAATTCAGATTTATGCCCGGTACGAAGATCAGTTTTTGAACAACCTCTAAACTACTACGGATTTGCTAACTTGAAGCTGCGCTGCAAGAAAAAAGGAGAAACCAGTGGGTGAAAATCAATTTCAATTATTCGTTCATTTATAATTTGTTAATTTTTTAAAGTGGGAATACAAGAAACATTAAATTATATTAGACATTATTTCTGAAATTTCATTTTTGTTACCATGAACTTTATGTTCTTCCAAGTATCTGGTTTTATTTCAAATGTATTTTTTAAAAACAATTATTGAAATTCATAACCGCATAGCATCAACTTTATTCGTGCAACAAATATAAAGCATCCAAATAAAATATTAATAAAGATGTTTATAAATATAGAAAATAATGAACTGGAATAAATGTATTATGTTTAAAGTATGTGGAATATGTAGAAATTATATTTCCCGGTAGTTGAAATTTAATTAATCCTGTCAATTTATTGACGTTACATGTTTATGATGTTATTGTAGTAATACGTATATACCGTGGTTATATAAATATATAATAAAATTAAAATGATTTCTAGGATATATTATTTAAATCAATAATTATATTACGTTAACATACGAGGAGCACTACTACTCGTTGCTTCAAGATGAAAATAAATTGTGACAGAAAATCTGAACTATTTTCGTTTACGAATATTCTGTATCGTTGTTATCAACAATAAAATATTAGATACACGTTTCTTAATCTACTTAATTTAATGACGCTATATGTTTACATACGATTTTTTTCTTACATTTTTAACATATTCGACACGTACTGGAGTAAAATATGATTGCTGTGTTTATATTTTGGCCCTAATAAACATTGATGATCGATATTGAACTATTTCCATGCGTTTCGTAGCACTTTTTCTACTCTAAATTAGGTAACTCCAATAAATATTATTTGATTGTAACAACCGCTATTTTGGACGTTGACTATGTAATTTGTTTTTAATGGACGGTATTTAAGAACATTTTTGGATGCCAAATCAGGACTGCATGGTGCATAACAAATCAATTAAATTTTTTTGTCTGACAAAAATGTTATTGTTTGAGTGTATTGTCATGATTGAGAATGATTCGTCTCTTCCTCCAAATTTTCCGAATTCATCCGAGTTCCAATTCAAATATATATATATATATATATATATATATATATATATATATATATATATATATATATGCCCCAGCAGGATTGGTGGACCGTCCTGTCGTGTTTACCACTGCGCCAACCAAGGCGGCAAATGTATATTGACAATATCAATACCATCAGACGATTGGATCCCCGATATGTCACATGGCGATCGGTTCCAAAACATTTTTAGCACATTTTTTGGAACCTATGTCAGTTATCGCTGCGAATTGTTTTTTTGTCTAATATCGACACAAAACTGATGCTTCGAATAGTGAAAATTTTTGTTTTGAAAAAAGAAGCGGACCACCAAAAAACGGCAGCAGCCATATCATACGATGGTTGTTTTGTGATTTTTGTTGAGTTTTTGGCCAGATATACATTTTTACATTAGCATTGTTAAACTCAGCTGAAGATATAGGACTGAAAATTATATGTAGATATTAAAAGTACATATTTTGGATAACGTTGATTCGCCGTAACTCTTCTGCAATATTTCAAGTCAAAATTCTTCGCTCGATATTGTTATCCATTACAGAAATTGTAAAACATAATTACAGAAATTGTAAAACATATTTGAGATGAACTGGTAAAATCGATGAACTTTAGGATACCCTTTAAGCAATCTTTTACTATAACTTACTAATTTCGCGGTACTTACGGTAACATAATGAACTTACGAATTATTAGATGAATAAGAAAGTACTTTCTATGTTCTTGCTCTATGTACTTTTCGAAGCTTCTCACTGCCTTTGTGAGGAATTCGTTGACCTATCATTCAAAACCCACGTCCAAAGCTTTGTAATCTGCGACTTTAGATTTGTTCTTCAATGCACCGATTAACCTGGAGTAGCAAAAGCTACTGCAACTATTTGGTTAGACTATTTGGCTTATTTCTTTAATTGATTCAATCAATTGATGTCACTTTCATCTCCTGTGTTATTGATTTCAAGCAATTGAACTCTTACACTTGCTCTAATTGCTGCTGCAATTGTCCGTGGGCTGTTAGTACTTTATTATTTTCTTCAATAATTTTCAAACCATAGAGCTCTGTAAGTAGCTACAAAGAGAGCCTACATCCACTTCGCTAACATTCCTTCATTGAACGTTAAAATCATTTCGCACTCGCAAGCTTTTAATGGAACCATCTTAAGATGGCTGAAGAAATTCAATAATATTTAGAGGAACCTGTCAGTATACACAGTCGAAAGCTGAATGGAAATAAAAAAAAAACGGCAATCGCATGCTTTCCACAACTCATACATTTCTTCAAAAATGACGGAATGCGAAAATCTTATCTACACAACCGCGATTTGATCTAAATTCTGCGTTCCTCGTCTCATTTATTTCTTATCATGTTTTTTGAAATCTCATTAGTTGCCCTTTCAATTCAGTCGATATTGTGGGAAGTGGGCGGTTACCAATTCCCAAAATTTAATTTAATTAATTAGGTCCATAATTAACAGAAAATAGCTGAAAATGATTCCGTTTTATTTCCGATGATGCGTACCTGTATCACTAAATATAATTAGTAAATCATTTTTAACTATTTCTGGGAAGCTTTTGGTATTGATTGATTACATAAAAGGTGTTAATTATTTGTGAATGTCAGTCCACTTAGATCATAGATCTCCATTTCTTAAAAAATATATCTCGACGGCAGGTCTAGTTTCCATCTAATTGTAATGTTTTACACTAGTACATCCGGGTTCTTTCCGATTAGTTCTATGCGAGACACTGACTGACGTAAGAGCGAACTAAACCGATCGATGTTAAACGTTTAAACCTATCAAAGAGCCGTTACTGTAGGATCTTCCTTTTCTTTTTACCTATTTAGAAACAGGTTCGTTAATGTTCCTTTTGGTTTTGGCGTGACGCAAGTCGACAAAAACCGCTTTTGGAAATTTCACCATTCGAGCCGACCATATATTTGAACAAATAATTAAGATTTATATTCTCTAATGCGATGAAAAAATGCCAAATCACGTTCTGGGCGTATGGCGCTGATACTTAGTTCTAATCAAATAGTAACGTACGGATCGATTTGATGGTACCTTCGAATGCTTGAACTTTATGCAAATGATATCAGTACACGGATATGGTAATGGAATTGGCATCGGCCAGTGAAAAAGCAAATTAAAGCTATATTTGTTATTTTGATACTACGCAATGTTAATTCATCGTTATGCAATGTTATGAAAATATACCTTAATGGAGTATTCTAGTCTAGAAATTTTTAAAAATCGATTTTTTTTCATAATTTTAAAGCTTCACCCTTTAAGAATATTACGACTGTTTGAGCGACGCGGAATCTAAAAACAAAAAGGCTTTAAACGATTTTTTAAAAAATTTTTCAAGGTATTTGACATGATATCTCAAATCTCTCTCTACTGAAGCAATTTACTTTTATTGTTTAGGACGAGGCTTTTCAATACTTTGTTCTATCGTATTAAAATAAGAAAAGTCAAACACATTTGTTTTCACTACAAAAATAGCAAAGTTTTAAATTTAGATTTAGTGTTGATTTAAAAAAAATCCTCTTAATAACATATTCTTAAATGGTTAACCTTTGAAAATATGAAAAAAAATCGATTTTTGCAAGTCTCTAGACTACAATACATCCTTGAGATGTGTTCTGTATGCAATAAACATCTCTTTATAATTATAGTAATGGAAGAACGCAAGATATAACACATGGGCTATGGAGTCCCTGGCCGAAGTTATAGACGACGCTAGTTTTGTTGCATTCGCCGCTTTTTCAGTTAGTACTAACCTTCGAGAGAAAGCTGTTAAAATTTTATGATATTCTACTCATAAGTTTGTGAGTTATCGTGCTAAGAATATACACTGCTTTTGTTGATTTCAAAACAATGGATCAAAAACAATTTCGTGCTTCAATTTTAACTGCTTTTGGAAAGGAAAAAATACGATGATGCAGAACGCAGTGGACATTCAAATGTGGTGGTAACACCAGAAGACATAAAAAAATCCACAAAATCTGTTTGAATGATCGGGAAGTTGCGTGAGTTAGCTAACATCGTCAAAATATCAAAAGAACGTGTTGATTTTATATTGCATGGCCATTTGACTATGAGAAGGCTCTGTTCAAAGTGCCGCGTTTGCTCACTGTTGGCCAAAACAAGAACGTGTTTATGATCCTGAGCAATTTGGCCATGTTTAAACCGAACAAATCGGAATTGTTGCATCGATATGTGACAATGGATGAAACATGGATCAATCGTCATCTGAATCGACAGCAACTGGTGACAGGCCTCATTCATCAGTCAAAATATTTGCCATCATTTTCTACAACATTTTCCTATCTTGCCAAGACGGTGATACCTTGCTGATATTGGTTTGCCAGCGATCCATTCATTGACTTATTTCCGCATTTCGTTAGTATTTCAAAAAAGTTTTACAGCCAAATCATGCTGCGTCGAACTGAATAAGTGATAACCAGAAACCACTATGTCTAGAGAGGCTACGGCAGAACTTCCCATTCGAGCGGCAGCACTATATTATTCACAGCTCTCGCAACGTGTGGCCGAGCGTTATAATGCAAGAGGATGACTTTGCGTCTGTTATTCTCTGATCTTCCGATCTTTTCTGCAACAATACATTATTCAATTTGTTCAACTGACATCTTAGTGAACCCACCATACGCACAGCACAACAGGGCCATGGATATTCCGCTTTAATGTAGATGTGGATGGATTTCCTAGACTAACCTATGGCTTTTTGGTTTGAAATTGTCGTAGTGGATCTACTTTTAATATCTAGACTGAAAGCGCCACAAAAATATTTTTTTGCCTTTGCTTGACTTTTTGCAAGCAAAAAAGCCGCAATTTTCAAACGGTTCAAAATGGTACGTTCAGTTAATTTGTGTGACAGCTAACAGGTCAATTGAAAAGTCTTGGAAAAATTGTCAAAATTAGTTTTTTTATTCAACATAATTCTCTTCAAGGGTAATACACTGATTATAGCGACCACCAACTTTTCGATACCATTTTTGTAGTACGATTTGTCCTTTGCTTCAAAAGGGGCCTCAGTTTCGTCGATCACCTCTTCATTCGACGAAAATTTCTTCCCAGCGAGCATTGTTTTGAGATCTGAGAACAGGATATAGTCGGGGCCAGATCTGGAGAATACGGTGGATGAGGAAGCAATTGGAAGCCCAATTCATGGATTTTTGACACGATGCATTGTCTTGGTGAAGCAGCACATTCTTTTTCTTCAAATGGGACAATTTTTCGGCGATTTCGTCCTTCAAACGATCCAATAATAATGTAATAGTCGCTGTTAATGGTCCTTCGTTTTTCAAGGTAGCCAATGAAAATTATTCCATTCGCATACCAAAATACAGTCGTCAACCTTGCCAGCCGACTGTTGCCGGATGACTGTCGATTGGACTTCGGAGTGAAAGGATGGAGCCATGGTTAATCCATTACCACATATCGACGCAAAAACTCGGGTTTATCACGCTTGTTCATCTTCAAACACGGCTCCGAATCATCAACTCGTCGTTGTTTTTGGCGAAAAGTGAGCTCGCGGGGCACCCACTTTGCACAGAGCTTTCTTATACCCAAATATTCGTGAATGATTTTTCATTCAGTTTCAATTTACGGTCATTCAAAATCAATTTGTGGATTTTTTAAATGTTTTCGTCGGTAACAACTTCTTTTGGGCGTCCACTACGTCCTCGGTGCTCATTTCACCACGTCTAAACTTAGCATACCAATCCTTGATGGTTGATTTTCCTGTGGCAGTGTCTGGAAATTCGTCATCAAGCCAAGTTTTTGCTTTAACTGTAATTTTTCGCTTCAAAAAGCAATATATTATCAATACGCGAAATTCCTCTTTATCCATTTTTTTCACAATAACAAAAGTTGCTTCACTCAAAATGCTATAATTCACAAACTAATGATCAGACAGCTGTCAAATTTACACCCGCATCTTTTGAGGATTAAAAAACATATGGATTTAATTCTAGTAGCGCCATCTATGTGTCAGGCCGGGAACTTTTCAATTGACCTGTTATCTTTCCTTTTCCGAAAGTTATTTGATAATATGAGCTAAATATTCGCCCAATAAGTCTTGTAATTATTTTTTTTTCGAATTTTTTTGCTCCTCTTTTCCATTGACATTAACATTATCACCACTTTAAAAGTGATACTTTGCATTTTGTCTAATAGATATCGCTGCTCAATATAGTCCCAAGCACTAAATAAATTAAAATAAAACTATGCATAATCAAACTAATACATTAGATAATGATAAAATTTATAAGCCGTAAACAAACTCTCCCCGAATTATACAGAAACATCCACAAAAGTTTTAGAAGTTTTCTTAATAATCTATATTAATTTTTACATAACTTATATAGAGTTTTCTAATGGGGATAAGGTCGATGTTGGAATACGTCTAATCTGCGGTCTGTTATTTACTCGCTGATTCCAAATAACTATAATATGTTTGTTACACGATTTAGCAGCCTAAACCCCTAAACCAGCCTTTACCCACCGATGTTAGGTGGCCAAATTCACTGTTGAAATCAACATAACGCAGATGATCGCTCAACTCAAACTCAAACAAAACAACACTCAAACGGATCTAGCCGGAACACTTTTCATACATGAAATTTTCATACAATTTCAAAATCAAACTCTTATTGAAAAACGCCATCTTAATCGTGAATCTATTATGACAGTAAAAAAATACATATTGAAATATGTAGACGTATTAATTTATATTATATTGTAATAAAAATGTTTTTTATGGTGGGTACAGATTTGAGCATTCGGTTCGAGCTGAATAATCCCATTCTGAGAAAACACATGCGCGCATAGCGAATTCGGCTACGTTTTGCTTTTTTTCATCAACACGCCCAATCCGGTCAAACCGAATATTCAGATCGGTATACACCATTATAGTAAATACGCAAATAGTGTAAAATTAATGTAAATATATTCAATTGCCAAAAACTATAATGCCACTCAATATTTTTTCATTTAAACAAGCTATTTCTGTACAGTATAATTTAAATACAACAAAAACTAAACAGTATTCCTTTAGTAGTTTTACTAGAGGCTCATTCCAGATTTCTTAACACAAAGCATTGGCAGTAACTTAGCAATACGAAATTCATTTTCAATATACTTATTTAATTTTTATCATTTTTATAACATCTTTATTAGATACGCTTATTATAATCTTAATTATAAATTAATTTATTACTACATTTCATTTGTACTTGAACTAATTCACAAGCAAGACGAGTGCAAGAAAATACATCAATATGTATTCCTCAATTATAAAATTATAATAACTTATAGCTATAGTTTGCACTAAAAGTATACATTTTATATAAGTTCGTATAGTTTGGTTCGCTCAATCTCCTGACATCCTGCCTGCTATCCAGCAGTTGTATTGCTTCCACGATTTATTAATCTTCTTTCGGGTTTCAAGGCGAAATCTTGGATAAGTTCGCAAATCCATTTGATTTCCAGGCTATCATGCAGTTCTTCGTTGGTTACGTAGCGATAGGCCTTGGTAATCAATGGAAGAACCTTGTTTTGACAGCGTTGGATGACTAGTTGAATTGAATTTTTAGTGCAATCCCATATTTGCACCACATAGGTCCAAATTGGCTTTATGATTGTCTTATAAATCAACCTCTTTGATTTTAGATCAAGTTGAGAGTATCTTCCGACTAAGCAGTATAGTTTTATTTTGGTTCTATTGTGCTTTGCTTTTTGTCTAACATAATATTAATTGTTATCAATAAACATTTGATATAAAATTGCCGTGGTTAAAGCCACAAGTCGGTCCTCCTACTGTTGTGGAAGTCGTGGGTTTAAATCTCGCATGGAAGATGAACTGCGTAACACGTCGAACAGAACTGTCAATACACTTCATTAATTTATGACATGAGCACGTCCAATATTGCTATCTAATTATTATCAATAATTTGGCAACATAGTTCATTAGCACCAACCCAAATCTATCTATAATGTCTTGTTAACTGAGATAAAAATAAGAAGGATAAATCCACTCCGGGTTTAAATCGAATTTTACATTTTTTTCAAATTGCAATTGGCAATATATTCGACGTCAGTATTTTATTGGATAGGTTATATATTTGTGATTCTAGCTATCACTAGTCAACAGCGTAAAATATGACAAGGAATAATCACGTCGTCACACCAATAACCAGACTGGATAACACCGAATAACTTCTTTGAGTCTGTCGTGTTGCCTGTCTCTGTCTTATCGGCAATTTCTGATGCGAGGATGTCTTTTAGGCGTTCTGAACCTTCGGGAGCACTTGTGCTGGTACGACCAGTTAACCACTTCTCAAGCATTGAAATTGATGGTGAAAAGCCATCAGCAAACAAATAAAACGAAAATAAAATTTTTCCATTTTTGTTTAAATTCAAGAGGTTACTAACGGCTGTCAAACACAAACTAATTGACGCAGCTTGCTCAAATTATCGCAGTCTCTATTAACACATGGTAGTTGAGGACACTAGTGATGTATTTAAAAATTCTGCGCGAGAAATTCTAAAAGTCACCTACTTATCACGCTGCCTTCTTATATTTTATATTAAGTATGATACTAAGCGTTATTTTATCTTATTTAATCATATATTTAAGATATTAACATAATAAAGTTCATTTATCTTTGTATTCGGAAGGAGCAAGTCATTAGATCTATGCAATATTTTATCACAAAGAAATACCTACGCAATTATCGATTATTTTGAGTTAGTTCTCCAGGCGTTCCAAACCGAATTTGTTTATTTTCAGTGTTACCGTTTTTGTAAACTCTAATTAACTTAAGCTAATGGAAAATCTGGATTGGGAATCAAAAAGATACTTTCATCGACATCAAATAGGAATAGTTGAATTGTAGTAACACTTCTTAACTTTCATTTTAAAAATTAAATTTCCTTTGTCAATATTCTACTTTATCAATACTTATACGACCATACTTTAATAGGTTGTGTTGATAAGACGGCAATTTCAACTTAATTTATTTGTGTATTTATAAATTAAGGTACCGCTAATTTAAGTATATTAGTATAAAAACATTAGTATATTAGTGACATACATTTTCAACATTTCATAAAGCAATTTGTGTTATTGTCATACTTAACAAAATTCTACGACATATTTACATATTATAAATATACAATATGCAAATTAAGATATTATCTATTTCTATTCCTTTAAGACGTAGATAAATTACTTTTTTACGGCTTTTTTTAGAATATCTTTCTGCATATTTGTATAGTAACAGTTAAGAATTAATATTTCAGAAAATCTTACCCGAATATTTAAAATTAAAAATTTATTACTGTTCCAATATTTTAACTATACAAGAAGATAATTCAAATTAAGTTAATTATTTATTGTTCTATATACAGTAAAGCCTGATATTAAAGCCTCCTTTTTTCTTATAAATATGGTATATTTGTATTAATAATTATTTAGTAATTTTACTATGTTTTATAATTATTGATATTTAAAACTTTATTTATTATTAATAAATGTTAATATGTATCTTAAAACAGTTTCATATATATTCTTATATTTTATAGACGAAATAACAGTCTTTATATATATATATATATATATATATATATATATATATATATATATATATATATATATATATATATATGTATATATATATATGTATATATATATATATATATATGTATATATATATATATATATATGTATATATATATATATATATATATATATATATATATATATATATATTCAAAGATGTCTGTTCTAATAGTTGTCTGTTAGCTATGTTTATTAATAGAGAAATTTGACGAATCCATTCATAATCATCTGAGAATCTGTAAAAATGTAAATTCTTTAGTGCCTGACTTTTACCTACTCAATTTTTCACTTGTTTTGAGATATTTATATTTTGAATTCTAACATTGTTATTACAATCAAACTGTAAATAGATTTTATGAAAATATACTAGAGCAAATATCGCCATTTACTTGATATTATCTGACAGCAATAATCATCTATTGAGCTTTTATTTTTCTATATTATTTGCTTAATTGCTTATTATATTTACTTCTTGTTTTTAGGTAAGTTATGGAGATGATCATATTTAAATAAAAAAATATATGTAATTTATAGAAGAAAAATATTTAATTTAGTCTAAAAAAATAAAGAGCACAAATCCGGTTCTACATTACAAATAAAACCATTACAATGTATTTTTTTTTTGATATATTAACATAAGGAAAGTTATCAAAAACTAGTCTATTTTATTTTTCATATAACATGAAGAATATATTAGTGATGGTTAATAAACTTATCCTCATCAAAAATATGTGGTAAACTATAAATAATAACAATTCAATTTACGTGTCGTTAAACCTATATAAATTTACATTTTCTGCTGCTATACAAAGATAGTTTGATGGATTAATGTAGAAGTGATATAGTTCACTACAATGCATTCTCTTTTAGGCGAAATTGCCTTACCCTTAAGGTTCTATCAAATGATTAATCTTCACACTCCCAATTAAAGGATTTCCCATTGTCTTGATGCCCCAACAACGGGTCTCAACTAAGGAATATACTTTCTTTTAGAGCAAGGGCATCAACCATGATTACCAATCTCTCCAAACCAAACTTTCCACATTGGATATTTTTCGAATTGGAAATCGATACATCTCCAAAAAGAACTATTGTCCTTAAAATAAAATTCTGCGAGATCCTCTGCAACTATCCTGGCCACAATTTTATATTTATTTATGACTCCAAATCTACATCTTCAACATCATCTTTCGATTCAATATAGTGGCTTCAAAGCTGAAGCTTTGAACTTTAAACTGGCGGAATACTCCCATCTTCTATCTATGGCCTTTCATTTTATGGCCTCCTTCGAGTTCAAAGGTTTTTTTTTCGTTCATTTCCGTATTTATGTACCCTAAACGTACATGCCTCGTTACTATTTATTTACTAATTAATTAATTAAATATATAATTTTTTTATTATATTAATATTATGGTTAAAGTTATTAATTTTGTTTCCTATAAGTGTTTGATGACTTGCCATATTTAAGTGATTCGTTGGAGATGCCATCTGGTCCTATGCTTTTGTTATTCTGTACTGTGCATTAGGAGGAGTTACCTTTACATCGGCTGTCTTAATTTTTAGATTGTTGTTTACTATTTCGGATATATTTAGTACGAGCTAAATTTCTTCTAATATATATAACTCCATTAAAAACTGATGACTTATATTTTATAAAAAAAAACATGTTTAGCCATAACTTATTATTTAATACCAGAAATCGTTTTTCATCATTACCCAATATTCTCTCCTAGAATTTTCTTATATTAAATTTTAAAAAATATTGTATATTCCAACTTTATATATTATCAACGCATTAATCGGCTTAGCGAAAAGCTTATCTCCCTTTATGGGTCCGCTTTATCGGAAGATATATAAAGCTGTGAAAGAAAAACCCAGCATATGCGACAATTTCATCCCAATATAGATTAACAAAATTCGAGAATAACAAGAATAGTATGTCCTCTTTGTTTACGAGACATTTTGATTTTCGGAATCAGCTTTTGATTTAATTTGATGCTTGGTTAACAGAGTAACAAGTCAATTGAATGAATGAATTAGTTTTTTTATTCAATATAATTCCCTTCAAGGGTGGTACATTGATTATAGCGACCCTCCAACTTTCCGATATAATTTTTGTAGTACGATTTGTCCTTTGCTTCAAAATAGGCCCCAGTTTCGGCGATCACCTATTCATTCGACGAAAATTTCTTCCCAGCGAGCATTTTTTTGATATGTGAGAACAGGAAATAGTCGCTGGAAGTCAAATCTGGAGAATACGCTGGATAAGGAAGCAATTCGAAGCTCAGTTCATGGATTTCTGCCATCGTTTCCACTGACACGGTTTTTGTGACACGGTGGATTGACTTGGTGAAGCAGCACTTTCTTTTTCTTCAAATGCGGCGTTTTTCGGCGATTTCGTCCTTCAAACGGTCCAATAACGCTATGTAATCGTAGCTGATGTTGGTTGTTCCTGCTTCCATACGCATTCCAAAATACAGACGCCATAGTATACGTTTTAGAGCGGGTTCATTGTGTGCAGTCCACTCGGATGACTGTCGATTGGACTTTGGAGTGAAATGATGGAGCCATGTTTCATCCATTATTATCTTCAAACACTGCTCCGAATCATCAACTCGTCGTTGTTTTTGGTCAAAAGTGAACTCGCGTATCACCCATTTTACTTCTCTTTCGCTTTCTCATACGAAATATTCGTGAATGATATGATGTACACGTTCAACTAATATCTTTAGACTGTTTGCTATTTCATTCAATTTCAAGTTTCAACCTCTTTTGGGCGTCCACTGCGTTCACCGTCTTCGATGTTCATTTCACCACGTCTAAACTTATCAAACCAATTCTTGTTGGTTGATTTTCCTGGGGCAGTGTCCGGAAACTCGATATCAAGCCAAGTTTTTGCTTCAACTCTATGTTTCCTCTTCAAAAAGCAATATTTTATCAACAAGCGAAATTCCTTTTTATCAATTTTTTTCACAATAACAAAAGTTGCTTCACTCAAAAGGCTATAATTCACAAACTAATGATTCGACAGCTGTCAAATTTATATACTTATCCTTTGAGGGTTAGGGCTAACTAAAAAACATGTGCATTTAATCCTAGTAGCGCCACCTATGTGTCAGGCTGGGGACTTTTCAATTGACCTGTTATATCTATATACTAGAGGTATTTCTGAAGGTTGTTAAAATATTTCTGTAAATTTTACTTATATTAACTTCTCATTCATTTCAGGTTTCTTTAGTAAATGCATTTCTTAATAAAGTTCTAATCAATACGTTAATTTGGGCATAAGAGTAAAATAAATGTTGCAAAGAATATTAACATTTATAAAATAAGTTTTTTAATTTCTAATTTGTTGACGAGTTGTTAGTCGCCACGTGGGACATAAGACAAAAAAAAAGAAAACAATAGATAAACGAAAGCCATAGAAGGCAAGTTAAAGATGAGCTATCTGCAAGAGTGAGAACAAAGAGTGGAATAAATAAACAAAGAAGGATGCGATTTTATTTAATAATGTAAGTAAAGAAATTATTCTTTTAATCAGCTTGGTGTATTTATTATTTTTGAACTATATATTTTAGCTGAGAAATATGGATAAAAATAAGGAATATATGAAGTAATGAAAATATATGAACATTTTAAATAATTCATAAAAATTGAAGTTTTTAACAATTAATGTTATAAGATATGTGATTGTATGACATTTTATTGATACAGCGTTGTATCAATTATTTTAATAATTTATTTTATAGGCCTAAATTTTGAAAAATCAATAGTTAATTATAAATGGTTGTAAATTCATTCCTTTAATATAAATTTCTAAACTATAAGAAATAAATTATCTAGTCGCGTTCTAATATACATACTAAAGTCAAATATCAATTTCAAAATTGTTTATTTCAAATATTCTCTGTTTAAATATACAAATATGTATTACTTCATTTGTTATTCCTTTTTTATATTTATAATATAAAAGTAAAGAAAGATCTTAAGATTCTTGAGGTAATTAACTTATAGTGAAAATATTGTGAAAATAAGTTTTAGTAGTATTATTTTAAAATTATTCCCTTTACTCTATTATGAGAGAAACATAATAAATTGTGGTTAAATTATTATTAAAATCAACATTCATTCATATTAGTTATCTTTAGTTTTATTATACCCATATTTTTTCAAAGAATAGTCATATTTTTATACGTAAAAGTATTATCCTTCTCAAATATTTTACTAATTACAATGGCAAAATGAGAACAAAACAATATTTGAAGACGCGCTGTTCAAAAACTTCAATTTACGGATATTTTCAACGTTTTGTGCTAGACCAAATTGTTTGTTTTTTGTCAGATTTTTAGTTATTCCAATTAGCAATGACCTCCTGCAATACGCTTTCTGCGTAGCGACCGTTGCGAGTCGCGCAAACGAAAATTGCTCGAATATTTCCGTATCATTTAGAAACTGAAATCACCTTTGATTATTAGCTCCCAGCATTTTTCTGTTGATAAAATAATGTTATGACGTGTGGTACTCGAAAAACAAAAACTATTCGGCTTTAAAATTCATGCTAATTTCTATTTTTATTGAAACATGTTTACTAGAGAATTATATTAAGCGATATGGGACATTATAGGTTGTTGCAGTTCTGGTTCTGAATCATTCGGTTGCAGGTTCGTATCTGCTTGAAATTCTATACAAAAGATTCTGTGGAAGAACATGTTAACATTTTCCGTGTAATTAGGAAACCCAAAGTTTAATATTTAAAAAAAAATTGTATTTATTTCTAATTATTTTTGGAATTCTAATCTGGGTATAACATTTGCTGGTTCCATTATGGAACTTGTGGTCATACTTTCTTTTTGTTAAGTAAAGATAAATTATCTGTGAATAGGCATATGTTATGTATTTCAATGAAATTATGCAAGGTTAAGTAATACTCTTCCACATTTAGATATATAGCCATCTGATCTAAAATGCAAGAAACAAGTTTCCCACAAACACTTGTGTAAGAGATTCCTATCTTTGTTTTAAGTTTATCTTTGTTAACTTTTAAGTTATTTCAGAGTTAAATCAGGATATTTTGGTGAAGGATGTGCTTGTAATTGAACCTTCATATCCTGAAATATAATGGTTTCCTTTCATTTTTATATTGAAATTAATAATTTTTGCCATAACCACTATAAAAATTAGGTCAAATCATTAGATACAACACTGAAAAAAAAAAAGAAATATCAGGTGCCACATATCACAACTCAGATCAAAGCATAGTACCAATTTGTCAGCTGTTCTTGCTTTTATATCTCCAACTTTCTGTTGTCGAAGACGAAAATATTTTCTCTTCTGTTTTTTCTAAAATTTTTGAGTTAAACTAGACCTATCTTGGGATGTTTTCTAAGTTGATCATTCACCAGCCAGTTGATTGATTGTTGAGGACTGTCTTTGTGTTCCACGTTTCTAGTTGCTAACACAACATTTTAAAAATCAAATGAATTTGGATTATATTTCTTAGGAAGTTATGCTTACATATCCTTGAATCTAAGTCAATAACTGCAACTAAAACATATAAATTGATACCTATAGTACTTCCAATAAATCGGCATATGCAATTATTAAAAATTGAAAATTCGTTTCAGACTTGTAGTGGATTTTTCTTTCTCATATTATCCTAGTTAAAAAGAGACAGAATCCTATCCAATGCGTAAGAACATGTAACCGAATTAGTCTATAAATTCGATTTGTATCATTATACGTTTACTCTGTTGTCAAATGTCTACAAGATTCTTCAAAACTATAGCGACAGCTATAGGAAAATGTATAACAAAGTTAATGTGGCAACATTACGACGTGCTGACGTCATAAATGTTAATGATGATATACATTGCCTGTTTTATTTGACAGACTATACCTTTATTCTTACATGGTTCCAACAATACTAAAATAATCAAACGCAATACAAAATCGTTTAAATTAAATTATATTACTAATTTATAAATAAGTGAAATTATTTTTTCATTCGCTCGCTCTCATATGAAATTGCATCGCTAACATATTTGCGTTAAAGTGCTGCCAGATTTTAAAAATTACACGTCGATAATCGATAAACATCCAATAGAAACTGTGAATCTATCATTTAAAAAGTAGAGCTGGCAACACCGCCTGCTTGTACGAACGCGTCGCGTAATATAGGCGTGGATTGGGAACCGAATAGATAGGTATGAATGGTTGCCTGTCTATGGGTGCTTTTATTTTATTTAATTGCTTGTATGTGTAGTACATATTATATGTAAATTTTAGCTCTATGCATCTAAACTTTATCTAAATTTTACACTTCTTAAAATCTCATATCCATAATAATATTAAAAAGTGCGGAAACGTTTATCTTGTTATTTATATGTATAATTATAATAAGTTTTTAATGTTAACATACAACATATATACCTAGTTTAACAAAATCGATTCCATTTTAATACTTTAAATGGATTACTCGGATTGAAAGGGTTAATATTTAGCTACTAATATGAAATTAAAAATTCAAACGACATTTTAAAACGTTTAACACATTTATTTTCCAAATAATAGAGAAGTTGAATGCCCTCAACCTTTTTGCATATCTTTTGTTTCTTCTCCTCTGTTTTATCCATTTTAAATTAATCATGTTGACAGGTTCCATCGAAATTTCTTCTAAGAACCAATAGAATTCTATTCTCGGACGTAGAAAGGGGTCTATTTCGCAGAGAATGTTGTTTTCTCATACTTTCGGCGGACTCGTTTTAAATGGCGGGACTCCCTTTTCATGCGCTGGTCATATGCAAATCATTGGATGCGATCCGTACAGGTTACATTTAAAATTCCGTCGGTTTTCTAAGAGGTAATTTGTTAAAAGCAACCAACAGTACAATTTATTCGAATAACCATAAATCGCCGCGTGTACATTATGTAAGATTTAATTGATGATCGCTAAAATAACCATCATAAAAATAAATATTTCCTGTGATTATTTGCCGGTTTTTGGTCAGATTAAAATTATTCAATAGAAATATATTTTAAAAATTCTTAGTTCGTTGAACCTGTAACTTTAAATAAATGTATTTACTTTAGCCGATAATATATTAGGGATGCCTTTTATATTTCGGGATTATTCTAAACTAGTGAGGTAAAAATTGTTTATTTGTGGTTTATCCACTTCACTCGAAAAAGAAAGATAGACCAGTACGTAAACTATACTCTGAGATCATCATATGACTTATAATATTCATCATCATCAATCCATAGCGGCAATCCATATCATATGACTTATAATATTCATCATCATCAATCCATAGCGGCGCTTGAGGATAGTGTGTAGACATTGGTTAATTAAAATGCCGCTGCTATTAGTGCCGTGAACTTCTTCAACACAGGAACAATTACACATGTTTACAAATTCGGGTTAACTTTTGGATTCGAGCATATCTGAACGATTCTTAATGTTATTTAATGCATTGAACTCAGATCCCCAATCCGTATGTCAATATTGGTTCTAGTATTCGAGTTCGTGCTTGGTTCGAGTCTTTACGCTCTTGTAACAGCTGTCAACTGTCGACGTTGCATTGAACATCCTTTGGGACTTGTGTGCTTCGTGTTTTTGTGCTTCACAACGTATGAAAATGCAAAGACAGCCTGCAGGTCGATTCAAAGTATTTATGGTTCGTTTGTAGATGTTTTATGATCGATAATCCTAGAAAAATCATGATAAAATCAATCAAAGATGCGTATTTGCAGTTCTTTGGTTTTGTGGTTATAAACATTGAGAAGCCGTAGGCACCAAAATTGTTTTGTAGAGCATGTAGAACAAGGCTGAATAAGCGGTCACTTGTTGAAAATATATATTTTTCATTTTCTCTGTTAACGAAATGGAGAGAGCAGAGAAATGATGTGATTGCAAGAGACATGACGTCAGTTCCTCCTACGGATAGTGATTCTTTACGAATTTCTCCAGGTACAAGTGCAAAAACTGTTTTAAAAACTTCTTTATTATTATCATCTTTATCACCGGCGAACAATGAAAGCGATTATTTAATTTCGCAAAGCGAGTTGTTGTCAGGCTATCGCAAAGTTTACAACCGTATTAGTGACATATAGTTTATTCAAAGTTTTTTTGCACATACGTCATCAAGTTGTTTAATGTGTTGTCTCCCGCAATATGTAAATTTGTTTTAGAATCAGACAATATTTTCCTTCTCATTTTATTCTAGTTAAAAAGAAATACAATGCTGTCTGATTGGTGCCAACACGTAAACGAATGAGCCTGTGAAAGTCGTCCGGTTGTCAAACATATGCAAAATTCTTGAAAGCAATAGTGAAAAGAGGTTATATCTCTAACCTATAAAATATTTTTGCTGAATTGTAATATTGTAACTGTAGTTTTTAGACATACTATAATGTTAAAATAAATTATATAATTATATTTGATAACAATATTTTTGTTCAATTATTTCATTTAGATTAGAATTCTATTGTCAAAGCCAAAACTGAACTAAATCTCAGGGTTGATGCGGCAACATAGCGACGTTTTATTGCCACAAATTTAAATTATGTATGTACAAAATTACTTTGAACAGACTATACGTGTTACGTACCACTACTACGATTACATATTACATAATAGACAACTTGTTGCAAAAATTATTGATTGGAGCTCGAATGTCTCTCAAAATACAGTTTTTGCATTCACATCTTAATAATTTCCACAAGATGAAGAAACGAGCGATGAATGAACACAGCAGCTACACGACTATATAGCGAAAATCAAAAGACAATACCAAGGATTTTGAGACGAAGACATGATGACCGATTACTGTTAGACCCTAATGCGTGAAACAGATCCCAAAAAGTCTAAAATACTCTGTTTATTTGTGATTTACACTTTTTTCAGTAAAAGGCCGTTAATGATGAAAAATAGTAAAATTTATTGAATATTTCGAAAACTAGAACGATAATTGCTTTATTGCTTTTTTCCATGCTGAATGTATTCTCCTAAATCTCCAAATTTGCATAATATTATAATATTAAGGTGCCATTCACGTCAACCAGTATACCAAACGCAGATTGTAATTCAGCTTAACAATACAAATCAATAAATGACGTCTTTGGCGCTTAAATCTCTGACCTAATAGGTAAGATTATACTTTCTGTATATAAGTTGCCAATCTTTTATACCCGAGGAAACGACTGTTTGATGAATAAAAATGCATGTTTTTCACTGCGAATTTATTCATATAAACAACCAATTAAAATTTTCAATTTCAAACACTAATTAATGATGTGTCGTTTTGATCAATGAAATCATCAATCTCTTGTCACTTTTCTGATAATACCATAATCTCATCACTTTAGAACGCCGAAGACATTAGGAACTCTTTTGAAAGAATATTTTCACCATTAAAAAAGGTTTAGATATTGATACAAATATTAGTCAGAGGAAACATGGTCCGAGCTATAGGCTGGATATAAAGCAATTTTTTAACTAAACAATTTTTGTGCATCATTAAAATGTGAGTAGTCTAGTGATTTCGTGATCGAAGACAACGCTTGCCTCAGCGCACCAATAGAGAATCGAAATAATGATTTGGTCAAATATAGTTAGAGCATTAAATGATTATTTTTAAAATTGTTTGATTCCGTTCCGTTTCAGCAGCTATTCATGAATAGAAACCGGATTCACTAATTTTGACAACATCAACAGCAAAATATAACGAAAATTAGCTTTCGTGTAAACTAATGATCTGACCTTGATGGTACCTTTGTATCTAGAATTTTTAATGGGCGGTAACTTTTTAAACGCCCTATAGTATGGCTTTATTCAATAAGCAATAATCAATTTTGTTTGAGTTTACGGCTATGATTATGATTTAAAATAAAAGGGGATATTGAATAGAGAGATATGGAACCTATATTTTGGTTCCGGAGCGAGGTAGGCCTTGAGGTCTTGAAATTAGTCAAGAAGATGTTTTTAGAAGCAAGCAATGAGATGCAAAAACAATTAATTAAATTTCGAAATAAACTGTGTTCACGGATTAACTAAACTTAATTAACTGATTTACTGTTTGAACCAATTAGATGTAAAATTTCGTGGAAAAAAATCTATTTGCGGAAAATTTTACATCAAGAAACACCTGCTCATGCGTTCAATAAATAATAATAATAACAAGCAGTAAACAAGAGTTACGAAGTATTGAAATAAAACACGTTCGTCATATAAACACATATATATCTTAATATATATTAACGAATAAACCTATAGAAATAATATTTGGAATTATAGTTTTTACACGAAATGTTTCGCCATCTCGTTTACTCGCTAACATTCTAACATTCGGTTCTAATAGCTCAAATAATTTTGTCGTAGATAATTATTTTCATCAAACAAGTAAGTAACAGCTGGCCTAGAACGATATCTTGCAGGCTAACTGGAAAGCCAATATCGTAATATTCAAGTTGAAGTATATTATAGTGCAAAAAATTGTTTTACACTATAAATTTTTTTAGAGTCTATCCAATAAATCAGCTAATGCACAAAACTTAGGACGTCGGCAAGATCAGCCAATATTCTGTCCCATTTTAACTAAGGTAAAATAAGAGGAAAAATCTGCTCCGAGTTTAAAATGAATTTTACATTTTTTACAAACTGCATTTGACAGTATATTCAACGTCATCAGCTTACATTAGCTATTTTATTGGAATTACTATGTTGTTTGCGTTTTCAGGAATTTGAATAGCTTAGTGTATATATATACCGCCAGTAAATATGGTGTAATCAGTGGTCTGTTCATCTGGTTCAACTCGACGTGCTGCATAAAAAATGTTTGTACTTCAATATCCTGATCGGCATTGAAATTCAAAATTATTTAATATACAATCATATATTCATAATTCTATAACTTGTTAAAAATCTGAAATTGTAAAGATTCTTAAAGGCTCTTAAAGTCAAAGATATTAACATTTGTTTTGAGAGTAGTACATGTTGATTTTTTCGGTTGTGTATTTAGCATGAATAATTACTTTAACATCCTGGAGAAGAAAAAAATCCGTTAGTTTTGCTTAAAATAATTAACACATGTTATCAAGCGCTTTGTTGTTTATAAAATACTTTAAATTATGTGTCTGAAATTTACTTATTAAGCAGTTGCATTTATTCTGATCATTTTTACAAAAATGCTTGTGTCAAAAGAAAGACTGATCATCGATCCAGTTTTGGACTTCTCCAACTCAGCTGAATGAATCTGAGCAAGTGGTACAATACACTATGTAACTTGCTCTTCCCACAATATGCACAGTAAAATTTTATGGCCTCTCCGGTTTCGATGTGGATGACTCTTATGGACTAACCTATGACTTTTTACGCTGAGGATAGTTCATTTTCAATCAATTCGTTTAGTAGTAATTTTTCCTACTTTTGAATTTCTAACTCACATTTAAAAGCCTGGAAACTGTTGATTTTTTACTAGCTAAGCTGTCTGAAATTTCTTTAAAAGTTTGAGCTGTGTTCATAAGTTTCAAAAAAATGATTCTCTGGCAGTAGATTTCAAAAAAAAAAAAATTAAATAGAAATCAAACAATATAAACAGTATAAGTAAGAATTGAGAATATTTTTCCAAATAGTAACCTGCATTCTTAATAAATCATTTTATTTTATTCAATATTAAATCATGGGATTTAGTTCAATATTAAAATATGAATATACTCAATATGATCTTTTCACACCTCAAATTCTTGACAAGATTCAAACTCCTTTTCCAATTTTAATGTTGTAGAATGTCTATTTGATTAATAACATGTGATTTTGATAAGCTATCCTCTCATCGAATCATATTTTTCTGAACTTTTGTTTTTGCACGGTCAATTATACCTAAAATATAATGAATTTGATATAGAACTGAATCCAATTTGCAAAATTAAAATAAAAATTGAATAGATACGCCGCTGTATGGAATTTCTTCGTATCTCTCTTCACATTAGAACTGCTTCAAAATTTTTTGACAATATTCACAAATCAATTATTTATTCATTACTTCCAACTATTTATGATTAAAATATGAACGATGCAATAACAAATATATTATGAAGGGATATAAACAATCAAGATTTACTAGACCACTTGCCAGTGGGACGGTCAAATCTAAATGGCAAAATGTTTATTGGATACCACCTCTCGAACGTTTATAAATGGCGCAAAATCAAGAGGAAACTACCGACATTTACCCAATGTCGGCCAACAGATACCGTTGCTCAAAATACATTCAATCACTTAACAATTAATTTAATTTAATTTAATACCGTCCAACATGGAAATAAATCTGTTTTTTTTATAATTCGTTCGACCATACATTGATTGCATATATTTTTACAGATCACGAGTCATGCCACCAAGGACCAAATTATGCTCTTTCTCCTGCTTCTTTTAGCTGTATCGACTGTATCACATATCACCGGTTACGAAGAATGCGAAGGAAATTTGTGTCCGTTGTCGGTGTCCAAGCCCCAAGTCCTATCCGCTGGCAACACTCTTCCAGCTCTCATAGGATTGGACGAAAAAAGTGGTTGCATCTGTCGCGGCAGGAATCACATACATTCAGTATGTTTCGGCAGAAGCCGATGCAATTCGATGCCGAAGACTTTGATCTTGGCCGCTCCGGCTCTGAAACTAACAAACACGCACATCACGCAGCTTCTTCCAGGTGATTTTGAACGCCTGGGCCATCTGCTGGACTTACAAATCGAAGGCAACTATGAGTTGAGAAGAATTTCACCTGGGACATTCAGGAATCTGTCTAAGCTCACCGATCTGTCGATATCTTATAACAACAATCTCAATACCCTGCACGGTGATTTGTTCATGGGTATGACCAGTTTAAAGAGATTATTTTTGAACAATAATGGCTTTTCGAGCATCAAAGATATTACGTATGCCGCTAGACCCGCAGCCCTTCCAAACTTACTCACTCTCATTTTAGATTCGAACGGTTTAATCAACATCGAAAAGGACTCTTTCAAATCAATGGAGAATTCGTCTTTGGAGGAATTGAGCATGGCTCTTTGTCGTATCGATGATATTCATCCAAATGCTTTGGTTCCCCTGAAGAAACTGAAAATTCTACAGTTGGGTGAGAATAGTCTAAACAGCACAGTGGTGACTGATGTGTTAAAGGAGATGTTGAAGGCGAATATCGACTTAAGGGTTTTAAACTTGTTTTCTATGGGTTTCAAAAAGTCGCCACCAAGACAGATGATGGAGATAATCGCAAAATCGAATATATCGCATTTGAACTTATCCCGAAACCAATTTGAAGCACTCACCAACAACAGTTTCCCTCTGATGCCAAACCTGGAGTTTCTTGATTTACGAGAAGTGCTCGCTTTTAGTATCAGCGATGATGCCTTCTCTAACTTGCCGAATCTCAAAACACTGCTCATCAGCAAAAACAAACTCTCCTTTATTCCCAAAGGTATACTGGTATTACAGAATCTCACCTTCCTGGACATGCAAGAAAATTCTCCCGCCGAAAGCTACCATTATTACTTCAAGCTTCAGCACGAGCAATTTTACAACATGAAAAATCTGGCGTACCTGAATTTAGGCTACAACGGCATGGCTCACGTATTCGATACCTCATTCGTGGGCTTGAAGCACCTGCAAGTGTTGGAATTGAAGAACTCCTCGATTTTTCATATAGAGAAGAATAGTTTTCTCCCGTTGGAGAACTTGAAGAAACTGAATCTGATGAATAACTTCCTCATCCACGCCGACGCCGTACCTGACGTGTTTGCCCCCTTAAAAAACTTAGAGGTCCTCCTTCTCGGTGGCTGCAAACTGAAGTACGTCACCATCGAGAAGCAGGATCCTTTCAAGCACCTGCGCAAGCTCAAATATCTGGGCTTGGAGCGCAATCACCTTACCACGATTGCCCCAGGTGATTTTAAATCACTTATCGGTATTCGACAAATTGATCTCTCCTATAACATGCTCAATTCGTGGGAGCAAAGAATATTTGCTTACAACAAGAACCTGACGAGGGTTGTTGCGTCTAAAAATAAGATTTCCGACATCAGCCTGGCGATGTTCGAGGACTTCTCCAGGTTAAAAAGCGTCGACTTAGATCAGAACGTGATCCATTGCAGCTGTTTCGCCACCTACGAATCACATAAGCAATTTATGCGCGGTTGTATCCAAGAGGGAGGTTTTTTTAATGCTTCTGTGTTTGATCCTCCAGTTTACTGTACCTATCCAGATATCTTGGATAATGTTACTCTGATGGATTACCTAACTAAAGAAGAATATGCCAGTACCATTTGCGTTCTGATGCCAGAGAAGTTGTTGCTAATTTTACCATTAGCTGTAGTGGCAATATTAATCTCTATTATGGCTGGTTTGATATTTTATTACCGATGGCATATTAAATACTGGATCTTCCTCTCCAAACTCTACCTGAGTAGGAAAGGTAAGATACGTCCAAAGCGTGACAAAACTGGATACCACAACTACGAGTATGACGCGTTCGTGTCTTACAGTACCGAAGACCGCGATTTCGTTGCCCAGATGGTCGCTATGTTAGAAAACAATGAACCGTTTTTTCGATTGTGCGTGTACGAGCGAGATTTCCAAATCGGCACCATCATATCGGAGAGTATTCTGGAGAGCGTGGCGAAAAGCCGAAAGACGCTGTTGATTATCAGCGATAACTACGCGAAATCTCAATGGTGTCGTTGGGAGACCCAGATATGCGAGCACCATCGGTTATTTTTCGAAAACGAAGATGGGGAATACGTGGATGACTCGTTGATCCTTATCAAACTGAACACGGTCAGCGAGCATCATCTAACTCCTACGTTAAAGTACCTGTTAAAGACGAGAATATATTTACAATGGGAATTCGGCGAGAGGAAACAAGAAACGTTTTGGGATAGATTAAGAAATACTTTGGGACCTACTAAGGTACTCAGCGAAATTACCCACATGTAAATATTCTGTATATACTGTGATATTTTTTAAAATAAATACATTATTTTGTTTCCTATGCATAAACTATTATTTTATCCTATTTATCCTCTAAGATTCTTTCTAGTGTTACATTTTGTATTAAATATTTATAAATTAATTTTATCAAGATTTTCTTTAGTATAACTGGTTGTAGCAAAACTTGTGCTAAAATTCCTATTATTTATTTTTAACAATGTAATAAATATTTACTGAACATTTCTCTTGAATTAGATATCAAAATATTATATTATTTTATATACAGTCCACAATATTTTCATATTCGTACTAGTACAGCAATACAGTTGTACTAGCATAAAATATTTCTGTGTGTATTCCTAGTTGTATAACACTTATATTTTAAAATCAAAAATCCTATTAAATTTAATTATATAAAAGACCCTTAGTATATGAAATTCTTCAAAAAATTAGTGATGAAAGAACTAGTATTATCAATAGTTCATAAAATTGTTTTAATGTTATTTTAACAATAATTTTCGAAATACAATATTTATGTTATGAAAATATATGGGCATAAACAAGTATTTTAGTTGACTGAAAACTATAATTCTCATCATGCCTTAATGTTTTAGAAATGTTATAAATCATTTTATTTATTACAATATTTGAAATATTTAAATGCCTCTATTTTTTTGAGATATAACCTTATTTTAATAAAAAAATTCTCAAAATGGCTGAAGATTTTTAACCTTACGGATATCGTGAAGTTTTGCTGAAATACAAATTAATTGGTAGTTTGTTATTATTATTAATTAATATATCGTGATTTCTTTGAACTTAACACATTCCTGTATTTTCATGTAATGTCAGTGGACAATCAAAAAATTCCAAGCATGGGAAAAGAAACGCCTTTAGAAGAAAAGGACCCCTCAGGTAACAGTTGTGACTGTAATGATAAAACAGTATCAACAGATATAAAGGACGATGGTATTAATGAAGAAGTGACAGTAAATAATAGCATTATTAAACCGGTACAAGTAATAGATGAAAAAGGTTATGTTTCTGAAACACCACCTAATGATGTTTCTACTGAAATTCAAAACAACTGTGATAATAATGATGTTGCGAGTTCTAAGTCACCAATAAAAGATCTGTGTGCAAATGCTATTGAAAGTCCTCAAAAACTTCAGGAAAGTATGGATAAGTTAAATATTTCTGGTGAGAATTTAAACAAATCTGAAGTTATTGTCAACAGTCAGTCAGAATCTTTAAGAAATATATTGACATATGATAGTAATGATAGTTCAAGCGAGGTATAGTAGTAATTAATTGTAACTGCAATAATTTGATATAATTGTGTTTTTTTTTAGGATGACAGTGATGTACAGGAATATAAAGAATCACAAAAAAACTGGCGTAATAAGAATGACGATACATCGGGTAGTAGTGATTCTGAAAGTGACTCATCTCAGGCAGTCTCAGACTCAGATAGTGATACAGATTCTGATAGTGATTCATCCTCAATCATAGTTGCAAGTGATGATAGCCCGTGTGTATTTCAATATTCCTAAAGTGTATTTAATTTGAGTACCTAATTTTTAGAAATGCTAATTCAGGAAATAATATTACTCCTAACACTGGGGCTGTGAAGAAAAATAACAGAACTGGATATGATCCTGATGAATTTTTGTCACCTGTTCCAGATATATCGAAATTAAATATCAATGTTGAAAAGGAGGAATTCATACATATAGGAGCTATAAGTGGAATTATTTCTGAAATAGGTAATAAGAATTTATAATACCATATAACTAAAATAATTATTTTGTATTCTATTTTATATTTTGTACTATTTGTATTTTTCAGTCACAATAGCAACAAATCCTGGTACACCTGCTTTTGATATTGACACTTGCTTATTCATAGATGATGAAAAAAATGGTAAAAAGCCTCTAGGAACTATATTTGATGTTTTGGGACCTGTTTCTGAGCCCATGTACTGTATACGTTATAACTCTTCTGATGAAGTTAAAGAACTGAATGTGGATAAAGGTACAAAAGTGTATGCAGCGCCAAGAAGTGATTTAACCCGATTTGTTTTCCTTAAGGAACTTCTGAAGTATGTTATTTTAAATTCTTAATGTAAGTGTGCTTTTTAACATATTTTTGTAGGATGAAAGGTTCAGATGCGTCATGGATGAACGATCAGGAGGAACCACCTGAAATGGCTGAATTTTCTGATGATGAGAAAGAACGTGAAGCGAAGCGAAATAAAAAGGGTTGTCAGAAAAGAAAATATGATGATAGTTTGGAAAGGCATAAACGTTATGAAAAAACGATGAACCAATGTAATATTATCAAGACAAGGGTGTCAAAAATGATGGATGGGCGAAAAAGTGCTGGCAGGCAAATAAAGTAATTTATTTCAAGTTATCAGTAATAACATAATATAATGTTTAATATTCTAATAGTAGTATTTAGTAGTAGTAATAGTGTAAATAGCAGTTCAAGCAGTTCTATCTTTTTGTTTTTAGTCAATCCACTTTTGTGCCACAATTTAATCCATCAGTGCCCCCTCCTGGATTTGGAACAACATATAACCAATTCTATCCATCATCTTTCAATCCTTTGCCAATGCCTACTTTTATGAATCAAGGATATTATCAGAATATGACACCTGTTGCACCACCACCTAATTTTGCATTCTCCAATAGTCAATGGTCATGGCAACAGTAGGTATTCTCAATAAATTTTATTATAAAGTAAAATATTTTTTGTTATTCCAGGCCACCTCAACCTAATGACTGTAACAATTCAGGAAGTCACCAAAATTCCAGCACCAATTTATAAAAGAATATCGCATTGTTTGTGTCTCAAAGGAGCACAATGTGTAGAATTAACTTTAATGTGATAATCACATGATAGTATTTTCACAATACTGTTTAAAATATTTCTATCACAGGAGAAATTTTTAGTTTAGGACTCGGACAGATGTGATATTAAACAGAAACAATACTTATTTTTGCATTTCACTAATCAAAGCTTGCCGTAGATAGGGAAACCCTGCGTGTAAGTGGCTAATGTTATTTCATATTTATAGAATTGTTTCGTAACCTGGTATTGGTTATAAAGTACAATTAAAAGTTTGCTCTAGTTTATTTTTCTTGTTCTTGAATAAAATATATTTATTTTTGTATAGGGATAGGAAGAGATTGTAGTAAATCTGCAATTAATTTTAATGTTTTGTTTATTATACAGTTGACAAAATAAATCTCTCATAAAATTTATCTTATTTTATACTTAACCTAACATTAATACTATCTTTATGTATCGCCTGTAGATGTCATAAGTTATAGTAAAAAATACTTACAAGGAATTTCTAGAAACATATTCTATACCATCAAAGGTCAGTCTATAACATGTAAAACATCGTAAATCCATTTTTGAATAACTTTCAACTGTTTTTTTATACTATTTGACTTTTTTAAATATTAAAAAAAATGTAAATGCCTATATTCATTAAACGGATAATAGTGGTAACATTTTTACCGGCAAGTATTCTTCAGTTGTTCCAGACAAGTCAGAGTTATTGCATTCTTTCTTCTGTGTTTAAATTAAATAATTTTGGTCTTTATTCTTTAAAAAATGTCGGATGAACCAGAACTGCCTGCATTTTGGAAAGACATATTGCAGAAAGCTAGAAAAGATTATGAAGAGGATGAAAAGAAAAAGCGCGAAACTAGACTGGAGCGTTATAAGCGTAGTGAGGAAATGCTTAATAGCAAGAACGTTTCAAATTTGCCTGCCTTGGATAATATGCTGAACGACAAGCATATTATTTCATCTAATAGGTATATATAATTTAATTTAGTACATATTGTTTTATATTATCAAGTTTAATTTTTAGCTCCCGTCCTGTTCCAGCTACTACCGGTTCCGAAAGAAATGATGAATTAGGTGACCAACACTATATTCGATCTCTCATGCCAAATTTAAGACTACCAGAATTAGTCGCTCATTATGTAAACGAGCTCCTATTGCCGTTTGTAGTCATGCGGCTGTTAATGTCATCAAAAGTCCGTTTTATAAATTCGCGGTAAGATTTACAAATTTGATTATTTTATTTTAAAATTTTTCTATTCTTAAATTAATGAAATGTGCAATACACATTTTAAAAATTAATAGAAGCAAGAATTTATTTGATAAAAAAGAAATATTTCTGCATAAACTTTCTAAATTGTAATAGAATTTGAAGCTGGCAAATTATGGCTCCAAAATTTGTTTTTGTGAAGTATTGAAAATAATTTGGGAACTTTTAAAACAAATTTGATACTTTTATTTTTAATCTAATATTTAACATATTATTGATTGATATATTTTTTAGCAAATCTAAGGGCAAGTCTGGACCAAGGAAAACCGCTTTACATATCTAAAAATATTCTGCATATGATACGCAAGTTGTTTATAACACTATTTTAAATCTTCAGCTAAGTTTTAAGATTTTTCTGTTCTGTTCTCTTTGTCTTGTTTGTTCATAAAATAAGTTTTTATGGAATTCTCAATATAAATATTAAAGAAATAATCATGAGTCTTGTTTTGCCGTGAGTTTTACATTTGCTTCAATATAAAATATAGTTCAATATAGTAATCTAATCATAACATATTTTATGTAGTGATTTAATTACTTTTATTGAAATAATGGTGTTTCGATATAAAAATATTGATTTTTTCATTTTAGCCCATGAATAAGATTTAACTAAATTAAATTTGTATTATGTCCTATTATAAACAGTTTTTATATATATTCATGGTACGTGTGTATTTTTTAGTATCCTAATAATAATGTTCTTAATAAGTATTGTGTATGTTTTTAATATTTACTATATCTTTAACATATTTTTCTTATTGAAAAAATAGTAACCAATAAGGAATAATCTTCTTTAAATGTGGTAGAATGTGGTAGATTTATTTTTACCTATTACCTAGTTATGCCTTATCTGAGGTTTGTCTTAATCACTATTTGTTACATAAGGTGGTTGGTAAGTATGTATTTATTAATTAAACCACATTCTGATTAACTGCTTGTTGCGTTTTTCCATACAAGGTGGAATTTATTTCATAAGTTAATTTTTGATCATTCGCTCGTTTTTATTAAAAAGTATTTTGTGTTCCAAAAATTTTTCAGGTTTATTATTAGTGAATGAACATAGCAAATATTGATTTTTTATGCAATTTTTTTACAATAAATTTTGAGCATAAAAGTTTTGTAAATCTATACTACCTAAACCTACCTAAACATTTGGTTTCTCGTCAGATTTGAAATCGAGTGGAAATAGACATAATTTTATAAAGGTTTTAATAGGGAAAAGCAGAGAGGTATCTCAAAGAAACAATATGAGTTATTAAGAGGGACTACACCATATCTAGACAATTGATTTATGTCCTAAAACCTGCATTACCATTGTATAATTTTAAGTGCTTTATTTCATTATGGCTTATGTTTTTTTTCACCCATCCTTAATAGTTCACTCTGATAGATCTTTCAAATATTTCTTAACAACTAATTCTAAAATGCTCAATCTTTATTTTTGGCTTTAGTTACATTGTAAACTGAAGCCTCATTTTTCTACAAGTTTCATATATGTAAGTTTCGTGAGGTATCAGTTAAATAATAGTATTATATCTGTGTAAATATATGTTATAGTTACCAATCTATAGCTAAATTTAAGCACTAAAATCTATCTATACAAATTTATTACTTACTGGAATTTTTTTTTGTTTATAACGAATATATGAAATAATTGTCCGATTAATTAATTACATATCAAAAAAATGAATTAATTAATTTAATTATCTCATCTCTCATGGCATATTTCCTTGTGAAACTGGACATTAAGTTATGATATATCAGTGATAAGTGATAAATTGATACAAAACTCCAAAAACCATACATACAAATGATACAATTTTTAAATCTAATATACCTTCATTAACACACACACACACGCATTAAAATCATTTCATTTTCATAGTGAGGCTTTGTACATTTTCGCTTATAAGAAAAATCTGTAAAGTCTCGTAGTGTAAAGTGTCCAACAGCAGTTTGATATTATGAAGACGTTCCTTTTTTCTTGTAATTTTTTTCTCTGTCTCTTTAATGTTCCGGTGAAACGGTTTATCTTGCTCTCCGATCACATTTTCAAAACTTTCCAGAAATTAGTTGAAGAGGGAATTGAGAAAATTTATTTTTAGACCCATTAGACAACCTAACGCTTGAAATGCTTTTAGCATTCTTTTCACGAGTTATTTATAGTTATGGTGTTTATGATTGCCTAAAATTTTCTCTATAGCCTCCTTAAAAGCAGTTCTCCTTTTTTTTTGAGAAATCGTCATAAATGTGAAGAATTGTGGGTCAATCATAACCCGTCCAAGTCTGGTCCAAAGAAAACACCTTCCTTCACCTTTACTTTTGAGAGACCTGGAAACTTTGAAACTACGTATTTGAAGCAATCTCCATCTATGGTCTGTGCTAGCAAATATCTACAAAAATTTTGTACCCAGCTTGCTGTCCTAGGAACATTTTAAAATAACCGTACACCTGCCATTCGTGGTTAACTTGCGAAGAACCAATATGAAGTTCTTATGAACAGAACTGCTTTAATACTTTTATGAATATCTTATGGTGGGTACAGACCTGAGCATTCGGGGCGAATTTCGTGGGAAAATTGAAAATGCGCATGAGTAGAACTGAATTCGGCGAACGTTCGTGATGAACAGGTTTCAAAATTGGTTCAAAGTTGTAGTGCGCATGCACTTTGTTTAGTTCCAGTGTTCGTTACAATGACTTTCAGCGCTTGGCGATGAACAGAACGAAGTTCCAGGAGCCGCGGAACTGGCCAACAATTTTGAACGAACTTTGAAAAAATTGGCGGGATTATGAATGACATATGTTTTGGCTTCAAGAAAATAGCCCTATTTTTCCTTGTAATTTACTTATTACTATAAAAATGTCTTTGGATGATACATATGTATTCTATATCTATTAATGATTAATAATAATACATATAATTATATAAAACCTCATAAAAAGCACGAAAAATTAAAATATTTATATTTTACTCGCAGGAATCTTATTATGATATCTAAAATAATATTTAACTTTGATTTCTATTTTGCAAATGGTAATTACATGTGTCGAAACTATAAAAATGTTCTTATCTTTCATTGAAGGGTATTACATTTATTGATACTCTCAATAGTATAACATTTTTGAAATAATATGGAAAAAATTTTTCACAACTGGTGAGAGAAAATATGTTTAATAATAATAATCTCATATAAAATAATTATTAACAACATGAAAATATTATGTTTGCCAACTAATTTTATTTAGTTCATAGAACAATGCAAACATTTTAAAATATGACAAACACATCAAAATGTAAAAATAACCACCCATTAAACGCACTATACTCAACAATCGCTTCTTAGCTTCTTTCTAAAAAGAACTATATCTTCGACTTAAAATATAGAGTAAAACTCATTATACAGTAGTTTTAGAGAAAAACGCCACTTATCTGTGTTATTCTTTAGACAACAGATATATCACTAGTTTCAACGTGTTACTCCTTCATTTTTTCCAAGATGTCTCTCAAATGTGCTTGTTGGCAAGTTTATTTTTTACTTTATAACTTGAAAAGATACTAGCATAATATCCTCTTATAAGGACTGTGGCTCTTCCATCCAAATCATCTTGCATTTGTCAGCTTTTATTTTTTCATACTACTTAGCCATTTTGTCTGAAATAATTTAAACCCAGTTAATAAATATTTCACTTTCAAAATAGTAATAAAATATATATGAAATAGATCATGCAGTAAATACAAATTCATACCTGTTTATATAATTTTGTCCCTATCATTGGATTGCCTGATGACCCCATTTATACATTTTGTGCCACCAAATAAGGGTAATATTCTTAATTTAAGGTTTTATTATGTCTACTTCATAGTGAAATTTACACATATACATTCTTTTCTCTTGGGACTGAATATATCTTCTCATGATTTTGGATCATTTTGTAATCGTTACAGAATTGTAAATGTTTGAAATCTCTTCATCAATCTATAAATATAACGCTAAAGCCATATAAACATAAGAGTTTTATGTTATATTTTTAGCTTAAACTTCAAAACGAGTTGAATTTCAATATTATTCGTATTTTTTTCCTTATCATAACTTTGTTTATTATGTTACCGGCCATACTTACAATAATTTACTCTTTTAAAAAAGATTAGACAATACATATTATCATATATTAGCAATCACATACAATATCAGTACATATATCAGCAATAAACATTGCTTTTTAGGAAAAGAACACTACACGTACCGTCGATTTCATTTTAGTATGCCATCGTAAAAGTATGGTTATAAACAAAAGAATACAGGGTTCCGAACCAAACCATGAAAACCGTCAACATAGAAAAAATAGAAATTTCACAGTATAGGCGACCTTGGGGAAATGTTTTGTTTAGTTCAATCAACTGTAGCGCTGCGATCGCAAATTGTGATTGGCAGTTTAAATTGCAGGTGCCGCCACTAACATGAAATGTGATTGGTCGATCAAATTGTGTGAAATCAGCATTTTCTATAGGCGTCCATTTTTATGTTTGTTGTTTGTAGGTTATGGTTTTTGTTTAGATCACGAAATTTTCGTTTTACGTTGTGCATATTTTCTGTTTTACATTAATTATTATGGGGTAATAATATAAAAATTGATGACAATACGTCAGTGTAGTAAAAGATGTAGTGTACCGGGGTAAAATTCTACTACGGAAATTAGACATCGTTTCCCAAAGAATGATCTCGATACTTTCCAAAAATGGGTTGATCAAGTAAATAATAGTAAGTTACCTGGATAAACCACAATGCAAATATATCAACGTCATGGTGTTTGTTATGGACATATTAGTGAAAAATTTAGAATTATCCTTCCTTCACGAACAGGTATTTGGGTAAATGCATATCCATCATTGGTTTTATCAGGTACATATAAAATTATCTATCTACTACATGTCTGTTTATATATTGTTTGTTTACAGAAACTCAAAAACTTATGAAGATGTTAGTAGTAATAAAATTCAATTAATCTACCAAGTTGTGCGTATGTTGTCAATGTGATGTCTCTACATAAAGAAGTCTTACAAGAAGGTAATAATTAATATAACTGGATAATTAGTAGTAATAAATACTACTTTTAATTGTAAAATATCCCTAAAATATTTGCAATACTTTAACTTTTTAGAACAATCAGTGTTCAATCATTTTATAGTAGAGGAATTATATATTTAAATTTGATTGCCTTGTTAAGAAAATATTTGTTATGGTGCCATCAATTAAAAATGTAATTGCTACTTTTAGGGGATTTATTAACTTAAAGAAATCTATTTTGTCTAAATTTACAAATAACTACATTTGTTTAACAAATCTTAACCAAAATTGCTTAAAGATTTTTGTTGGATCTATTAGAGGTCATAGAGGTAGAAACAGCATCCTTCCCCTAGTATGTTCGAGAAATTTCTAAAAGGGCTCATCATTTCATTTTTTTCACATCATTCGCCCGGAGCAAATTGTGAAGAAGATGAACATGTTGGCGCTTTAGATAACTTACATTATTTTTTAACTGGAGATGTAGCATCACCAGAGGTTGTAGAATCACCAGTTGAGTCTATATTTTCAGTTCCAGAGAACTTTGCTCTGAGGAAAACAAGAGTGGAACGTTGCACGTTAGTCTATATTTCAGGCTATTTGATAAAACTTCTGAGAAAAAAGACAACGTGCAATATCTGTCTACATTCTACATTAAGTAGTTCCACAGATCAAAAACTCGATACTGATTTTATAGAAGCGATGCAGCCGCGTAGACCCAAATTAACAACTCCATCAAGACTGTTTTACTATACTGTTTGTAGATCTTTAAGCTATCTCTTTTATTTAATACCTAGATTTTGTCATAAAAATAGCATATCTGTTATTCTGAGAGATGTCTTAAAAAAACACATAAATTTTAAACGTTTCAACTGCCCAGTCCATAGCGATTTTGAAGACCACATTTTAAATCTTATTGTCAAATGTTCATTGTATTTTTGGGTTAAACAAGTTAATTCAATATTAACAGGGAAGGACTTAAAGTTTACCTTCAGTATAGCACAAATACAAGATAGAACTCTAATAGATCCTATAAAATTGATGGCACTAAACAAATACGAAAAAGGGAGCAGGCGTTATAGAAGAGTATTTTAATTATTTTGTCTGGAGTATGGGGCTTTTAATTTTTTTTATTTACATTTTTGTAGTTTATTTATTTTTGCTTTTTGCAATTATGTATATTTCTGTTGTTTTTTACTATTATTTATATTATTTACATTTATGTATATTTGTATAGGATTTTATTTTAATAAATTAGTTTTTTAAATTAAATTCGATTTTCATTCAAATATTATTGGCCAGCAAATGTGACGTCATAAAATAGTCACGTGAAATGGCTGACCAATCAAAGCAAATTATTTTCCTTACAGGATTCTATATAATATTTTTAAACTAACCAATCAAATTCACGTTGTCAGCGCCACCAATGATTGGACTAAACAAGATTTTGCCCCACCACTTAGCATTGTAGTTGCACACCCCTGACCGTCAAATGATTTTTGGAGATCGAAATTTTCCGCGAACAACCGAACGGCCCACGAATTGATTCGTGCAGACCCCGAACGTTTGCTTCGTTCAACTTTGGACTCACCATTAAATGCATTCATGAAACTTCCTGGACTGCCTGGAATTTTTTCTATATTGTTTTCATTTTCAGCATATCTAAACGCAAACTCCATAAATCAGTTTAAAATATTCAAAAATCTTTTTGTGGCTGTCCAGTCTTATTTGACTGTAGAATGGAAATAAAAAAGTCAGCTGTACAATAAATTATTTTATTTAAGGTCACACGACATTCATGGCATAAACTAAATTATAAACATCAAAACGTATAGGAAAAATACGGAATTGTACGATGAGCCATCCTGTAAAAAAGAACTGGATAAGATTTGTGATCGGAATTTAAAAAGGGTTGGGATGTCGAGGCGTCGGTCTTAATGTCGCGTGTCCACGTACATGTTTGTTTATGTGTGCGTATGTGAGAACCTCGTAGCTGTGAACTGACGTCTATAACGTACGTGCATTTTTGTTTTCGGGTGATTTATTACAATTACGTGTTGACCATTTTAAAACAAAATTGAGTTTTTGCAATACGGTTTTTTTATAGGTTCTTAATCGTAACGCAAAGCCGATGGCATACAAGGGTGTTTTAAAAACAAGAATATTTGGGAAATATTGATCCCGATTACTGTTATAAACTAAATCATATTTTCTCCTCGATATTTTTATATATTCTTTTTAATATTTATTATCAATACTTAACTTTTCCTTGTTTAACGCTATGCGCTTAAATACTCTGATCTCTAGTTAAGTGACTAGGAGTTGCATGTCTGATGCTCTAGAGGTTCATCTATTATTCCCTTTCTCTTAATTTCTTGTCTGTTCTAGGTGGGTTTGCTCGGTCGAGTTTCAAGTTTTGTAGGTGTGTGGGTGTCGTCAAGCTTGAATGCCTTTATAGATTTCGAGTGAGACGTGTCTAATATGGTTTGAAAATTGTTTGTGCTCTACATTTTTGTTACATTGTTTACGGCTAGCATGTATTAGTGACAGATTATAAGCTGAAAAACTCAATTCAGTGTTGCTTCTTTTTATTTTTTAAAAACTAAACAATGTCTAGAAGATTTTTGTATTTCTATTTCTTGTTTAAGAATACAATCAGACTTTTCAACAGTTCAGTAATAAGTTTATTTGCTTATATATTATTTACTATTTGTATTATTAATAAAATAAGGTTTGCTAAAGGTTGGTCAGAATTATTACGCTCATAAATTAGTTTTAAAGGACGTTTTTGAATTTAGGTTCAGCTTGATTGTGAAAAATCGGGTTCAGGTTATATTCAAAGTATATGTGGATTCTATCTTGAGGGAATGGTGTATCTTTTTAGGGTATCCATGAATTTTTTGATATCTTCATTAGAAGTGCTGCTCATACATTCATCTGTCTGATTAAGTAGTAATCAGAAGGAGCAAGATCTGGCAAATATGGCGGCTGAGGTAGCACTTTCGATCTTAATATTTCCAAGTATGTTTTCATCAGTTTTGTAACATGCGATCGAGCGTTGTCATTTTGAAGAATGACATTGTTGTTTTTTTGCTGGTATTCTGGTAATTTTTCGGGCAGTGTTCAGCTCAAATGTAGCTCAGCGATTCCCATTGACAGTTTCATCCAGTAATGTCTTCAAATTTTCGTTTTATGCCTAAAGACTCATCAGACAATTCTAACAGTAACTAAAACGGTCATTATTAAAACAAGCTAAGCATGGTAAAATTTGGGAGAATTATATAAATATATGAAATTATGGTTTGAATATCAACAATTTTTTTTAAAATGTTAGTATTTAATTTAAAAAATACTGAACTAGATCTAAGTTATAAGTAATTTGATCGTTAGTCATAATCAACGAACATATTTAACTTGGTTAACGACACACAAGTAACTTATTACAAAAGTTACTTACATTATCTCATAAAAATAATTCTTTCATCCCCAAATATTCCATTTTATTTGATGCCAGCAGTCTATTTTATTACAGAGGCTGACTTTCAACCATTAACTAATATATTTATTGTGTTCTTTCTGTTTCTCATTATTGTGTATATTTCTTTTTCATGTCTATATATTTATCTCCTTTTAGGCTTTTTGTCAAACTTTGTCTAAAAATTTTCTACTAGTTTTGTAGTTATCTTTATCTTTATTTATATTTAATTATTCGCTTTTTATCTTCGGTGTTAAAAATCATCATTTTTAGAACATCGAGTCCAGCATTCACATGTTGAAATCGATGGAGAATATTTCCCATAAGTTTCACACCGCGTCCGATGACATTCAGCTGCCTTTTCCTTCAAATTGAGTTAAAAAATAAAATTTCTCGTAAATGCGTTTTACTCGCTGGAGACTCAACACTTCGACAAAATGACAAAGACTGAAAACTGAACTCTGTCATTGAAAATTACTTGTTACAGATGTATCCGATGCAATTTAATATACATCATTTGTTGTACATCATTTAAAATTAATGTATCGGCTTGAGATATCTAGACCAATATTAAAAAAGTAATACCTAAGTTATCATAATTTGATAAATAACATACATATAATTCATGTTGAGAATGATAGTACAACATGGGGCAAAAGTACCGCTACCATTTTGATTGCTTATAACTTTGCTCAAAGAAAAGATAAGTAAGTTTGGTTTCCACAAAAAGTTTACTTGGTACTTACATTTTTTTCTCGTTATGATTGAAAAATTATAACGGCTAAATGGTGACCGGGAATAGTTATGCAATATTTGGCTCTTTTTAAGGCATTTTTCATGACATCCTGCAACATCTGATGCTGAATTCAGTTTTGTGATGAATTTTATCTTTAAGATGTTGAATCGTTTGGGACTTATTCATATAAACTTTTGATTTTAAAAAACTCCATAAGAAAAAATCTGGTCCTGTTAAATCCGGAGATCTGGCTGGCCATGCAATTATTGAATTGTTAAACGAGCTGTGTGTGCTGTGGCCCCATCTGGTTGAAAACACATGTCCTCTAGTTCTTGCTCTTCCATTTTAGGCACAAGAAAATTTCGAATCATGTCTTGGTACCGTTCAGCATTAACTGCAACGCCTTGGTCATTTAAAAAAAAAGGGACCAATGATGTTTCCAGCATGAATGCCACACCATACATTTGTTTTTAGTGGATGCAATGATGTTTCATGAATTAATTGAAGGTTCTGTGTTCCTCAAAACCGACCTGTCGTAAACGATAAATTGTGGTTTTATGAGGCACTGGACGTTTAGGATATTTTTGACGCAATTTCCGCTGAGTGTTAATAATGGAACGATTATTTTCAATAAATATTGTCACGATTTTTGCTCATTCTTGTGGCGTATATTCATCCATAATAAAATTTAGACGTCTACACAACACAAAGGTTAAAACGAAACTGGTAGTGCGACTTTTGTTCCACCTGTTATGAAATAATTATGACATGTCTGACTTTCGGAATCAACCCTGTATTGCCAGATTGCTAATTGTTTCTGATACTGTTGACATCGATACTATTAATACGACATCGATGCAATATGATTAAGAACGTCGCATAAGCTGCTTATTGTTGGAAAATACGTTTTTCAATTTCCGTATTGTTTAATAGAACGAGCGGGATCCCCAACGTGTATTGCAAAAACTACCCGAAACTGTTAGTGAGCACCAAATTCGGATATTCGAAATAGCCCGAATACATTTCGACTTGTCTTACGTTCGAGGACTTTATTAAGGGTTTTGACGTATCGCGGAAATTCTCGCTGGAAACCGGGTTAACGGAGCGGTAAAGTTTTTCCGGCATTTTACGAGTCGAGTTTTTGATTGCGACGCGTCCGCTCCTGTCAAGTGACTGAGAAAAAGAAGAAAATGAGAAAACGTAAGTAATTCACTTTACCTTTTTTTCTGGCTTTTTTTTTGTTTCGTCGAAACTTTATGCTCAGTTAACGTATAGGGTGAGCTCTTTTATTACTTGTGCTTGAAAAATAAATGGTTTCAGTTTAATTTTCTTATTTAGTTTTTTTTTTCAGCGTCTTAAAGAGACTATAATATAATACAATTTATAAAGTAAAATATACATTTTTACATATGTGGCAAAATTATTGCATAATGCTTATAGATTGATATTCAAATGTCACCTTTAATTTGGAATTTAATAATAAAAGGTATCAATTTTCTATTATAAATCAATAACAATATTTTGAATGAGGATTCTTGTTTTACTTCTTTTTGACACCAGTTTAGTTTGTTGATTAGTTAGATACTTTATGCTTGTGTAGAAATTATTATTCCAATTCTATTTGTATTTATTTTTATTGCATTTTGTTATTCAATGGCAACGTTTTGCTATTTATATTTTGAGTTTATTACTCTTTGTGATTCCACAATGTCAATAAGTTTTCTTATGTCTATATTATATATACATGGCATGTAGAAAATCACTTTATTAAGCTTCTCCTGTATAAAATATTATCTCAATTAATTAGTATTATTCTAAAGCTTATTCTAAAGTCTATGTATGTCCTGTAATCAGATCAGGTGCTGTTTTAGTCTACGCACTTCACTATCACGTCGCATATTTAGCTGCTTAGCGATGAGTGACACTCTTTCGAAGTACTTCACACAAACACGTTGACTTACACTCGTTATAGGTTCTAGAGGAATATCGCGTTGTATCACTTTGTTTAAACTATAGTACGGAGCATCAACAATGGCATTCAACACTTTATTTTGGAACCGTTGAATGATGGATATATTAGATTTGCTAGCGCTAAATAGTTTTGAGTATAGACTCATACAGCAATACCTTGTTATCTAATGAAAACTTGGATTTGCGCCCGATGAGCCTATACATTTGATATAATTTAAGTTCAAGTTGTTTTCGTTTAGAGAGTATGCTTCTTTCAGGATATGCGTCGATCTAAATGCTTACCAAGATATTTAACATGCTCTGCTTGGAGGAGTTGACGATTATTGTATCCACTGGTGGGCATGTTCTTCTACGCAGGATAAACGTTACAAGGAATGGATTTTGTTCCATAATTGTATATGCTCCAGGTGGGTTTGTAGGTTTATTGATGCTGTGACTGGATCTTCATGGGATGCTAAGATTGCTGTGTCGTCTGCATATGTTGCCACAGTAGTTATTTTTATGGTAGACAATTTATTAATGAAAACGTCTTTTTGGTTTTTCAAAGTCTTCTCCAAGATAATCAATACACTTTTGCGGGTACAGCAATCTTTGTAAAACTTTTTCCATTCTGATTGAGATATCCTCATAATTGAATGTATCAATTGCTTTTTCAAAAATATTGGCCACTCAATTTGTTCTTGATATGGGGGGAACAGAAAAACGTTATTTGGTGCCAATTCAGAACTCTACGGAGGATAACTCATCAATTTGATCTTCAGCTCGTTAAATAGATGGCTGTTTCAGCCAATGTGTGGGAGCTGCATTGTTATGTTGAAAAAAATTTATTTTTTCGTATTCCACAAAGAATTTTTTTAAAACAAATACTTGTGTATCATTTATAGTTCACCATTCTACGTTAATATAACGGCACGGTAGCCACATGTTCAGTTATTACCAAGGAAACAGGCGATAATTTGCTTCAAAGTGTTTCTCGTACGAATAATTTTTGACCGATTTAGCTCGTTGTGAATAGTCGTACAGTCGATTGTTTTGTTTGGGCCTCATACGCATATATCCAATTTTATTTCTTGGCCAGTTGACATGATCATCTCTTTGAGTTTATGTCAAATTATGGGGAATCAAATTGTATGTTATATATACTGATATACTAATACCCTAGGCTGAGACAATCTCAGACATATCATATTCTTGCAATTCGCACACAGCATCAGTGTTATCTAGTACAAGTGATTTTGGACGACTGTCATGAGTTTCGTCCCTGAGTGAACTGCGGTCACTATTATTTTCCTTTTACTAATGCTTCGCAATAGTCAAGGATGGGGTTTCATTTCCAAAAGTTGAAATAAGTTTATTGATAAACTCCTCTTGTTAATCCACGTGGAAATTTGTAAAAAAACATCGCAGGAAAATTTGTAAACATTTGTTAATTCTAAATGTACAATAGATAAAATTTCCAAGCTACTCTAAACAACAAAAGTTATGTGCAATTTTTTTTCTTTTGATAACATCTTTTTTAGATACGCTTAGTACAATCTTAATTATAAATTAATTTATTACAACATTTCATTTGTACTTGGACTAATTCACAAGCAAGACGGGTGCGAGAAAATACATCAATATGTATTCCTCAATTATAAAATTATAATAACTTAAGCTATAGTTTATACTAAAGGTATACACTTTATATAAGTTCGTATAGTTTGGTTTGCTTCAATCTTCTGACATCCTGCGCACTGTCCTGCAATTGTATTGCTTCCACGTTAGTATGATTTAATAATCTTATTTCGTGTTCCAAGGCGAAATCTTGGATAACTTCGCAAATCCATTTGGTTTCCAGGTCATCGTGCAGTTCTTTGTTGGTTACGTAGCGATAGGCATTGGTAATCAACCGAAGAACCTTGTTTTGACAGCGTTGGATAACTAGTTGATTTGAATTTTTAAGCGCAACCCCATATTTGCACCTTATAGGTCCAAATTGGCTTTTTGATTGTCTCATACATCAACCTATTTGATTTTAGATCAAGTTGAGAGTATCTTCCGACTAACCAGTATAGTTGTTTTATTTTGGTTCTAATCTGTTTTACTTCTTGTCTAACATGATGTTTCCAATTTAATCTACCGTCAAAATGGATTCCGAGGTATTTAGCTGATTCTGCTTGAGGAATCAGGCATCCATTGAGTGATATAATTAAGTTTTTATTATTTCGCCGCAGTGCAAAATTAACATGAACAGATTTGGAGCTATTAAGTTGAATTTTTAAATCCTTCGTTCATTTGTAGATTTTGTTGACTGTCATTTGTATTTTTTCTACTGCCCTAGGCAGAGATATGTCGTTTGCCATAATAATTGTGTCGTCAGCAAAGTTTCCAAGTAGTGTTTCTTTTATTGTTGGGAGGTCAGCAGTGTAGAGCAGATACAGAAGAGTTCCCAAGACGCTACCGTGTGGAACTCCAGCCGAAATAGTTATAAATGTTGAGAATGCCATTTCGTGCGAGACTCTAAATTTTCTTTCGACAAGATATGACTCCAGCAATTGTCAATAGTTATGCGGTAACAATTTGCTCATCTTACAGATTAATCCCAAATGCCAAAACCGATCAAAATCTTTTGTGCAAATGACTAACATTCTGAGTAAGGTTATGGTTATAATGGTCAAACTTCCAATTGAAAACATCAGATGGAGCCTAACAACAGCTAATATTGCCAAGGCTCAAAATATAAAAAGCAACTCATGTATTAGTACCTTTTTTAGTTATTTTAAAATAATTTTTAACTTACATACATAGTGATATTCCACGCTGGAAAAAATAAAGGAAAAAGTTTTTATAGGTTAAACCATGATAATAATAATAATTAATAATTATTTCGAAATCATTATTCAAAATAATTAAAATAAATAATCAATAATTATTATTTCGAAAGCGTCGAAACTAACTGTTCTTAATTTATTCTGTTATTCCCGCATAGTAGCAATCGATAGTTTATTAACTCTTTTGTTAAACAAACGGTTAATTTAAAACTTCCTGGATATGGTGTGTTCTTTTTCTCTCATATTATGATTCATGACTTGCTAACTAAACAGACATCCATATGGGTTTGTTGTCATTGCAATTTGATATGGTGTAATTGAAATATCAACAATCTAACTAATTAAAATTATGTTCATGTAAGAACATTACTGTTCTAGCACATATTATAATTTTAAACATTGAAATGTTTCATACTAAACTCTCAGTAGAAAAGTAAATTTCCTAGAGGAGCCATTACTCGAGCACTGTAAACCTTTTGGGTTTTTTAGGAGATGAATTGACACAAGTAATTTTCTCAGGCTTCCTAATAAATGTAAAGTAATTTAAGAAGACTGAAAAAAGTTACTGCCTGGCACAGACCGAGATGAATTTATATAATATGTTGGAGTTTATATATGTTATTAATAATATGTTAAAGTTCAGCCAGTCTTTCGACAAATATTTTATTCTATGGGTAGTCTATTTTTCTCATTATTAATTTTTAGTCTGCAATTAGATTCTAGTCTCCGAAAACGATTTAAATATTGAAAAAAACGAAAAAACAATGTGTTTGTTTAGTCAAACAAGTTTCTAGTCTATACTTCCTTAATGCGAAAAGAGTATTGAAAGTCATTGTATTTTAAATTTGCGATTATTTGAACTAGTAATCCTAAAGGAGTCGTAAATTCACGTATGTGGTGAAACCATGATATCAAACAGTGTGGATTTTATAGTAAAATTGATATGCGGTAACTATTTTTTTATGTATTGATAAGCCAAGGTGTATTAAGAGTATTAAAGTACTGCAAGACTATCGCATATTACTTGATTCAAGGTATATTCAAGACTAATTCTGTATTTCATTGGCCATCAAAAGAGGAAGGAAGGAAGAAAGAAAGAGGTTCAGTTTCTTATCCGTGTACTATATAAATTTGAAGCCCCTAAAACTTGAGAAACCATTACATATAGTGATACCTTGGAGTTTTCAGTAGGAACCCCCTTTTGAACATTATTAAAGACAAACTAGCGGTACAGGTGATGGTTAAAAATAATTGTATTACTACTATTGGGTGTCTAGATAGGATACCGACCACGTCGTGTCCATCATTCTGTGGTCGTTTCTTTAGGAGCCAAGTGTTACACAACGTGGGTACCACCCGTCTAGTCCCGCTACCATTTTGATTGCCTATAACTTTAAAAAGTTTATTTGGCCTTTACATTTTTTTTTTCATTATGATTATATCGGCTAAATGGCGACCGCGATTTGCTATGCAACTTTCGGCTCTTTTTAAGGAATTTTTCATGACATCCTGAATGAATCTTGAATCGTGCGGGGCTTATTCACATAACCTTTTGATTTTAAAAAATCCCTAAGAAAAAGTCTGGTGCTGTTCAAATACTGAATCATATCTTAGTACCGTTCAGCAGTAACAGCAACACCTTGGTCATTTTCAAAAAAATAGGGATCAAAGATACTTTCAGCATGAATACCACACTATATAGTAGTTTTTAGTGAATGTAATGATGTTTTATGAATGAATTGAGGATTCTGTATTGCCCAAAACCGATTGTTCTTGTTTCCGATTGTTCTGATTGTGGTTTTGTGAGGCATTGGACGATTAGAATATTTTAATATTTTATAATTTCCGATGAGTGGCAATAATGGAATTATTATTTTCAATAAATATTGTCACTATTTTGGCTCGTTCTTATGACATATTTATATACACAACACTATGGTTAAAGCGAAATTGAGCTAAACATAACATAACCAACGTTTTGCGCAATTAAAATGGTAGCGGGACTTTTGCCCCACCTGTTATATATTGCGCGACTGTTATTACGAAAATAATAAATATACCAGGCTGATTAAAAGAATAATTTCTTTACTTAAATTTTAAGAATACTGCTCTTACTTTTCGATGTCGTCCTTATAGCTCATCTTTTGTTTGTCTTCTATGGCTTTCGTTTCTTTTTTTGCATATGTCGGGTTCTTTTTCGTATTGCGAATGTTGGAATTTATTATATGTAGAGCATGTTACACAAAAATTCTTTAGGGCTAAAACTTCTTGCTCGATATAAGCTTTAACCGTACCAAATTTCAAGCCTCTAGGTTTTCCCGTTTTCTTCAAAGAGGGAGGCAAAATGTTCGCTAAGCCTATTAATATATAGATTAGAAGTTTAAACCATTTCACATTTCATAGGTTACATACAATTTGAGGAACCAAAAGTATTTCTTATTCTTAACTACCACGAAAGGTAAATTATGTCTGGCAAAGTACTATTTTTAATATTTTTCCCTAGCTGTTTTCACACATTACTATTTTCCAATTTTTTCAAATATGTTATATCAAATATTAATATATTAAAACACCTTGTATATCATTTTTCTTGATATTAATTTTCATTAAACACAGAATAATACCAAATTTGGTTTTATAAAACAACTTGCAGCATCTGCTGCATCAATTTGAATAATTATGTTCAACTTTATAGTTTTACCTCGTACGTTCCTTGTAATGGTCTGAGTTCATATCCAGAAAAATAAATTTTATTACCGTTTTACATCATTCGTTGCCCGAATATATTTGTGCATAAAATGATTTACATCAGCGTCGAAATGGTATTCGGCTTTATTGAAAATATTTATTTTTCGTTAGTTGTACATTTGAATGACAGCCAAGAACGCCAGGTAGTAAATGGCGAGATGTTACAGTAGTTCTGTTGTTTTTTTCTCGTCTATTCAGTGAAGTTTATGATGTGTGGGTGTGTGGGAATATAGTTCTCAACGAGTAGTTTAATAATTTAATATCGAGTCTAAGTCTCACGGTTGTTTTTGTGAAGTTTCTAGCAATTAGAATAAGAGGCTGTCTAGAGTTTACTTTCTACATTTGTTTGAATAGCATGCTTATTAGGATTAAAAAAACATACAGTATGTTATTTTTGTTAAATGTGTACGTTGGATATACATAGATACGCTTTTTATTCGTGTTTCAAATATTTCGAAACTTTTGGCTATTTTGTAAGTAGGATGGTTTATGTTTATTTAAACATAATTTGTTGTTAGTTGGTTATTGAACTTTAATATTACTGTTAGCAACAGGTTATATGTTCTGGCTTTTGTTTTATTATAGATTTTTTTAATTTTAGCTAAATATCTCACATCTTCTGTCTACTTTTTATGTTGGTATATGGATTATAATACATATCATTAGAAAATTATATGATGATTATTATCTGTGGACTGATTGATATTGAGTATAATTATTCAATATAGCTGTTAATGAAAGAAATGTTAGAAATTCAACAATATCTTGATGATCGTGTATCAATCGTGAGCAATTTTACAGTTGAAATCAAATATTTGTTTGTATGGCTTTGGTACTAAAGTTGGCAATCAATATTTCAGTAGTTGAAGATATCAGTTATCTGCTTCAACTTTAATTAGGAAATATAACAGTGCTATCTTGTTGATTATTTACATATGTTTTAAGCACAGCCGAATTGTTCGGTACAATGTTTCCTTATAAAAGCATTTTGATATCACTCTATTTCTCCTTAGTTTCTTCTGTTAATACATGAATTTAATTACTGCATTCTCCTTAATGCATTTGCTATATCTGCAAAACAGTTGCTATTATTTCTCTTCTGACACATTTTAACCAAATACTCATTTATATTCTGCACAGTTACATGTATATCTGTGCACATAAATATTTTACACTCTACAATAACATTTCCTACAGTTATCATATATTAATTATATAGTCACTTTTACTTGTTTCCACTTTCATCATCCTGTTTTAGAAATTGGCAGCTTTGAATCATATCATATTCAGAAAGTTTAATTCGAGTGAATAACTAAGCTGTTAATTTCCAATCTATCTAAAATTTGTCCACGATTCCACCATTTGTCAATTTCTTCTTCAATGTTTCTGATTGAGTTCATCCAAAGTGAAAGTGTTGTTAACCATTCCTGTTTCCATCATGAAGTACTATATATCTGCAATGAATTATTAATAAATGTTATGACTAATAAAACCTATTCAATTGTTAATTTCAACATTTACCTTTTTCCATCAACTATTGTTGTCATAACACTATTTTTATTATCATCTTGTCATGAGTGACCATTAGGTATATTGGTCTCATTCTGAAATATCCATGTCTCATCTAAATTCATAAATTGAAATAATAAGTTTTTCTTTATTTTATTATAAGCTTTTAAAAATTGTATTCTTTTAAAGACATATTGGGAAGTTCTATTAGATCTCTTCGATACTTTTCAGACTGTTTCCTTTGAAAAAATTCTATTAAATTATGTTTGTACTGAAAAACTACTCACTGTTTTTATAACTTTAACATATTTAATCTCTGATAGAGCTAACATCAAGCTGATCTTGTTTATATTTTTATTTTTTTTTGAGATATTCCAGTGGCCGTGTCCATATTAATATTCGATGCAGCTGCAAAAGGCAAAAAAATATTTTTAACAAAAATCACAAAATTAACAAATATTTAACAATAAAAATGCTTAATTTTGCATACGTTTGACAACCGGGTGATTTTGACAGGCTAGTTCGAATACACGTTATTACTTATCAGATAGCATAGCAGATAGCATAGCATTATTTTAACTAGAAGAAAATGAAAATGAAAATATTGTCTGATTCTAAAATGAATTTACAAATTGCGGCAGGTAATACATTAAATATCTTGATGACGTATGTACAAGATAACTTTGGATATACTATATATATTTTTCCTATTATTAACACATTTATTTCTCTCAATAGTTAAACCGTAATAATTCGAATTCGAAAATAAGTTTTCTACAACTTTATCATTAAATGTCCACTTTTCCGAAAGTATTTTGCCCTTTCTTATCTTTTGGAGCATTTTCTCTACGTGGCCAATACTATAATGGGACAAACTAATTATATAATGGTGTTGAGAAAGAAGATCTCTTATTTTATTTGGACTTAAATTTGCGGATAGTTTTTTTCCCCTTCTCTTATATTAAAGATATTAATCAAGGTTCACAATATCAATATTATTATTCACAAAATATATTACAGACATTTCCTCTGCATACTATTTTTATTAATCATTCATACTTTAAACAAGTATTTTCGTATTGTTGCAATTATGTTACTTCAACAAACTCTTTGTTATATTAACTTAAAAAATAGAACCTAACCGTTATTCCCGTAAATAATAACGTTTGGTACCAGAGCACTTATCCCTGAACTTATAGGCTGAAAGTACTGAAAATTGGAGCGTGCCAAAAATACTAAATTACTGATGTGTGTTGCTGACGATAAGGGAAATCTGTAAAGTGCGGCGAACGCTGTAGTTTCACAATTTGTACTTCTTTGCTGCTGTTAATATCCTTAATTTATGAATGCTATTATGAGTTAAATTTACGTATATTTTAAGTTGTTAAAAAGGCTACCATGTCCTTCTTCCTGGTCCTCCTAGAATATCTTTCGTATACGCTGAATAATAACATGACTTACTCTCCAAAGACTTCCACCATATTCCCAGGTATGCCATCTCAAGTTTGTTTTTGTCTTCAGTTTAATACAAAATTTGATGTTGATCCGGTACTCCAATAACTTTTGCATTTTCTGACGCAGAAAAACATTAGCGGAAAGTTGGATAAATTTAATATTTTTTATCCCTTAAGTTATGACTAAATTGTGAACTTACTCTATTATCTGCTGTTAATGCTCTAGAATAATTTTTTTTTGTTCTGTCTATCTTTTGAGCGTCTTGATGTATAGTTTCTCGAAAACTTTGGTTATCACCGGTAACAGACTTTTGGGACGATAGGAGGAGACGTCTTCAGTTGTTGTTCGTACTTTATGAATCACAATGATTTGGTCAAAATGTAAGGGAAAAGTGTTTAATTGGAGTAAAATGTTTAAGTTTTGTATATAACAGGTCAAATGAAGAGTCCCTGGCCTACCATAGTAAAAAACATTTTTTTGGCAAAATTTGTTTTTTTTATTCAACATAATTCCATTCAAGGGTGGTGCAAGGGTTATAGCGAGCCTCTAACTTTTCGATACCATTTTTATAGTATGATCCTTGCTTCAAAATAGGCCTCAATTTCGGCGATAACCTCTTCATTCAACAAAAATTTCTTCCAAGCGAACATTCTTTTGAGATCTAAGAATAGGAAATAGTCGCTGGCGGCCCGATCAGAAAATACAGACGCCATAAACTTGCCAGCCAACTGTTGCGTTTTTCCACGCTTTGGAGCGGGTTCATTGTGTGCAGTCCATTCAGATGACTGTCGACTGGACTTCGGAGTTAAATGATGGAGTCATGTTTCATCCATTGTCACATATCGACACAAAAACTCGGGTTTATTACGCTTGATCATCTTCAAACAATGTTCCGAATCATCAAATCATCGTTATTTTTGGTCAAAAGTGAGCTTGTGGAGCGCCAACTTTGCACAGAGCTTTCTCATACCCAAATATTCGTGAATGATATGATCTACACGTTCAGTGGATATATCTAGAGTGTCTGCTATTTCATTCATTTTACGATCATTCAAAATCATTTTGTGGATTTTTTAAATGTTTTCATTGGTAACAACCTCCTTTGGGCGTCCACTGCGTTCACCGTCTTCGGTGCTCATTTCACCACGTCCAAACTTTGCATACCAATCCTTGATGGTTGATTTTCCTGAGGCAGTGTCTGGAAACTCGAAATCAAGCCAAGCTTTTGCTTCAACTGTGTTTTTACAACACGTGAAATTCCTTTTCATCCATTTTTTTAAAATAACAAAAGTTGCTTCACTCAAAATGCTATAATTCACAAAATAATGACCCGACAGCTGTCAAATTTATACACGCATATTTTGAGGGTTAGGGCTAACTAAAAAACATATGGATTTAATTCTAGTAGCGCCATCTATGTGTCAGACCGGGGACTTTTCAATTGGTCTGTTAAACTTTATAATAAATAAAATATGATATCTGCACTGCACAGCAATTTATTGATTTATACATAAACATAAAAGTTTCATGATGAATAATAGCTATAAAATTGAACATATCAATGACAATAGACATATATAACAATAAAGTAACTACACAACATTCTGTTTTTGTCTTTGTGTTTTATATTATCATTTACTGTAGCCAAATATAATAATAATAATCATGCTTTCGAATAGTTTTATGGGCAAACATAATTATATTTTTATCTCCATGATACCGATTACAGCAAATTGGAAACAACGATGTAATTTACATCTATCAATCTAAATCTTTACGGATTAGAGATTTGCGTTATCGTCGCTGTTACAACGAAGCCTCTTTCGCTGTTATTTTTTATCTGGGCAATTAATGGATTTAGTTTCGGACGAGTTTTCCGGGAAGTGTGTGGAACTGTCGGGACGTAGAATACGTCTTGCTATCGGTAACGGTGATCTGGAGGTGATTCAACATGCAATCGACAAGAAGGAGAAAACGACCGCTCACGCCTTTATATATTTGCAAAGGTAACGTTTGTTTGGTGTTTCTTATTAGTTTTATTTTACACCCATTGATTGCATCATTTATGCTATAACTAAATTGTTAAAGTAACATTAGATGTATTTTAAAAGTAACATTAGAGGTTTGCAAATATTTTCAATATGAGTTTATTTCTATGAAATATGGATGAATATATTATTCAAGTCATTCCGCATTGATCGAAACAAGTGGTAATCAGATGGAGCACGGTTTGGGTTATATAGCGGGCGGAGTAGATTATATCATACGCCAAAATCGTTTTAGCAGTATGTTTTATTTTTTTGATGGAAAAATTTTAATAATGGATGTATAATTTCAATGAGTATCTGTCAGCGGTATTTCCCATTAATTTTTAGTTCGATTTCATTAACTCACAATGCACACAGGCTTCTGATCCAGCAGATATACCCGTTTTAGTCATCTATTTTGTTGGTGCATTTGGAATGACATTATTTTTTCACTTTCTTCAAGTTCTTCTTGTGTCTTAAGTTATATCTTGTAAGTTGGTTTTGCAAGCGACTTCAGCATTCAGCATTCAGAACTATGTAATGCGATAAACAATTGTAATCAAGGGCTATGACTGGTCGCTAACTGCGATAGAATGTCATATCCGAACTCGAATTCTTGCAACGTGAATGTAAAATGATATGTTGTCGTGGAACAGTTCAAGTCCCTTTATTACCAGTCACAATATACTACAGAAAGTCCATTTTTGTGACTGTCGAGTAATGAAACCACGAAGCTGAAATGTCTCGAAATTATATTTTGAGTCAATTCGCTTGATAGCTGTTTCCGTTTGTCTTCCTTTTATATTTCTCTCATTGTATGCAAACGTATAGAGATAGTTGATTGAGAGTTTGATGGGAAGTTTTATCCAATAAGTGTTGCAATTCATTCGTGAGACTTTCCGTCTCCTCCAAACCTTCCTTTGTCATTGCCATCAGAATCGTCACTCATTAAAATCATTAAAATCAAAACCGAAAACTGAGACACGACGGAGTGACATTACCATAGGTTCCTAAAAGTTTATGACAAAAAAAATATTACATATAAAATAATAAATATAATTTTAAACAGTAGGTACATTAATACTTTATTCTTAAAAATAATCAAGAACTTGTTAACTCAGTTGTCCTTTGTCAGTTATCAGTATGAATTAAGTAATTCTAATTTTTTACAAAAGTTGCATTGTAAATTTATGACCTGGATTTTCAATGCAATTTTCATGCACCCATTGGAAATATTTGATGCCTCTTATCCACTTTTCTTTCTTTTTTTGCGACGTTTGACCATCATTTTTTTATAATGGTCGATTGAGGTGATTAACTTTTGTTTCAAGATATGAACACTATAGCCTATTCAATGAAATAATGAACTTACGTCATCTAAATTTAGGACTTCAAAATGTCCTAATGTTGCCGCATCAATTTTAACTTTTAGTTCGTTCTGGCTTTGACGTATAACAAAATTCTAATCTAAATAAAATAATCAAACAAAGATAACGCTGTCAAATATAATTTATTTTAACATTATAGTACATCTAATGCATATATTATCGAAGGACTTAAACTAACCCATGTGTATTACGTTTAAAATAGATTGTAGGTTAGGCATGTGTTTTTAGGTTGAGTGCTTTTTAGTTAGTTTATCCAAGTAGTGTATTTTACTTTTATTAGAGAGCATATTTACGTTTTATGTTTAATTCTTGTTTCCTTCGTTGCAGTGTTTACTTGTCAAGTAATTTTGATATCGTTGTATGTCTTCTTAGTTTCTTCTGTTACTACCTGTATATATATTTCTTAATAAAACTAGATTTAACCGCTGCATTCTCCCTAATATATTTGTAAATTTGTAAAACAGTTAGTAGTCCTTCTCTCTTTATACATTTTAACCATATGATCATGTATTTTCTGAACAATCACAGAAATGTCTATGCACATTGTTAAAATATTTATATCTATATATAGAAATATCTATCATATAGTTGTTCTATATTAATTATCTAGTTACCTTTAGTTGGTTTCACTCTCATCTCTCGGTATTGTCAGTATTGGATCATAATCTCACATCCGGAAAGTTTCATTCGCTTACTATCACATTCTGAGTCGCTATTCAGATCAATAACTAAGCTGTTAATTTCCAATCTGTCTAACACTTGTTGTCCAATATATGTAAGAGGATTAGTCTAAACCAAAGATGTTGTTGAAGGCAGTGCTTCCTTCCACGTATTCAGACAGTTTTTGCTTGTATGTCATCCTCGACCTACATGTTTATTGTAATAATTCTTTGTCATACCCTATATCAATTAAATAGGATTAAATAGGCACTGATAGGGAAGAAAACATAATACTATATGACCATATTGTTGGGACATCAAATTTACCATGTATTCTTCTTCAGGCCTATTAGTTTTCATGGTTTCTCCAAAATTTAATTTACGTATTGAATACCATTCCTTAGTCTCAGAATTTGTCGGTTTACTTGGTGGGATATTTTCGCCAATGTACTATCGTATGACCCATACTCTATAACAAAAACTGATGGTTTTTCCTAGTTCTTTAAAAGCTGATTCTTAAACCAGACCTGAAACATATTTTCGTTCATTTCTCCATGGTAGTCGCTTTTGGACTTATAGGAAAACACTAACTCTGGAATAAAATTATTCCTATTCCGGTATGAAGAAAAAAATATCTTCAAGGAAGAAAAAAATATCTTCAAGGAGTTATTAATAAATATTATTACTAACAAAACCTAATCAAATGCTATTTTAACGTTTGCCTTTTTACGTCAACTTTTGTTGCCTTGTGTGAAATAATATTCCATTTCAAAATATGTCATGTCTTACACAATTTGAAATTATAAGTCTTTCTTGACATATGTTTTTAAAAATTGTAATATTCTAAAAGATATGTCTAGAAGTTCCATTAGACGTCTTTATATTATGTGTTCTTATCTTTACTCACAGGTTTTCTATGAATACTTTCCAGACTAACAGTTCCCTCTATACAAAGTAATTGTATTAAATTATATTTATATTTAAAAAAGTACTAATTTTTTATATATTTTATAAATGTTATGTTTGATAGAGCTAGCATGAAGGTGATCTTGATTTGTCACCTGTTTCGTATAATGATCATAATGTATAATGGTATCATTTCGGTAAATTCAAGATTATATTGTTTTTTAATTTTTTACATATTTTAGTCACAGTGCCCATACTTACTATTCAATGCAGCTGTTACATGCTAAAAATATTACCAACAAAAACCGCAGCAACTTATTATTTAACAGTATCGATACTTACCTCTCTAATGCATTTTACTGACAAGAGGACTCGACTCGACTCCTCGACTATCTCGTTCCTGTTCGAAGTAACTAATTTGAGACGCAATCTGTTACTGACTCTGACGATCTGATGGCTTCAACATTTTCAATCAGAGTAATAACAAGCCACGATTTGAAATATATAGAAACACTCAATACAACGTATGTCAGTTTATAACCTGTAATTACTATTACTGTTTTGAAGAATTTTGCAGATATTTGAAAACCGGACAGGTTTCGTAGCCTCATCAGACAGGATTGTACCTCTTTTTAACTAGAATAAAATGAGATGGAAAATATTGTTTGATTTTAAAACGAATTTACAAATTGCGATAGACAATACATTAAATATATTGATGAAGTCTTACTTTACTGTTACGTTGAATATATTATAGAGAGGGTTAGTTAGCAGAAAAAGTAAGTTAGAGGACGGGAAAAAATAATTTGGCGACTGTATCTTATATATACTCAAGGATATTACTTTGAGGTGAACGAAATACATTTAAATGAATAAATACCTTATTTATTTATCACATGTACCACTGTAAACAATTAATGTAATCAATTTGTATGTATTTTGTACTAATCGTTGATTAAGTGTTTAATGCTACTCCAACTCGTCGTTTTTTCACTAATGGTACGTGAATTTCACAACCTGTCCTGCTCGATAACCTCAGACGCAACGTATCGACAGGAATGACTAATAATCTTTTTCTCTTGCCTTGGTACGGCGCAATCACGTTTGACACTTGACTGATAATATCAACCACTCGTTCGAAATAAATTATCAATTCAATTAAAATGTTAGCGAGCCATCGCTAATTGTGTTCAAACGACGCGTCTTGCGTTTTTCTTTTTGGAATATATCTTTCTTTGAATTTTTATTCTGAGAAACTAGTCTCCGAAGATCCGCCGGTGAGATACACGGATTCGGGCCGATGCGATGTGATGAGATTGTTCTGGTGCGAAGTTGATGTGTTTGGTAAACAGTGAAACGTGTTATGATAAGTGTCAGATAGTAATGAAGCGGAAAACTTTGAGGCCGACCAGTCTGAATATTCGTCCAGGTAAAACTAATATTTACTTAATTCCTGAAGAAATTATATCATAAATATTTCTTTTAAACTCTAATACCCAACCTACTCAATGGACAATAAGTATTTGATTGGATTTATGTTATAAAATGGTATGTAGGGCATTGGTTCAATAAATGGTCTCCTGTACAAACATATAAAGTAGTACTTAATATAATTACTATCCAATGTTATTTTAAAAACTATTTTGTGTCTATTAATTAATCAGATGCTGGTAAACGTGGTAGCCTACGCACTGATATTGTGAATGTTTACATGTTTGGTGAGTATATTCGGGTGCACTGACACACTCTCAGAGTTACATTTTACACTGGCACTTTGAGTCACACTCAATATAGCTTTCAAAGGTATATCACTCTGAATTACTTTCATTCTGAAATAATGTGGACCGTCAATGATGGCATACATCACTTCATTTTGGAATCTGTGAAGGATTGCTATGTTCGAGTTGCTAGTAGTTGGATATCATGGAGATATGCCCCACAGTTGGATATCATACGACTATATAGGCCTAATTTTTGACATGTACAATAATACTTTATTATCTAAGGATAATTTAGGTTTAAGCCTTATAAGCCAATATGTCTGGTTCAGTTTAAGCTCAAGTTGTTTACGCTTTATTAGTATATGTTTCTTCCAAGTTCCAGATGCGTCGATCCAGATGTTTTCTGAATTATTTAACATTCTCTGCTAGTGGTTCATGCTGTATCATCCAAGTAACATGTCTATATATGAGGTATGACTTACATTATGAAGAACATGACATATGAGATTGGGATGAGTGTAGGAAAATCAAATATATCCGAGGGCAATAATTCTTAATTTTCTATAGAAGTGGGACTGAAAACATTTAGTGTTTGATTAGTCTAATATTAAGTGCTTGCATATCTTTTGATCATCAGTTTCTATTAGTGAATGTGAAGTATCAATATAAAAAAACCGGCTAATCTAATTGTTAGTTTTGACACTTTTCTACATAAAATAACCGTTCTCCATTTAGTGTTATTGTGTTATTCCGTATATAGAGACGCTAATCATCAATTCGACATTTATTGCCTTTGTTGTTTGATTTAAAGATATCTGCTGCTGAAAGTTATCGAAGACTTTTAGAAATGTATGTTGAGGCTGCTTCATGACTATGAAAAACGGCGAGGAGGACTAAGATGCTTCTAAGACGATGAGTTGCAAGATTTATCTACCTTAAAACCTCAAAGAAAGTTGAAAAGTTGAAAAAGGTTAGTAGCTAATGAATAAAATGTTTCTAGATGTTTGTACTGGATAATAAAGGCCAAAGAGAACTAAAAATGGCCATCATACAAATTGACTGAAAATGCCATTTCGAATCGTTTTAGGATAGTAGTTTTATTGCTTTTCACTCAAATAATGAATTGTTTTCTGTGGGGTATTGTTACTGACGACTGGATGATATGGATTATTCCAGAAGACTCATTCACATCGACACTGAAGCGGAATATTGATAGTCATAAAGTTTTGCTCTACATATAGTGATGTTAGCAATGTTGAGATGCTAAAACTGAATGAAACTGTTCCGACGTTAATTGAGAAAATTTAATTACATGTTGTTGCAATGAAGGGTAGTAGTAATACTCGGCCACACATTGCGATATTTGTCAAGGATACACTATTACAGCTGTAACGGAAAGTTCTGCCGACCCAGTGTACCCCAGTTCAATACGGTACCACCATATTTCTGGGTAGAATAACAGGAAAAAGTTATGGGAAATGATAAAAAATATTTTGATTAACAAGTATCGTATTGATTTTTGTCGTTGATAAATGTCTTTTTAAAGTGAAAAAATGATCAGCATTAATGCAAATATCTAACACATATCCGATTTGTTAAGCTGATAATAACTCCTTCCTTCCCAATACCAGTTGTTTCATAAACTTTCTGTGAAATGCTTCAACAATATTAGAAATATCATCTTGATGATTTTATTTTTTTATCAGCGTTTTAACTTCTACTGTACATACTAGTTTTTCAGAATAAAGAACCATTTAATTGTTATAGTTAACAGCTTTTGCAGTTTAAGATTAAGAATTTGGATGATACAGAAAATGGAAAGAAGGTATCTTCCACATAATAGACGGATATCACTGTGTGAGGTGGTTGTTTTTGTTTTTTTGATGTTTAGCTAGCGATGGCGCATATTATTTATCGTGATTTCAGTTTGGTTGTACTTAAAAATATTATTTAACTGATTTTTATTCGTGGGTTATATTTTTCCGAATATATAAACTAAGTATCAAGTCAGTTTAAATTATTTAAGTAGAAATTTCGACTTATGTTGTATTTGCATCAATAAATAATCAATACGGTATAAATAAATTAGTGCAAATTTCTTTAAAAAATAGAAATAAATATTATAAAACAAATAATTCACCGAAATTTCGGAATAATATCAGTGATTTAATGAAAATAAAGATCATATTAAAAATTGAAGGTATCTTCTGGCCCAGTGTGTATCCGGTAGGTTTGTTAACTTTCTTTACAATATTAATTAATTTAAAAAACCTGTTTTTACTCTGAATGTGAAACCTAGATTTTATTTGATGTTATCTTAAACTGTAGAGCGTATAATACTTATTGAGAGATAGTATCAAATCGTAAATAGCTTCGCATTACAAAAGAAAAAGATTTTCTTGTCGAATTCTAATTCTAAGCAACTTTTATGGATTATCCCAGACCTGGATATTTTCGATAACCTTTTGGCCCTCTTTAACCCTTCTTAAAGTTTTACCTGTTGTTTATTATTTAGATACTAATTTTGTTGTGCATTTTGTGCTAGCAATTTTATTGTATTGATTGGGCTATACATTTTTAACGCTTCACCAAAAAACGGTGATAACCGATTTCTGGTCTAAAAGGTAGAATGGGTCTATATGCATTTCAGCAGGCGTTACATGGATATTTTTAATGATTTGAGGATATGGTTATCTCTCGCAAAGGTAATTTATATTGGTAAGGTAGCATAACGGGAGCTATCGCACAAATGCAACTGGATCTATACGACAGACTCATTGACAATTGGACAATTGCACAGCTGTAGTTGATATTTGAAATATATTCCATAAATAGTAGCGTACACGGTCCTTTAAAATAAAAAAAAATCGATATAACTTTGTGTTATCCAGTAGTTTTGGAATGAAAAATTAGAGTTTCGTTCGAAAGGACATTCTCATCATTTAAATCTATTTTGGATGAAGTTTCGCAGGGTAGCATCTTGGAACCACTTCTGTATCAACTCCGTACTGCTGGTATCCCAACAACAAAAGAAACTTGCAATATATAGTGATGACATAATTAGTATGGTAAAACTAGAAAAACTACAAGTGGCAGTCAGCAATATTGGTAAATGGACTAGCGACTTTAAAAGACAATTTTCAATAGCTTCAAATCTATCGAAATAACATAGAAATGATTATATCACTTAAGAGATGATCGATTCTCCAAGCAGAATCAAATACTCCGTTATCCAACCAGATAATGGGTTCAAGTTAGGCAGAAAATAAAGCATATTGGACTCATAATCAAATAACTGTGAAGGTTAATTGTGAGACACCTAAATTGACCTAAAACCAAAAAGAGATGTTTATCAGTCAAGTTATGGAGTGTAAAAATGGAGTTACACTAAAATATCAAAACACACTAGTAATTCAATTCAGTCGAAACAAATTTCCTCGATTAATTACTAATGTTTAACGTTATGTAACCAACGAAGAATTTGAATTTATTCAATATTTCGTCTTAAAACATGAAATTAGTTTACAAAAATCACAGCAAAGTATAGATAATAGACAACAAGCAGGAAATCAGATGACTTCTAACCAAACCACCCGAACTTGTACAGTGAATAAGTCTTAATCTTAATTTTAACTTACAAACATATTGATATATTAATCCTGTACTTGCCTTGTATAATAATGTAAGTACAATAGAACAGTAGTAATAAATTAATTTATATATTAAGATTGTACTAAGCATATCTAATGTAATATGTAAGTGATAAACATTATTCAGCGTCACAATTCGAGAGATTATAGGTTACACAATAGTTCTTTTATGAATTTCGATAGTGTAATACTTGATTTAAATAAAATAAATAATACGAATGGTTGGAATATTGATAAATATTGAATAATTTGGAGGATTTTTTTTTCTAAAATGAAAAGAAAATCCTTTTTTTGCTAAGAAAAATGAATGTTTCTTTCTATGAATTGCCTGAGACTATTTGACCATAATTTATAGATGGCGGCATCTTCTTTTATTCAGTGTGAAAACACTTATGTACAACTAATATATTAATTAATATTAACTTTAACTCCATGAATTAACTAACCAATGGTTTTCACTTTTACTTCTATGTGTCATATGCATTTTGTATATGACTCATAGCCTAGATAGAGTCATAGCCTTGGGTGTGTTCAAGGTTAGCAGTCACTGGAAGGATTATGAACCTTTCTCTTTAAATGTAGGTGTAGATTATTTATGAAAATTATATTTTGTCTGCCACGTGCCTGTCAACGAAATTTACTAAATTATTTTTATGATTACTATGAGCATTACTAGTTTTTTTGTAACATAATTAGGTATATAGATATAATATGAGTTCAGGGGATAGAGAAAATAATGTGAATACCATCTAATTTAGTATACCTTGTTGTATGTTATCAGCACTACTTCTGTGTAAATAATACGACGCCTATGTATCGTTAAATTTACATTCCATATCTCGTGGATTATATTCTATGCTTTGTTTTGTGATAGTTAAAACCAGGAATCGATGAAATGTGTGATCTCTTAGATTTCGATAGAGGACAAATCGTTAGTGCTCGTTTAGCGGGAGCGTCTGTGATGAAAACAGCTGAATTGTTTAACATGTCACGAGCCACAATAGTCACACCATATACCAAACATGGTGAAACATCATCCGCGAATAGAAATCGCGAGCGAAATTTAAAGTTAACTAACAGAAACCCACCAACATTAAAAACGAATGTACCAGACAACATAAAAGTTCCGTGACAAAAGTGACAGCACAACTCAACACTCAATACTTTTTCGTCAGAAACAACGCGACGGAAGTTGCACAAAGCTAACATTCATGGAAGGCTTGTTAACGATCATTAAACCTGGACAATTGATAACTGGAATGAAAGAATGTGTTATGGTTTGATGACCAAAAGAAGCATACAATCCCTATTGTTTTATAGTCAGACTAGGGGAGGTTCCGTTATGATTTGGGCGGAAATATTATTGTATTCAGCTGATCCACTCATACACATCACTGCGAACGAATATCTTTATCGTCAATTATGAAGTTCTTACTATGATTAGCCTATTGCTGCCAAATACTGACATATTCGAATGGCAGATAGTAATGGTTCGAGGAGCATCAAAATATCAAAACTAACACTTTCCATGGTATTATCGTTCTTGATTTCCATTGTTATAACGGTCTCTTTAGTCTTTCTAATGCATGAGAGAACAGCTTGACCAATTAGTCTAAAATCTCGAATATAATATAAAGTAATGTAAACTTTCTTTTGGGGTAACTTATTTAAGCTTCTACCTTATTTTTTCTACGTATCTCTGGCATAGAAACACTTGTTCTAAATTTCCAATCACATTTTCATCTAAATATCCATAAATTGATTAAAGAAAAACAGTTGCTTAGGCTTTGTGACGTAATCTTTATGTTTTTGGGTACAGTGAATCCGAAAATGACTAGAATAGGACGATATTTTTCTTAACAATTTGGGTAACTATGTTAAATGAGTCGTTACATTAAAATAATGAGAACAAGTTTGAAAAATATTATTTTATTTACGAAATTTTAATGATACAGATTTTTTTTCTAATATCTGTTCAGTAATACACACTAAAGCCATTTATTTTTTTTTAGTGAGTTTTCTCTTTTTATATTTTTGCTTTGGGGAATAATCTGGAAGGTGAGATTAATCTGAAGCGTCCAACAATTATCTTATATTATTGAGACGTTCAGTTTTTCTTGATATCATTTCTCGATCTTTTTAATATTTTGGTGATATTGTTCAACTTGTTTTCCACTCATATCTCGAAAATTTTCCAGAAAGTAATTGAGTTTAGAATGAAGAACTGAGTTCCGACTTTTGCCTCTTGAACCAGGCAAGGTAGCGCATCAATTACTATGATTAGCCTATTGCTGCCAAATACTGACATATTCCAATGATATATAGTAATGCGCCCAAATACACTTCCAAAAAGGTTCAGTCTTGGTTCAAGGAGCATTAAACTATCAAACAGCTTCCCTGACCTTCGAAATTTCCAGATCCCAACATAATTGAACGTTATGGATGGTTTTAGAGTAAAAAGTGAAGAGTAGCTTTTAATTTCCAATATCATTGAAGCAATTTCCTGTATATTTTGGTAAAAGAATAGGGCGAAATTCCATTGGGAACTATTCAGACACTTTAACCAATCTACTCCAAGAAAAAGCGCAACATTTTAAAAGCAAATGGTGGTTTAAAACCATGTTGATAAATATATATTGCGTATATGCCAGATGGTCATATTATTTTGTTTATCCCCTGTATATGTATATACGTATAAACATATTGAATATAACATATTTGGGTTTCTGTATATTCTGTTAAATGTAATAAATGTGGTGGATATTTTAATAATGGTCTAATTATTTACAAGAGACAATAAATCCTCAAAACTGTACAAATAATAACATGAGTAATGGAGATAAGGGATCCGCAAGGTAAGGTTGACAATAATTAATTAACATGATTAATTTACGTCTTCAATAAACATTGTTTACATTAACGTTTTTGGAATTAATAGATGTTTGTTAAGTGTAAATATATTCCTGTGATATATAGTCCTTGTATTTTTCCTTGATGATAGTGATTACTATGAAAATCAGAAAAATGGCTTTAGATTTAGCTCCAGACAAATTCCAGAGCATCGTCTAGATCGCAGACAATGATCGATTTTTAAGTTATCTTTGAACTCAAAATGCATTCGAACTAAATTATGTTTCAGTGTTGTTATATTGATGATTAGATAACACCGTATCTTGGGTTCTTAAAATATTCGTCATTTTATTTAACCTAGGTTTTTTTCTGGAGCTTGTTTTTGAATAGTAGGATAACAATATCGTTGATATTATATATCTATTTTACGGACAGGATTTGAAATCGAGGCCCATGTTTGCATCTATTGGCGTCTCTAAATTTTAAATTGTATCTCTCACAATTTAACCCAGATATTTTCAGATTAACACATTTTCATTTCAGAGATTTTCACAGAATCAAGTTAAAGAAAACTATGGATGAGGAATTGTTTGTTTAAGTATATCTACAGAAGGGTGTGAAATGACTCAGGATTTTTTAAAAATCTCCTTTTGTCTTAAAACTTCTGGTAGCCGTCCTCACTTCATCACCTTCATTGTCTTGAAAACTGTTGTATTTATCATCTGCAGTATTTTCATATCCATTGCCAGATTTACCATTTCAAGCGTAGGTCTCGAATTTGGTTAAAATGTAAAATCTGTCTGTGTGGAGTTTATGCCTAAATAGTTAATTAATTACTAAATTTAGGAATTTGTTTTTTAAGTATGATATCATCTATATATAACTGAGAAAGGTCTATATGAAACTGAATGAATTGAGCTTCATTCAAAACAATATCTTGAAAAGCACTCAATTATTTGGTTTACGAAATTATGCCTCTAACTGGAATTCTAGGGCTTTTGATTTTTGCATCAAAAAGGTATTGTAAGGATATAGCTTCAGGTCATTGTGTAAAATTTGATCTAATTATTATTTAAGTACAAATAGTTCCGAGTTAAAAAATTCACATAACGTACAGAATGATTTAACACTTTCCATGGTTTCATCGTTCTTGATTTGCATTGTTATAACAGTCTCTATAGTTTTTCTAATGCATGAAAGAACAGCTTGACCATTTAGTCTAAAATCTCGAATACAATATATAGTAATGTAAACTTTCTTTAGAGGTAACTTATTTAAGCTTCCACCTTATATTTTCTACGTATCTCTGCCATAGAAAAGCTTTCATCCAAATATTAATTAACTGATTAAACAGGTCTGCACAAAAAAATAACAGTTGCTTAGGTTTTGTAACGTAATCTTTATGTTTTTGGGTACAGTGAATCCGAAAATGACTATAATAGGACGATATTTCTCTTGACAATTTGGGTAATTATTAGCATTGGGAACTATCGACTGAAAACAGTCGATAGTCGCAAAACAGTCTAAATAGTCGACAGTCAAAAAACTAACGACTGAAAATATTAATTACTAGTAAAAATAGTAAATGGACGGTTCGACTGTTTGTTCTTCAATTCGTGGTGTCAGATGAAGATGTACGAATCCTTTCCGGTACAAATTGTGAGAGAGAAAAGGATGGAGATAGTTGCTTGGGGCAGTTAATTTTATATGTGTTTGTATTTTCCAATGGTAGCGAGACGGGGATGCATAAATTTCTTCACGAACTAACTTTAAAAAAAGAAGAAAAAAATAATTACTGAATACTATTATAATAATTATACATAACATACAATTTATATACTTTTATATTTGAATGTTCTGTGGATCTGTAAAAAGGAATGGAATTTTTCTATGGAATGGAATAATACCCCACAAATGTTTTATTGTATTCTAATGTGTTAATTGCTATTCTTAAGTAATATACTATAATAAATATAGACAATACAATAGAACTTAAACAAAACCTAAAAACTAAAGATGTATAATAACCATAAATACTATATAAAAATTAAACATATACATAATCATAGAAAAAAGCTAATCCATGACATAATTAATAATGATTTGAATTAAATCATATAAATGCTTTATTTATTATTGCACGGAAATATTTTTTAACAAAAATCGAAATATTACCTAAAAGCAGTCAACATATTATACTATTTGTCATTCCCAATTTTAATATTTTTACCCTATTACATTAACAATCTTGAAAAATATCGTACTAAAATGCTATAATATTAATATACAATATATTGTTATTTACAAGCAAACTACCAGAAAATTCATAAAACTACATATATTACATATAAATCTATGTAAGCATAAATTGGGTAAATTTTTGTCAAGGTCGCGGCTAGGATGACAGAGCCAGAATGTTAAAAATCAGTCGAATGAAACAAGTAGGACCAAAAATAGTAACTAAAAGTACGACTGAAACAGTTGATAGTAATTAGTAACAAAATCAGTCGGACCGAAAATAGCGACTGAAACAATCACTGGTAAGAAATAATAAAATCAGTCGAACCAAAAATAGCGACTGAAACAGTTGATAGTAAAAAGTAGTCAATTACTAAATAGTCGATAGTCAATTTCAGTTGATAGTTCCCAACACTAGTAATTATGTTAAACACAAACTAAAATCATTTATGTTTTTTTAGTGAGTCTCCTCTTTTTATATTTTTGCTTTGTTCAATAATCTAGAAGGTGGGAATAATCTGAAGCGCCCAACAATATTCTTATATTATTGAGACGTGAAGTTTTTCTTGGTATCATTTCTCAATCTTTTTAATATTTTGGTGATATCGTTCACTTTGCTTTCAACTCATATCAAAATTTTCCAGAAAGTAATTTAGGTGAGAATGAAGAAGTGTGTTCCGGCTTATGCGTCTTAAACCAGCCAAGGTAGCTTAGAATCTTTGGGAAGATTGATTCGTTTATTTACAAAGAGGTCTTGAAGACTGTTATATCTGCACCATGAGGGATAGGATCACTCACAGATTGATTACAGTTTCTGGTATGAAAATTAATGCTTCTATTTTGCCTTATATCCTTTCACAATACACGAACAGAAGTAACAGTCGTCACTGTGGAACTTCCGCTTGCGCCTTACCAATCAAACTTAAAGTAATTAAAATTCGAAGGTCTTCTCGAAGGTAACACATCGTCTGAAAACTTTATAAGCTGCCTAAAATTAATCCTCATCTCCAAGTTTTAAGGCAAAATATGCGGTGTATACTTTTCTTACAAAGTCTGCAATATTAAGTTTTTGCTACGAATATAACAGAATTTGTTAGATTAATTCACATACTTGAAGACGACATAGCATCATATTTTTAACAACACATAACAATGACAAGCTAATGGTGGGTACAGACCTGGGCATACAGGGCAAATTTCGTGGGAAAATTGAAAATGCGCATGAGCAGAACTGAATTCGACGAACATTCGTGATGAACAGGTTTCAAAATTGGTTCAAAGTCGTAGTGCGCATGAACCTTGTTTAGTTCCAGTGTTCGCTACAATGACTTTCAGCGCTTGGTGACGAACAGAACGAAGTTCCAGGAGCCGCGGATCTGGCCAACAAAGTTGAGCGAACGTAGGAAAAATTGGCGGGAATATGAATGACATATGTTTCTGTTTCGAAAAAATTACCCTGTTTTTCCTTGTTATTTAATTATTACTATAAAGATGTCTTTGAATGATAAACATGTGTTTTATATATATTAATGATTAATAATAATACATATAATTATATAAAAACTTCATTAAAAATACGAAAAATTAAAATATTTATATTTTACTTGTAGGAATTTGCAATAACATTTAACTATGATTTCTATTTTTCAAATGATAATTACAAAAAAAGTGTCAAAATTATAAAATGTTTTTCTTATCTTTCATTGAAGGGAAATAAATTTATCGATAGTCTTCGTAGTACAAAATTTGTGAAATAATATGGAAAAAGTATTGGTGAAAAAGAACTGGTGAGAGAAAATATGTTTAATAATAATCCCATATAAAATAATTATTAACAACATGAAAATATTAAGTTTGCCAACTAATTTTATTTAATTCATAGGACAATGCAAACATTTTAAAATGTGAAGAATACATGAACATGTAAAAATAACCACCCATTAAACGCACTATACTCAACAATCGCTTCTTAGCTTCTTTCCAAAAAGAACTATATCATCGACCTAAAATATAAAGTAAAACTCATTAAACACAATAGTTTTAGACAAAAGAGTCACTTACCTATGTTTGAAAGAGTTACTCCTTAATTTTTTCCAAGATATGTCTCAAATGTGCTTGTTAGCTAGTTTATTTGTTACTTTATAATTTGAAAAGATACTAGCATAATATCCTCCTATAAGGACTGTGGCTCTTCCATCCAAATCATCTTGCACTTGTCAGCTTTTATTTTTTCATACTACTTAGCCATTGTGTCTGAAATAATTTAAACCCAGTTAACAAATATTTCACCTTCAAAATAGTAATAAAATATATATGAAATAGATCATGCAGTAAATACAAATTCATACCTGTTTATATAATTTTGTCCCTATCATTGGATTGCCTGATGACTCCATTTATACATTTTGTGCCACCAAATAAGGGTAATATTCTTAATTTAAGGTTTTATTATGTCTACTTCATAGTGAAATTTACACATATACATTCTTTTCTCTTGGGACTGAATATATCTTCTCATGATTTTGGATCATTTTGTAATCGTTACAGAATTGTAAATGTTTGAAATCTCTTCATGAATCTATAAATATAACGCTAAAGCCATATAAACATAAGAGTTTTATGTTATATTTTTAGCTTAAACTTCAAAACGAGCTGAATTTCAATATTATTCGTATTTTTTTCCTTATCATAACTTTGTTTATTATGTTACCGGCCATACTTACAATAATTTGATACTCTTTTAAAAAAGATTAGACAATACATATTATTATCAGTACATATATCAGCAATAAACATTGCTTTTTAGGAAAAGAACACTACACGTACCGTCGATTTCATTTTAGTATGCCATCGTAAAAGTATGGTTATAAACAAAAGAATACAGGGTTCCGAACCAAACAAATGAAAATCCTAGAAGAACCGAACGCCGCACGAATTGATTTCGATCATCGCGAACGGATTTCGCCGAATCCATGCCGAATCTTCGCGCAGACCCTGAACGTTCGCTTCATTCAACTCTGTACTCACCATAACACGTAATGACTTTATGTACAACTGGGCACTTCAAACCGCGCACGTTCAAGTTCTAACATGTTCATGCTTGTTGTCTTAGCTCACACAGGTCTCTCTTTATTCGGAAGGTAATTACGCTTCTAAAACTGTAAAAGCATTAATGATTGTAAGAAATACTTTTATTTCTTGGTAAACGTTTCTTGGTATTTACAACGGTGATTACAATAACATTCGTCTATCAATTACGTCAACAAGTACCCTTCGAGAGACTCTAAGAAACTATATGATTCCCGGTCAAGGCGTCGGCTTTTGTATCCAAAAAGTGTACGTCTCAGCATTCCCATCACAAATCAGGTGCCCTTTACGTAATTCCTCAATAATGCCGTTCTATATTTTCTTACATGATATTATGTATTAGTACGAATAATGATAATAATTCAGATTGAAAGTTAGTTTAAACTAAAATCTCTTATTTCTATAATAATCAAAAAATTGCAAAAAATCTTGACGTCTTGAGATCCTCTCCATATTATTTAATTTGCAGCATACTAAGGACACATAGAAGTCAGTTAAAAGTACTAAATCAGCTTTTTTGTTGCAGATCTTTATTATTGAAAGTTGTTTCTTTCGATACTTCAGTTGCTTTTCTTCATTTTTATTCGCATTCATTTACAATAATTTCGTAGCAATATTATTGAAGAACAGTTATTACAAAAATAATGATGATGATGATTGTGTGAACGTGACTATGATGGTGAATGATTTTAAATGTCAAATATTTACAATAACCTATCTTTTCATCGAATTACACTTTCAAACATATTAATTTTTTATTCAAATATTGTACCTTAGATACTGATTTTAAAAACACACAATACGCGCAAAATAAACTTTTTGAAACGCAGTTTGTAAATTAGAGCATATTTCGAGAAAACAAAACGTACTACTAATACACTTCTTTCAATAATAGAACTTTGGACTACAGATGGTCCATAAAAAATCGTGAAAATAGACTCTCGTGATGACAGTCTCGTGACTAATAGTCAGCACCGAATCCTTATGCTAATATTTGCACCGTAAAATGTGATAATTCCTAAAAACAATCAGATTATTATGATAACATTTAAGTTTTCGAGAATGATTTACGTGATCGCATTTTATTTGTTTTGGTTGTATCCTTTTTAAATAGTCTGGGAGTGATGGTGTGATTGGCATAACAATATTAATGGAAATATATGTGCTTAATTATTTTAAAATTATTTTTACTATTAGGCGTTTGCGTGTATTCTGATCTCTTTTTCACTTTAAAAGGACATTTATTCAGAAAAATATAAACATCTGGAAATAATTGATCCATCAACTACTAACCTGTCATTGTGAGTTGAGCTGCGTTATTATCCAATAAATATTGAAATACATTGCCTTCAATATAGAGTAATAGTGATGCAACTCAATAGGGGATTCTGGCGCAAAGTTTTGCTTATAATGGGCCATTCAAGTAATTTGATTGGTCAATTTAAATCTCCATTATATGCACCTGTAAGAAAAATATTTTATTGTGAAGACATTTGATTGGCTCATTAGTAATGTTTGGCACGTGACAGCCTTGACGTCATTATTAATTGACCAGTGAAATTTAAATAAAAAACAATTTTTTTCCGAAATAAATTTATTAAATAAAATTCAATTAAATATAAAAATAATATTTAAAAATAAATAAATATAAATATATAATGTAAATTTATGTACAAAATATAAATATAATATAAAAATAAATATATCTATGAAATATAAATATTATACACATATATATAAACCGTAAGCAAAAACGTTGGTGCATTGCAAATCAAAGTTATCTCTTCCGTCTTTTTTCTTTTTCATATTTGTTTTGTGCCATCAATTTAATAGGTTCTATCAGAGTTCTTTTTGTTCTTGAGAGTCTTTTTGTTTTCTTATACTGAAAGCAAGCTTTGAGTCTTTCCCTCTTAATATTCTGTTCACCTGTTTTAGTCAAAAGTATATAGAAAACCTTGTTTGTACTTTCAATATTTTGTCCAAAAGATCATTATGAAATGTACAATTGAAGGGTTTTAAATTTACTTTTTTTTATCATTTGACAAAAATTTTGTTATATTATCGACGTGGAAAAATCGTTGAATAAAATAAGACATAGCTCAAAGACCTTCTGACAGTATAACAAAATAATTTTGTTGGAGTCTGGAGCACGAGATATTGTCATGTCTCTATCGAATTATTCTCAATTTGTGGATTTAATGATTTATTTATAATTGTATGTCACACTTAATTTCTTTTTTCAAAGGTTTTACTAAATAACCTGAGATGTACACTATGGTACAACGTAAAACTTTGTTTGCTCTTATAGGAACATCTGAACTGAAGTTATAGAGTCAAGTAATTAACGCTAAGAATGAGCAGAAAGGGGGATACTGGCTGAATGAATACAAACTTTACCATTACTTTTTGAAGTTTCTTCAAATGTCGATGATACTTGCTTCGAACACCCTGGTTGTGAGCCTGGAACGGTGGAAATAGGCACTACAAATAAAGTAAGACAGTTTAGAAATTAATGGTAACAATTACGAACAGAAATGTGACTGACTCCTTCAATTTACCTTCTATATCATATTGATTTTGGTCCACTTCCATTTGTACATATTCTGGGCCCGTGGTATTATTTTCGTCATCACTAAATTGTTCATAAGTACTTAACGGAAAGTTTAAATGTATCACAAATATGTCTGACATGGTAACGATCATAAATCTGTTTCATGTATAACCCAACAAGTTTAGGATTTTAAATGTTTTCTACTCATTTCTTAAAGATCGCCGGGTACTTTTTTAACGAAAAACGATGATTTATTTCCTCAGTATCTGTGCATCCGGGCACACAACACTTCCTAGAACGATAATGCATTTCAACTACCGATTTACTACATTTGATAATAATATAAAATAATAGTTATTTTATATTATAATTATTTAATAATATATACGTATAAATTTAACCACACTGCTCTCTATATAGGGCACTTTGAAAATGGCGTACAAAATAAATAAACTGTAGAACGACATGAACCAATCAGATCCCGTCAGTACATATTATAAATTTACTACTCTACCACCTAAAAAAACACATGGTCTGGAAAATATATCGGTTTGCTGAATAAAAATTAAATTTAATAACTTTTCTATATTCGGAATGTAATATAGACATATGTATCCATAAACTTGGACAATATCTGGGAACAGATTTGATCATTTTATCTATTCTTGTAGAAGACCATACACATGTATACACTACGGAATGTAATTAACGTGCTAAATAAATGATTTTGATGCTTTCTCGCGCAATTTCATTGTTTGCTAATTGTAAATTATGAACGTTTTTGTGTGGATTTTAAACTTCTGCAAAATTAATGTATTTCTAAGAAGTAAAACATTAGATGAATTATAGAATTATTTTTGACATTCATTTTTAACCACATAGAAATCGATTTTATTGTATGTTCAATAAAAAAAACTCTAAAACCTTATTAATGCAATATGTTTTTTTTTTACTTTCTTTCGATCCTTTGATATAGCCATTGATTGATTAAAATATTGACTTTCATTTACCACAATAATAACATGTTAGTCAATATTAAAATAAAGAGCATGGTTGTTCTAATTGTCTATTACAGTGCCTTTCAGAGCATAGTAAAAACATGACAACCCGGCTTCGATCAAGGCAAAAAACTATTTGGCTTTTAAAAAGAAAAAAATGTTGTTTATATTTCGGATATAGCTTGAAATCATTAGCGAAGGCATAGTTGTGATGAATTAAGGTCGGGGTCTCTGTAACAATTTAAAAAATCGGGACATTTTTTCAAAGACTGTAATCCTTTTTAAAATGGTTACAAGGTAAAATCTGAACATATTGTGCGAACCGAATTTTGGCATAAACAACGGTTTTCCTCATAGAAGAAACGAATAATCTAAGGGCACAAATTGGTGACCAGTTAATGATGTATGGTGTTCTTATTTACACAATGAATATCAGTAATATCAGTTATTATTTGACTAAAAATGATTTATTTAACAATATAGTGCAGCGTTTAAAATAAAAAAAGCAAGACAAACAAGAATATTTAATAAATTTTAAACGAGTTCAATATTGCTTCTACATGCCTGCTGTACTAATATTGCACCAACTTTTTCTAAAATTGTCTGTTGTCTTTTTTGATTGCTGTAATCCTTATTTTTTTAGTTTAAAATTATTAACAATCCTTATTTTGAAGTAATTTGATTCATATGATTTTTAACTTTTCCTTATAACTCCACTTCTATGATTGGAAATGTTAATATGGAATAATTATTTTCCATGCCTACCTTGATTTATAATATAATAGAGCAGATATATTTTCAAGATATAAACTTACCACGACCGATCCACATTTAAATTTAATATATTTGGTGTTAAACAGAACATATTCGAAAATTCATTGAAGTCCAATGAATATTATATTAAATTGTATTATAAAACATTTACATATATTCATTCGAATATATGAATATACAAACATATATTCATTCGAAAAGCATTTTGAAAACTTTTGTTCCCAAAGAGATGCTCTGCTTCAACGAGACAAAAGGCAAATCATCGGTCAAATCGAGTACTTAGTTTAATAAAGTCGATTTAAATGCAAAAGGAAAGTTTTTGAAATTTACTAGCGAGAAGCCGAAAACTTTCTTCTCGAAGTAATATATTCTTAAGAGGAAAAACTCACGCATAACAATATAGCCAAAACTTTGGATTATATGAAGACCTGAGATAATAACGGTTATGGTCCCTAAACTTCAATTTGGCTTAAATAGGGTGTTATTATTAAAAATGTGGACACAAGAGAGGATTTAGATATACCCAAAATTCTGGTAACCTAAAATATGATTTTTTATGTAATTTGCTAATTACTATTCTTTATCTTATTATTGGAAATACGACAGTAATCAGCAATCACTATAATTCTATTTATCTAACGAAATTAGATAAGTGGACTTATACAAAATCATTTATTTAAGTTCAGATTGATTAAATACAACTAAAACATACAGCAATCTGCCATCTTCGGTTGAACATAAATCAGAGCCAATTATCTCTTGAGATTTACTACTCTGACGACTAAAAAAAGTGTTTTAATTTGGATAAATGTCAGTTTCTTGAAATAATTTCGTTTTGATACCGGTTCTAGATTCAAAAAACCAAAGTTGAACAGGATATGGTATTTTGGTTAATATAAATTTTTAGAGAGAATATACGATTCGTTGTTTTCATTGTGTTGAAAGGTGTCTATATAAAGAATATGTCTCGTGATTTAAGACCAACATTGGTTAATCATACCAACATTTGTATTATAAATTTTGCTTAATAATTCTTAAAAGTAATAGGATTGTCAATATTTATTTTGTGCATGATCTAACAGTTACAGTCAAGATATTTAAAAAAAAATGTAAGACGGAGACAAAATTATTGTAACCTAAAACATGTTTTTTACGTAATTCGCTAATTACTATTCTTTATCTTATTATTGGAAATACGACAGTAATCAGCAATCACAATAATTCTATTTATTTAACGAAATTGGATAAATGGACTTATACAAAATCATTTATTTAAGTTGAGATTAATGATTAATTGATTAAATACAACTAGAACATACAGCAATCTGCCATCTTCGGTTGAGCATAAATCAGAGCCAATTATCTCTTTGAGATTTACTACTCTGACGACTAAAAAAAAGTGTTTTAATTAGGACAAATGTCAGTTTCTTGAAATAACTTCGTTTCGATACCGGTTCTAGATTCAAAAAACCAAAGTTGAACAGGATATGGTATTTTGGTTAATATACATTTTTAGAGAGAATATGCGATTCGTTGTTTTCATTGTGTTGAAAGGTGTCTATATAAAGAATATGTCTCGTGATTTAAGACCAACATTGATTAATCATACCAACATCTGTATTATAAATCTTGCTTAATAATTCTTAAAAGTAATAGGATTGTCAATATTTATTTTGTGCATGATCTAACAGTTACAGTCAAGATATTAAAAAAAAATGTAAGACGGAGATAAAATTATTGTAACCTAAAACATGTTTTTTACGTAATTCGCTAATTACTATTCTTTATCTTATTATTGGAAATACGACAGTAATCAGCAATCACAATAATTCTATTTATCTAACGAAATTGGATAAATGGACTTATACAAAATCATTTATTTAAGTTCAGATTGATTAAATACAACTAGAACATACAGCAATCTGCCATCTTCGGTTGAGCATAAATCAGAGCCAATTATCTCGTTGAGATTTACTACTCTGACGACTAAAAAAAAGTGTTTTAATTTGGATAAATGTCAGTTTCTTGACATAACTTCCTTTCGATACCGGTTCTAGATTCAAAAAACCAAAGTTGAACAGCATATGGTATTTTGGTTAATATAAATTTTTAGAGAGAATATACGATTCGTTGTTTTCATTGTGTTGAATGGTGTCTATATAAAGAATATGTCTCGTGATTTAAGACCAACATTGGTTAATCATACCAACATTTGTATTATAAATTTTGCTTAATAATTCTTAAAAGTAATAGGATTGTCGTTATTTATTTTGTGCATGATCTAACAGTTACAGTCAAGATATTAAAAAAAAATGTAAGACGCAGGATTTTTTTAAGGCAGATGTTTCAAGAAAATTTTTAATTCCTTTAATAATACAAGATCATATGATGCGTTTATAAAAGAGGCTTTAGATATTACTTTTACTACACATAATTTCGCGTAAAATGATAAACGCATATGTATAAACAAATTTAGTTTATCACCGTAATAATAAGACTAAATAATGTATCTTAAGTTATGTCATTTTTTTAATTATAATGTAAGGCGTTTTAAGATAATTTTGTTAATAATGCTTTCAGATGAAGATCCTCGAAAGGCCTAAAATTATAATAAACCGATAATGGAAGTAGAAATGGAAATCTGTAGAAATTTTGGAAAAACATATTTTTTAAATTGCCATTTAAATGCGCTTTTTAATTGTTGGTGAATGTGACAAGATTTTATAAAATTATCAAATTAAATTTAATGAATTATTAAAATGGCGTTGAGTTTTTTTTATTTTTGAGGTTAGATTTTTCCAAGTCCCTAACGCCTATAAATACTCTCTTGTTAGTTCATGTGGTAACCATTTTTCTTCTTCCTGCACTTTCTTCTATATACATTGCAAATATTCTCTTATTAGCTAAAATATCTAGTAGTATTATTAATATATATAGATTAAGTAGCATATTTAATACATAACATACGTATACACAATCTTATATAGGTGTTATAAAGTTGAGAATGTTTTGCTATTGTGTGAAACATTTAATTGCAGGTACGAGTATCAATAAGATTTTCTAATTTTAGCTGCATATAATTTCGTATATAAATTGAAGGTACTTATGGACAAACTTACTTCATTGTCTTAAATGTCTATATATAAAAAATGTATTTCTGTATCACACCGAATAGGTTTTTTGATATCTTTATCACCTAAAATCATTATGAAAAATATTTCTTCTTCTTTTCTTATCTTAACTGGCAGTACTTGGAATTTGCAAAAACTATTTTAATTTGAATATGTAATAAATACAGATATTGTTTATGTCCAATGTTTTTTCATTTGTTTTATAAATATCAGTAGATCATTTTCACAAAATAAGTATTTTATCAGATCTGCTAGATTTGTAAATGTTAATATCCAGTATACTTAAATAAGCATAAAAGAGAACTTTCTGAGTTTTATGTACCATTATATGTTTTATTTTTTTCGTAGCTTGAGAATGGATATTTTTCCATAATCAGACATTGAGCATCACAGTGTTGGTTTGCAAAAAAAGGCATGAAACTCAAAATTAGCTGAAGCTATGTTTCCCTATGTTTATTGCATTGTTATGCCCAAAGCTTGTTTCTAATGCTATCTGGAGAATCACAAAGAACTATTTGTAAAAATATGAGCTTTGTAAAGAAAGTTATGCATTCTATATAAATCATTTCTACTGTGCAAATAAGTTGTGTTGTAAAATTTCTATACATCCGTATGAAGAAGATTGTTGTTCTATTTAGGAAATTCCTCCCATTTTAGAAAGTACTGAAGTGGCAGAACCCAGCAAGGAACTTTCATGTTTTTTTTTCTTTAGAAAGATGATTTTTAGAAACATATTCATTAATAAAATTAGCTTTTTATTATATTCTTTTTTATGTTAGTTATAAACGAAAAAACATAAACATTTTGACACATAGACAGTTATGTATTTTGCTTTTGATTTTTGTTACAATACAATCGCAGTTTTATATTTCCAAACTATCTATCTTGCCAAAAGCATAAACACGGACTATCTTCATCAAAACTGATTGTACTCTCACTTTTTAATTCCCTTAAAGTTTTAAGTCTGTTACGGTTAATGACGATGCTGTTGCAAAAATAGAAAAAATCACAAATAAAGTCATGCTATAGAAATAAAGTTTTTTTGATATGATATATTTACAACAAAATATCACTCTTTAAAAACAATTTTGCTAGCATCTAAACTTTATTATTGATATGTTCATTGAAACCACTTTTATCTCGAATAGAGCATTCGCATTAACATTGCGACAAAGTTTCTATTGTTAGAATGACTTCCTATAGCGAGCATTATCTCTAAACTCTACGTGTAAGCTATTATAACTTTTCCCGGCAGGAAAACATGGCTTGGTGCTATTTAGACATGAAACTGACTCGTCAATATGAACTTGTTACCAGCTGAAAATTATCCCAAGATAATAATGAATTTCACAGTTCTATTTTTACATTATATTTATAACATTGTACGAAAAATTTAAGTAACTTATTTTGTCATGTATCTTTAACTATATTTGTGATATACTATTTTAATACTAATTTTTGCCATACACGCATTTTACTATGCTTTTTTTTAAATTTTATAGTTTGAAATAAAAATATGTTTTATAATACAATTTAATATAATATTCATTGGGCTTCAATAAATTTTTCCCATCTCTGAGGTGAAAATTGGAAAGACTGTTATATTGATATTTTATATTAAGACGTAAGATATGAATAAATATGTCAGAGGAAGTTAAATCTGGCGAATTGGATGGCTGTGAACTAGTCGTATATTCACTTTTGAATAAAATAAAACTATATTGATATTTGTTTTTTCCCAATTTAATTATTTTCAATTAGGTTTCGTATTAGTAGGTGTACAAATAAGTTTCCAGAAGTTCCACAGAAGAGGGCGCCGCTAATTGATTCTATTAAAACCGTGTGATTTAAAATGTCATATCAAATGAGCAGACGTCTATTGCTGCGTACAGGGCTTTACAGGGCCAACCAAAGCCAACGAATGGGCTCGTTGAGATTTTTTAGTTCTGTTTGGACGGTTTGATGACGGCCAACGAAGGTTTGTTGGCACTCGCTTGGAAATCGTAGAGTGTCAGTAACATCAAGAGAAATGAACGGACGCTAGTGCCTTTTTAGACAGCGAAGGCAGTGCACGTATTTTATGCTGTTTTTGAGTAGTTAACATGGTGAATAAAAAAAAGAGTGGTCAGACGATAAGTTGTTTTTATTGATAGACTTATATAGAGAAAAGCCTCGTCTCTGGAACCCCAATCATTCTAAATATAAACTTAAAAGTAAAACCAATGATGATTGGGCAGAAATTACAAAAGTACTTGATACCAATGTAACATATATAAAAAAGAAGATGGAATCTTTATTGACTTCATTTAGAAGGGAGCGACAAAGATTTGAAGATAGCAACACGTCAGGTTCGAGTACTGAAGAGATTTATAAATCAAAATGATTGGCTTTTGCAGAAACGATGTTCCTTCGTGACAAGTTTTCTCCTCGTGTAACCCACGATACTATGGTAAGAACACATAATATTTCAGTTATTTTTAAACTTAGCAACAAATTTGTATTTAATTAGAATATAAATGCGGGAATAGAGGATGGGCACGTGGTATTTTATATAGAAAAGGCATCAAACACTTTTAAACCTTTAGGGTAAATGATATGGCTCAGTGAATGGAGGTAAAACGAAACGAAACAGTGGTGTTTACATTATGTGACCATTATTTATCAAAGTAATATAAAAATATGGAAAATACAAAATAGATAAAACAGATAGCTGGCAGCGGTGTCACCTGTTGACAAGGCTTGGGCAGTCGATGGTGGCACGTCTAAACCAAACGATGGTCGGTTACTGAATGATTGGAAATACCCTTCAATAACATCCCAGATAAACGTCTCGGGGTTGCCAGCTAGTCGTTCTAGTTGACGCTGCTGGCACCCCGCCCGTGTTCAACATCTGGGATTATATTTCTGGTTACTTTGTAGACCGTTATTCCACCATGTAAAATTCGACATTCATCAAGGTCGCTACAAACCCATGAAGACATGTCAGGATGTATTTAAATAAATGATCTAAATTAGACAACAAACGTTATAATTTTTAACTTTGCACCAAAGCGTGAGTACATGGGTATAAGCATAAAACTTCAAAACTAATAATAACCTAGGTCAGCAGGATACATTAATCCACATCTCCGGATTTGGCGCATGCGCATATTGGCTCCAATTAATTTTAAAACAGACAATAATCCGAGTTTGGCGCATGCGTATATACAGTTTTATTTACTTTTTTTTTTATCGTGATAATTTAATGTCGAATAGATTAAGTAGGTAAATAGGTTCAGGAAGTAAATAAATATGGAAAATTTTCGGAAATAACACATTTTATTTAAAAAAGTATTGGTTAAAATGAAATAATAAAAATACAATTAATATATGTCCAGCTATTTTATTTCTATAAAAACATCATATTACAAATCATCATTATTTTTTATAAATAAAAATACACAAATATAAAAAAATATATAAAAAATTATTGAATAAAATGAAATAATAAAAATAGTTTCTATATGCCTTTCTATTTTTATAAAAACACCATATTTAAATAAATTTACATATTTGAACAATTAACCAAGAATCATCCAAATAAACATTACTATAAAAAAAGACCAAAACCGTTTAGATCAAACACAGCCAATATGGTTAAAATCAAAAGAAAAAGCCACGACTATATATGAAAACAGTAAAATATTCCTAAAAATCTCCAAATAGTATCGCTACTATTCTTGATCCACAAACCCCATTAATGAACTGACTACCTCTAGCTTTCGGTTAACATATTGTACATTTACTAGCCTAAAATGAATGGATTATTGTACTCTTAAGCTGAAAGAAATATCAGACAATACATCATTATATTTACAAAACAATAATTTGTTTACCTATACTCTTACATAATAATGCATTATATTTTCCTTGTCATTAGATCATTAGGATTTCGTTGACTGTTTTATATTTTGTTTATTTGATCCACGCCTACTTTTGTTAGCAAATTTAATTATTTCAAAGTTTCACTGTCCTCTGCTCTTATATTGTAGCAATATGCTGTCTAATTTCTTCTTCTCTGATTCTCTGAATTTCACATTTTTTGATTTTTACTATCAAAAATTTCTAGCTATATCTTAGCTATAAAATAAAATTTAAATCATTAGTAAAATATATTATGTTTAAAATAAATGTCTAATTATTACCAGTTGTTACAGTTTTTGCTACTATTCTTGATGGACAAACCTCATTAATGACTTGACTACTTCCAACACAACAAGAATAATTTTCTCCTCTGTTCTTGTTCAATCTATTCCAGGCCGTTCAAAATGATGTGTATAAATTTGGCAGCTAAAATTCCCATTATAAATAAAACTGATGATGTGTGATGATTTTATAACTTAAAAATTTAACCTTAGGCTCTGCACTTACCCTTGTTCTTCCATATTTTAAAACCAATGTATGTTAGGCCACCAAGAATAACACAACAATTTAATTATTATTACTATAGATTTATTGATGTAATATTATAATATTAACACAATATCTAAACATTCTAGATTTTTTTGATATTTTGATCAACCGTACCGACCGACTCGGAAAGATTGGACGGCCATTAGAAAAGGAAGGCAATAAAGTGTATGTTTTTCTATGGTTTATTATATGCAGGAGATTGTGCATGCGCCAAATCCGGAGATGTTGTAGTGTAATGTATCTTCCGCTCCATAAGTATAGAACGAAAACTAAACCGAACAAGTTCGAACACGTTTCATACAATGGATGAACTATGACCGATCGCCGTGGGGAACGTTCAATAAAATAAGCGGATAATGCTGCGTACAGATCGGGCCAACGAAAGCCAACGAATGAAATTTGGCGTAGGATACCGAACATTCCGTGGCCTTCGATGAAACATATAGTCAATTCAAAATAGCTAGTGTCAATATGTGTCTGTCTAAAGTTGTAAATTCGTTTTACAGTCAGAAAATATCATACTTGTCATTTTATTCTATTTAAAAAGATATAGAATTGCAGCTGGACTGTATAATAGTACGGACACGGTCACTAAAATGTGTCAAAACATAAAAAACAATATAAACTTAAATTCATCAAAAAGAAACCGTGTTTATGCGAAACGGGTGACGAATCAAGATCAACTTGGTGTTTCAGAGATCAAATATACGAAATGTATAAAACAGTAAGTAGTTTTTTCAATCGAAACATAATTTAATACAATTATTTCAGAGAAAATTGTTAGTCTGGAAAGTATCCCTAAAAATCCAAAAGATATGCAGCTATTTGAGAGATGTAAAACATCCGTTCATACATTGTTGGATAATATAGGATTTTAACTGGTGTAAAGATAACCCACAAAGGGGTTTAATCGAACTTGATTGTTCCAGAGATTGCTTTTAAAAGAATACAATTTTTAAAAACATATAACAAAATCAAAGAAGAAATATATCAATTTATATATTTAAAGGAGACATGAATATTTTAGAATGGTACATTGGGTGGCTCATGGCAAGATGATAATAAATATAGTGTAAAGGCAACAAAAGTTGATGAAAAAAGGTAAATGTTTGAATAAATATCGATTAGGTTTTGTTAGCCATAACATTTATTCATCGCAGTCATATAGTTCTTCATGCTGGACACTGGAATGGTTTTATATCTGGTGCAGAATTAGTGTCCCTCTAAGTCCAAGGGCGACTACCATGAAGAAATGAACGATAACTTGTCTTTGCAGTAGTTTGAAAATCAGCTTTTAAAGTATTTGGAGAAACCATGAGTTATAGTTATCTACCATATATATAGAACACTGGTGAAAATCCCAACAAGTTCACTAACAAAGGCTGCAATTAAGGAATGGCTTAAAGTACATAAAATAAGTTTCGAGGAAATTATGTTAAATCAGGTTAAAGAATGAACTATTTCAAATTGTTAGTCGGTAAATATAAATGAAATATTTAATTGCATTTTATATAATTTACTTTTTTAGAAATAAGCCTGAGAAAAAATACATAGTACATCAGATTACTGAATGTTATTATAATTTAGTTGATACGGGGTATTGCAAAGAATTATTACAATAGATATTCAGGTCGAGGAGGATATTCAAATCAGAACTGTCTGGATTTATGGGAAGAGACATTATTAAAAATAGCACCGTCGGTTTGTGTCAGCTCGATCAGACACATTGAAGAAGAAATTGACAAATGGTGGAATCTTGAGCAAGTTTTTGATATATTGGAAATAAACAACTTAGTTATTCACTTGATTAGTGTTTCTGAAAGTGACAATGATTGAATAAAACCTTATGAATGTCGGTTTCTGATTCAATACTGACGATTACCAAGACAGGGTGATGAAAGGGAAAACCACTAATGGTCAGTATAAAATTAATATACTTTAGTTGTAGGGAATTGTATTTGTATTATAGAGTGTGAACGTTTGGTTAACATGTATGAGGAGAGAAATAACACTAACTGTTTTGCAGATATTGCAAATGCATTAAGGAGAATGCAGTGATTAAATGTAGTCTTATCAAGAAATATGTATATAGATAATAAAAGGACAAACTAAAGAGAAATATAGTAATATCATAATGACTTTACAAGTATACATTGCATCGAAAGAAACAAGAACTAACCTAAAACATAAATATGACCCTAATGAAACTAAAATACATTACTCAGATATACAATTGTTAATTATGTGGATTAGGCCTTCGGGGGATACCACTACATAAAAAACGTGCCTAGACCCACGCCACTACCTATACTAGTGTGAAAAAAAGTTTAAATGTATATATAGTAAAACAACTCTAACTTATAAATTATTGTGGCTGTATAATTAATTGTAGTTTTAAGTGCCTCTATAATATATGTATTAGATGTTTTATTATATTAAAATAAATTATATTTAATAGAATATTTATTCAATTATTTTATTTATATTAAAGTTTTGTTATATGTTATTGCAATGTTTTTCATGTCATTGCTATTTTGAGTTCACTATACATATTGCATCTGCTGTTAGGAGCAAACGTTCGTTGAGCATGAATCCATATTTTCAACGGCGGCGGCGGCTATTATAGAGTATATATTTACCGTCCACACCGCATTCGTCCATTTTATTCACTTCTTTTCATGTTACCGACACTCTACTGATTGCAAGCGAATGCCAACAGACCTTCTTTGGCCGTCGCCAAACCGTCTAAACAGAACTAAAAATATCTACTGTAAGATGTAAAATTCGACATGCTTTAAGGTCGCTACAATATTTTATCAGAGGGTGATTATTCTGAAGGGGGCGATATAAATTTTGAGCAATAAATAGGCCATTTTCGTTTTATATCAAAAGGCTTTATTTATTATGGTAGTACATATATTGAGTTAAATAGTAATTAGTTGCTATTATTATGTATAAGAGTAACGTGGGAATACCATCCAGATAAAATTTGTATTCTATAAATATAAAGGGCTGTTCCTAGCCAGTGTCCGATAATGGGTTTTTATCCTTTTATATTATATATCACCTTATAAATATGTAACACTTGATACATATATGAGTATTTTTATCACGCTAATAAAAAAAGTCTAAAACCGTTCCCATTTCTTGTTATATATATCTTGCGGAAGTTTCCTGAGAATACATTCCCCTTCTGCCAATTCCTTCGATCCCACGTGTTACATTCATCAATAAGATACCGATAAGCCGCATTTATAAATCATCTCCCTCCTGGGGAATATCGATTGTCGATTGGCACAGATTGTCTCGAAATGTTTCTTTTTTCATACGGATCCTGATCTCTTCCCGAGGCAGCAATCCGAGCGAACGAATGTCGACTATTCCCTCGGGACTCCCTCCAACCAGTAACAATTTCGCGTCGACAAATGACCTCTATATCATATTGACAAAACGAAATTTAACAATTAATTTTTTTTTTGGTTTTATGTTCAATGTGAATTGAAAAAGGATGTGAAAAATTGTTTTAAATTTAATTTGAAAAATGCTGAAATGTTTTAGAAAATGAGCATTTTATGACATTTATAACATTGTCAAGCGTCATACATACCAGGGGTGTGCAACTCCAATGGTAAGTAGTGGAGCAAGGTCTTGCTTAGTTCAATCATTGGCGGCGCTGACAACGTGAATTTGATTGGTTAGTTTAAAATAGTTATGTAGAAACCTGTAAGGAAAATACTTTGCTTTGATTGGTCTGCCATTTCGCCTGATTACTTTGTGATGTCACATTTATTGGCCAATAGTATTTAAATGAAAATAAAATTTAATTTTTAAAATTAATTTATTAAAATAAAATCCTATACAAATATACATAAGTGTAAATAATATAAATATATATAAACAAAAAGCATAAAAAAACAATTATGAACTCTATTCTAGGCAAAATTAAAATATCTATAATTCTTTTATAATGCCTTCCCATATTTGTTTAGTGCCATCAATTTTATGGGATCTATGAGAGTTCTAACTTATCTTGATATATTGAAGGTAAACTTTAAATCCTTCGCTTTTGATATTGCATTAACTTCATTAAACCAAAAATACAATCACAACTCATAATAACTTAAAATTTGGTCTTGAAAATCTTATGTAATGGCCCTGTGGAATTACTTAATATAGAATATAGACAATTAACATGCATACAATATTGCATGTTGTCTCGTTTTCAGAAGTTTTGTTAAATAGCCTGAAATAAGACAAAAATACAATATTAGACTCTTGTTTTCCTCAGAGCAAAGTTCTCTGTAACTGAAAATAGAGACTCAACTGATGATTTAACAACCTCAAGTAGTACTAGATCTCACGTGAAAAAAGAATATAAGTTATCTAACATGTTCATCTTCTTCACAATTTTCTCCGGAAGAATGATGTGAAAAAATTAAAGTGATGATGTGTCCTTTTAAAGATTTCTTGAACATACTAGGTGAAGGATGCTGTTTCTACCTCCATGACCTCTAATAGATCCAACAAAATTATTTAAGCAATCTTGGTTAAGATTTGTTAAACAAATGTAGTTATTTGTAAATTTAGGCAAAATAGATTTTGTTATGGTAATAAATCCCCTAAAAGTAGCAATTAAGTTTTTAATTGATGGCGCCATAACAATTATTTTCTTAAGAAGGCAATCAAATTTAAATATACAATATCTCTATTATAAAATGATTGAACACTGATAGTTCAAAAAAGTTAAAGTATTACAAATAGTTTAGGGATATTTTACAACTAAAAGAAGTATTTATTACTACTAATTATCCAGTTATTTTAATTTTTACCTTCTTGTAAGACTTCTTTATGTAGAGACATCACACTGTATACGAACAACTTGGTAGATTAATTGAATTTTATTACGACTAACATCTTCATAAGTAGGTTTTGATTTTCTGTAAACAAACAATATATAAGCAGACATGTCTACTACATGTATAATCTACATAGATAATTTTATATATACCTGATAAAAACAATGTTGGATATGCATTTACCCTAATACCTGTTCGTGAAGGAAGGGTAATTCTAAATTTTTCACTAAAATGTCCGTGACAGACACCATGACGTTGATATATTTGCATTGTGGTTTATCCGGGTAACTTACTACTATTTACTTGATCAACCCATTTTTGGAAAGGAGCGAGATCATTCTTTGGGAAAATTTCCGTAGTAGATTTTTACCCCGGTACACTACATCTTTTACTACACTGACGCGCATTGTCATCAATTTTTATATTATTACTCCATAATAATTAATGTAAAACAGAAAATATGCACAACGTAAGACAAAGATTTCTTGATCTAAACAAAAACCAAAACCTTCAAACGACAAACTTAAAAATGGACGGCCATAGAAAATGCTGACTTCACACAATTTGATCGACCAATCACATTCCACGTTAGTGGCGGCACCAGGAATTTAAACTAGCCAATCACAATTTGCGATAGCAGCGCCACGGTTGATTGAACTAAACAAAACATTTGCCCAAGGTCGCCTATACCGTGAAATTTCTATTTTTTCTATGTTACATACTACATTAGTTGGAATGATTTTAATATTTTCAGGACCACTTATCTTATATGTGGCACATATAACATACACTTGTACAAATAAGTTTTGAGTTTTGTTTTGAGTCTCCTTTTTGCTAATTAGGTTTTATCTGCATTAGGCCAATCCTTTTTAACATGGGTTCCAAACCACGGTCCTCAGCATTAAGATTACCGACTGGCAAGTGACCCATCTAGAGATCATCCCAAAAAACGTCCGTTCTTAACCAGCCTAGTTACTGGTATGACCGGGACTTTTATTTTTGGGCATTCACAAACATAAATTTACGACCATATCCCAGCAAGATTCGAACCCGTGACTATCGCAACAATAGGAGGACGTGTGCTTGACTTATGCCTTAACCAAACCGAGTACTTTTATATAAACTGTTATAACTAATTTTATTCAAAGTATTCTGCTTTTTTAGCTACGATTTTTACCTCATAAGTAAAGTTTTTTAGATTATAGAGCTGAACGAAGGATCGATCTAATATTTACCTTCTTTTTAAGAAATAGAATGCTACTCAACAAGTCGAAGTTGAATTAGGAATAAACAATACCTTGGGAGATGCAATATCATTATCATTATCAATCTAGAGCTTGGGGATAATGTATACTTCTCAATTAATTCGTTTGTACAATAGAACAGGGATGTTTGAAGTAAAAAAAATCGATTTTTCAAATGCCGATGTATCATTTTCGGCATAGATACGGAACTTGTAATATTCGATATTTCACCCATCGTATTCATCAGACCTTGTACCGCGGGATTTTTGTTTTGATAAAATATATATTTTTATTTATAAAAATTAATAATTTAAAATATATTTTAAATTAAAATTATAATTTTTATTATATCTGAATGTATTATGAATATGTGATTATTAAAAACTAGTGGTAATTTTCATGGAGAATGATAAGTAAAAATAAGATTTACTGTAATTGTTATACCTTGTTCAATAAAATTGATAAAACATAAGATTTATTTTAAGCATATTATTGCATATAACACAATGAAAAAAAGTTCCATTTTGTCGCTGAAATACATCCCATAGAAAATCATGTATGCTCTGAAAGATGTAAGTCTTAATTTGAATTACGGAAAAAAGCATCTTGTACTGATGGCAAACGAATATTTTAGTTCCATCGATGGACTGTTGAAAAGTTTATGACAAAAAAAATGATTAATTTACTTGATAGTATTATGCTAGATTTTATTAGACTTCGATTCTTATATAATGTCATCATATAATAATACATATGAATGAACATCATATAATAATTTTGTCCAGCAAAGTATAGTCCGCGAAAAACTTTTAAGATAACTTCCTTATAACTATATCGAGGTATATATATTCCGGTATATAGAACGTGGATGGTGATATATGAAGATGGCTTTAAATTATTTTAAAAGTTTTACAAAAAGGGAATATATTTCTGACTATATACACATATAATGAGAACCATTATTAAATTAATGTAAGTCAATATATAAGATTATAAAGTTTTAAAATATTGTGTTTCGTATATCAGTAAATTATGTTAGATTTAAAATGTATTTATGATATAAGTTGTCAATAAATTGTCTGTAAAGTAAAATCTTCATCTTTACTATAAAAGCTAACATTTTTAAGAATGAAGATACTGATGTGATTATATCTTCAGCACAACAACTTCAGTTTCGGAAGCTTAATGGCTCGTTAAATGAAGGTAAGATGAAATTAAACACTGATGGTTACATGACATGATATACTTTATATATTAACGTCATAAAAAATGTGATGGAGTACAAATAGATAAAAAGGCAGCTGCATAGTGCTATCTATAGAGATACTTCAAATAGGAGAATTAAGCCGATTTACAGTTAATTTTCGTACTTTTATATAGGTTACATATATTTTTTGTGTTATTATCTTAATAAAGTACTGAACTTAATATATATTTTATAATCATTGTATTACTGCCATAAAATTATTCATATATCATAAATTCAAAAATATCATTTTGTCAGTTTGGTAGCAGCAGTGATTTAGGCGACAGAATAGTTTCCCTACTACAATGATAATTACGAGTTCAAATTTAGCCAAGACATGATACATTATATTAGTACTCGTAATTGTGGTTGTTTATAGGCAATGGTGTAAAATCTGTCAAGAAACATCCATTCTATATACGCCAAGAATCATACTAAGTAATACGGGATATCTGAGATGTCTCCAAATTGGTCACCGTACTGTCGGTAGGCTGTAGCAAGATCAGTAGGCTGTAGCAGGATCGTGGTTCCAAGCCCTGCTCATATACATCCTAGTTGGTTAAAAGGGATCCTCTAAAATAATAACAATATTAATGATAATAGACATTATTTTTAATTAACATCTAGTTAGATAAAAAGCACAACACACTAGAACCAAAATGAAACAACTATACTGGTTAGTCGGAAGATACTCTCAACTTGATCTAAAATCAAAGAGGTTGATCTATAAAACAATTATAAAGCCAATTTGGACCTATGGGATGCAAATATGGGGTTGCACTAAAAATTCAAATCAACTAGTCTTACAACGGTATCAAAACAAGGTTTTTCGATTGATTACCAATGCCTATTGCTACGTAACCAATAAAGAACTGCATGATGACCTGAAAATCAAATGGATTTGTGAAGTTGTCCAAGATTTCGCCTTGAAACACGAAAGAAGATTACTTAATCATACTAACGTGGGAGCAATACAACTGCCGGACAGCGCGCAAGATGTCAATAGATTGATGCGAACAAAACCATACGAACTTATATAAAGGGTATACCTTTAGGGTAAATAATAACTATAAGTTATTACAATTTTATAATTGAGGAATACGTATTGATGTATTATCTCGCACTCTTCTTGCTTGTGAATTAGTCCAAGTACAAATGAAAAGTAGACATAAATTAATTGTAAATTAAGATTGTACTAAGCGTATCTAATAAAGATGTTATAAAAGATAAAAAATTATTTTTAATTTAATAGGGTTCTACATCTAATTATTATTTGGATTAAAAATATTGATATTATTCTTATTTTCAACTTATTGTAGAATTACAATATTTTCGCCAGAAATATGATTAGTCCAATGATGTACCATCACTATTTGATTGTTACATTCGTACAATTGCGATTTTCGATGGATGGAGTGCAGAATTCAAGCTATAAATACCTTTCCACTGACGTAATATCGAGGTAAAATTCCATCGTGGATGGAAAGTTTGTTCAGGTCCCGAGGGACATAGCAAATGTCTCGGAAGTAATATCTTGTTTACACGAATAGTTAAGGTGGAATTAAATGCAAGCTGATACGGAATCAAACCGAACTGAGCGCGGTGTATATTTCGGGGCGTAAATGGACAATTCGACTTTTGGAACTTTCCAATAGGATAAAAGCTTTGACCCAGTTCAGACAGCGTAGAGTTTCGAACAATCGTCGTCTTCAATTGCTCCACAGTAATAAACTGGAAAAAATGGTCGAGTGTCTACGCGAATAGACTGAAATGGCGTTTGAAATGAGAAGTAATACTGCTGGTGTAGTGGGAATTCGCGTTCGAAAATCCAAAAGTTCAGCTTAAGAAATACGTAGTGGAAAAAAAATCTATATTAATATACTTTTTTTGTGACAAAATGGCGACAAAACTTTTATTTGTTTTTAATTGTTCAATTGTTATTTAGTTTCTTTGTTTGTATTCTGTTTAAAATTCTCACTACATTATATTTTAATCATGTAATAGATGATAAATCATAGCTAAAATTAGACAGAAATTTTTCATTTGATTATTGGATTATATATTAATCAATCATCGACCAAGAAGTTATATATAAATATCGTCGGAAAAGCCTTGTTTTGTTTATTTAAAAGTTTAGTGTTAAATATTTGTTTTTTTAATTTCTTATTTTTCAAAATCAATTACATTTTATATTTACAATAGCAGGTAAATTGTTTATAGGAAACTAATTGGGAAATGGCTACTATTGATGGTCGATTGTTTCTGGACTTATAAATATTCATAAATGTGTGAATCATTGCGCATATCTACAATATCAAATCAAAACCAATATGATATATTTTAGACTAACCTAAGAATATAATTTTAAGTGGGAATATACTGAAATTTTTACTTTTTTTATATTTTAAATATAATGTGTGTAAATCATATTCCTGTCATTCAACATTAATGAAAGCTTTTCCATTTTTACAACGTTTAAAACAAAATTATATGTAAAATTCTCTTTTAAAATTTTATTGACTTCTCTCAACCCGCAAAATAAACACTTAACACATAATTCTTGTTTTTCATTCTTGTTTTCATTGCAATGTCATGTTCAGGGTACTCCAGGCAATTTTTTAAAGATATTTTAAAGTCTTCTTTTTACCAACGGGGGTTTATTTGGACTGGACCTATAGTTTAACGTGGGCTTCGAACCACGGTCTTCGGTACTAAGCCTACCGACTGAAGAATGACCAACTTAGAAGACATCCGGTTTATAGCTGTATATTTTTAAAGTCATTTCTGTGTTATATTAGAATGTTTTGAAGAAGAAATTTTGAATTTTCATTTGAATTCTTACATTCTGGAATACAATTTGTTTGTTTCGTTTGTACATTTAAAAAAAAATCGGTGTTACCATGTTATAAAATGATCTCCTATATGGTTTCATATCAAAGCTTAGATGCAGGAAATCTTCTTTCTTGGTTTTATAACTCATACCATCTGGTGACTGAAACGCAGTAGTAAGAATTTGGTTCCGATTTTGTGATTACAATCAGAAATTGTATAGCTTCTTATAGTTATATGTGAATATGCAATTTAGGACGTTATATTTCTTTAACACTTTATAGTTTTCATTTTTCAAATTAATACTAATTAAATCATTATATTATATATTAATCCTCTATTTTATTATTTAAATTTCAATTATTGCTGGATAAAAAGTAAAATGAAAGAAGACCCCTTTCATTTCGGATGTTTCATTTCAGTTTGTTTCTTGTCGAGCGGAATAAAAGAAATGACAAACGCAAAATTGAAAAGTTACGAGTTTTGCAAAGTTAAGACGGGAATGTTCGGAATTTCAAATTTAGTGTCTTTCAGTCTCTACAAATCTATCGGAAGGAATGTTTCGTTTAATGCAAGAATATTAATGATTATCTTGATGGCAAAAATATTTCCTTTAAGCTATGATTTAATTCGACTTTACTATTCTCTTAATCAATATTTATTTTTTATTAATAGATATTTAAAAAAATACTAGCAAGCGTTGTCCAGTTCAAAGGTTTAAATTCCAAAATTTCAATTTTAAATAATTTTTTCTACCTAATGTATTGGTTTATTGGTGGCAATCCAGGTTATCATAATAGTTTAAATCTATACTCAAGCCTGTTTGGTCATATGGAATCCAACTATGGGGAACCGCTAGCAAGTCTAATATATCCATCATACAACGGTTCCAAAATAAAATGTTGCGTGCCATTGTCGATGACAAACAAAAAAACAAGTGTAATTCAACGTGTTTGTGTATCAAAAAGTACTTCGAAAGCGTGTCAGTGCATCCCAACGTACTCGCTAATCAGCTAAATATGCGAAGTGACAGTTAAGTGTGTAGACTACTGCTGCTACTGCTGCTTCTATTGCTAAGCATCTAATACCATCATATCTGATTATTGGACATATATTGACTTTAGAATAAGTTTTTTGGAATACCTGGCCGCAAGCACATATATACCGATGACTCCAAATCTCGCAGAGGGCTTGGCAGAGCATTTATGGTAGACAACCGGACATTATGTTTCAAGATCCCCGAACAGGGTTCAGTATTGACCGTTGAACTATTCGCGATATTCAAAACATTATCGTACATTTCAACACAAATCTTCAAAGAATGGCTGATCCTGACCGACTCCCGAAATGCTCTCGATTGTTTCCTGGAACAGAAGTTCAACCATCTTCTGGTCACCGACTCACTGTCAATTATCCGTACCCTCTATATAAATGGGATCAGGACAAGTTTCTTGTGGATCCCTTTTCACAGGTATACCGGGAAATAAGCGCGTGGATAGTGCGGATAAATCGGAAGCCTCATCTCCTCTCGCCATCACGGATGTTTGCGTCCATACCGACCTTATACAATTCGCATCTTGCTTTACAAATATCGAGGTACGGGGCCCAAGAGGCCAACCACAATAGGCTGTTTGAGGTTAAAGCTGATTTTTTCTTCTCTCTTCGCGTTCCTTCCCTTCGTCACCAGGCCGTAGCTTTTAATCGACTGAGATTGGGCCACTGTCGCACGATCACTTGATGACTTCGAGCCCGCCTGATCACTGTGAGTTTTGTCACCGTGCCCCTATTTTAGTCTACTACATATTGAACAACTGTCCACGGCTCACCCAGATTAGAACTTGGTACGGGCTGCAAAATTTTAAAAACGAATTTCAGGAGAAAATACCGACCGACTCCTCGGATTTCTACAAGACATTGATTTTCTCCATAGAATTTAGCCTATGCTAAGTTTAGAGTTACTGATCAAATAACTAATACCACTTCGATACGGGTGCTGATGTATTCTGCCTGGATGGAGCCTCTACTTGTGTACTCTACGTTGTGGTTGTGTTTGTAGTCCTGTGTTTGTGTTTATTTTAAAATTGTATATACCCTATTTATTCTTTTATCCCCCTGTTTGTGTTATTATTTTAATTTGGTTGTTAATTGATTATTTTTACACTTTATGTCTGTCCCCGTCCCCTTTAGATCATAACCGTACTATTATAGTATTATAGTATCATAGTATTTTGTACAGGAGGTCACTTAATGAAGTTATTTTCTACATGCCATGTATATATATTGTAGCGAATTGAGGCATGTCGAATTTCACATCGTGGAATAACGGTCTACAAAATACCCAGAAATATAATCCCAGATGTTGAACACGGGCGGGGTGCCAATTGGAACCCGACACCGAATAGCTGGCGGCAACCCCGAGACGTTTATCTGGGATATTATTGAAGGGTATTTCGGTCATTCAGTGCTCAACCCTCGTTTGGTTAAGACGTGCCACCATCGACTGCCCAAGCCTCGTCAACAGGTAACTCCGCTGCCATCCTTTTTATCTTTGTATTTTTCTCATTTTTTTATATTGTCAATAAATAACGGTCACATCATGTAAACACCACTGTTTCATTTCGATTTACCTCCATTCACCGAGCCACATCATATTACCCTAAAGTGGTGACCCCGACGTGATCTTTCGCAAAATTGGGTTTGGACTCGTGAATGGAGGGTACGTAGAAAATGGTGTATTTTACGTGGCCGTTATATTTTTTTTGTTTCAAAATTTTAAATATTTTTAATTCGATTCGTTTTCAATTTTACCTTCAAGATTCATTTTCATTTTATTCGGATTAATTTCATTATTTCCAATTAATGTTTTAAAATTATTTTTTTTTGTCAAAATTTTTATTTCACAATCTTTTGGAATATTTTTACATCACTGCTTAATCATCAGCGTCTCGGCTAAACATTTCTTTCGGCGCTATGTTTAAATCATAATGTCTTCCTTCGCTCGCCGTCTCCGTCATAATGGCAGATATTTTGATTTAAAAGGCTTTGGGCAGCTTCGGTCGGATACCGTCGTTATTTGTTTTTTCTGAATTAACCTAACGTATGTGACTACGGATTAGTCACAGAGCAGCTCCAGAAGCTAGGTACCGATTGCAGTCACCGTAGGCTCGTTATGTCTTCGCCGAAGTACCAGAATTGCTAACGTCTCGTCATCGAAGAAAATAAGCTACCACATCGTCGAACAGTCGATCCTCCCACAGCGTCGATTACGGGAGCCCTGTCTGAAGAATAGCTTGTTTTCAACGTCGTCGATGGACCACATTCAAGTGCCAAAGCGACGATGATGCAACGGTATCTGTAGGACCGGAAGATATCAACAGCCGTACCAGATCGCAACCGTACCAACCACAACCGTTTCGAACTATCATATTTTTTCAAAGCCCATTTTACACAGCACATTTTGTTTGGTATATGTTTTTTTTGTATTTGATATTTTTTTGCAAACATTTTTGTATTTTTGTTGAAGTAATTTTATGTAAAATTCTGGCAGGGGAGTATTGTAGCGAATTGAGGCATGTCGAATTTTACATCGTGGAATAACGGTCTACAAAATACCCAGAAATATAATCCCAGATGTTGAACACGGGCGGGGTGCCAATTGGAACCCGACACCGAATAGCTGGCGGCAACCCCGAGACGTTTATCTGGGATATTATTGAAGGGTATTTCGGTCATTCAGTGCTCAACCCTCGTTTGGTTAAGACGTGCCACCATCGGCTGCCCAAGCCTCGTCAACAGGTAACTCCGCTGCCATCCTTTTTATCTTTGTATTTTTCTCATTTTTTATATTGTCAATAAATAACGGTCACATCATGTAAACACCACTGTTTCATTTCGATTTACCTCCATTCACCGAGCCACATCATATTACCCTAAAATATAATATAAACATAACAAATACTTATTGCCCTTATTGGCAGATTGTCGAACTACAGAGTAAAAGAGTAAGAGTAAAAAAAAACAATTTTTAAATATATTATAATTGCTTGGACCGTTTTGATGAAAATATATGTAAAAAAATTATTAAGATACCTAACGCCATTACTAAGACCGTACGTGTGATGTTATCAACATTTCAATTTCAATTCAATGAAGTTTCAACAACTTCACCTATCAATTGTTTGAGTGAATATATCAATTGTGTGTGAGGGAATAAATCCAAGCAACAAATTGACACTGTTTGGCCTTATTGATATTAATCTTGACTTATTAATAGTAATTACAAACGCCAAGGGAATTGGAATTGGAAATTGTATGTGAAATGAACAATTGAACGAAAAGGGTGAGCCTGAAGGAATTCATGGTAAAACTTAGCCTTGTAACATACCGATCTAAACAATAGTTTCAAGAACGGATGGTTATTTATATAACCAATCGCGTGTCGTTGTATAACTTTGGCGCATTCAAATTTAGAAACAAAATTTGGTGAACCAATTTTATCGGTACTAAAAATTAGAAAATATAATCTTTTTAAGTCATCGATTAATCAATAGACAAGAATGGACTAGAATGAAAGAAGATTTTGTCCTGCCTTATGAGTGCCATTCAATATATATATATATATATATATATATATATATATATATATATATTTATATATATATATATATATATGGTATATATATTATATTTAATTAAATTATGTAATATGTCCTATTTTAATAGTTATTTTATAGCTTTCGTTGGTGGTCTGTCATTGAAAAGAAAAGCTAAATTGCTACCAGTAAAATAAAAGTGCTTTCTCTATTGGGTATAATTGTATACTAAACAAATAAGGAATCTTATTTAACATAAACTATAATCTATAAATCATTAAAGGAAGTGCATATATTACAAATCGAATATTTAAATAACCTACATATAGTGTAAAATTTGAACTAATAATTTCAAAGATAATCTTTATAAAACCAAAACCAAATCTGAAATGATTCAAATAATTGCCATATCAATTTTTTAGTTTCCTATTCACATTCTCTGTCTTCCTTAGTGTTTTTCCTGTCAAAAAAAACTGGATATAAAATGAAATCCGATGTTACGATACGGCTACGATTTGATTTGGTTGTAAAAAATTATGGACCGCCTGTATGCGAAACCTTGTAGAAAGGAAAGGAAATCAAGCGATTTATTGAAGAATTAAGATGTAAAATCTGAACAAAATAAAAAAAAATGTTAATGTGAAAAAGTTAATTTTGGATTTTTATAATGAGTATCTTATAATATTCATAAGGATTATAAGAAAAAGATTAAATCACTTGGTAATTAATATTTATGTACTACTAAGATCAGAAAATAGTAAGACTTTTGTGGTAAAACGTGGTTATTTATTCTTCCAAACTTATTTAATCTCATAGGCAACATATTTAACACATTAACACAAGGCTTTAACTTTAGAAATGGTCTTTAAAATATTTTTCAAATTGCTTTTATTCTCCTTAGTTGAATCAAAATGATCGAAGGGCTTTCCGACAGAGCTAAATTCGGCGAATTGAACAGAAAAGTCTCAAAAAAACAGTGTTTTATGGGATCCGATTAATTTTACTTGATTTTTTTTTAGTATAAGATCTTAAAACACCCTTTTCTTATGAAAAACTGTCGATCAACAAAAAGAAAGGCTACAAACTTATTTTGAGTTATGACATGCTCGGCCACAATTATACAACTTCATTTCTAGTTTAATACATGTCGAAAACCTACAGTAAGAGTCGAACCCTACCTGTAATATCCTCCTAACATTAGTACCTCCGATTATCACAAAATCAATTGAATGTCTATCAGTCAATTGTTACTAATTTTGGGTTCTTTGTTTTTAAGAAAATGGTGAAGATTATAGTCTATAAAAAAGAGCAGCCAACGCCCGTCGTCAAAATGTATGATGTCCACATGTTCAATATAACCGCATCAAAATGGACTTTGGGTTTACAACGTTTGCCGGTTCATAAACTCTAATTATTATCACTAATATTTTGAATAATTTTGTAGACATTTGACAACAAGGTCGACAAGTATCAACACAAATCGAATTTTCTGATTGACTCGGTTATATGATCCGTCGCATAAGATAGCATTTTGCCTCTTTTTAACTAAGGTAAAATGAAAAGGAAAAAAGCACTCCGAGTTTAAAACGATATCATCTATGAGGTGTGTAGCTGTTTTACCGAAAGGATCATAATTTCAAATACTAACAAAATTTAAAAAGTTATTTTTTAATGTCCTTTATATTCTAAATTGAAATTCTTGAGACCATCCTATATTGTGTTAAATATCTAAAAGGTGATTAGATCATTAAAAAAACCAATTGTTGAATTACGAGATTGCTGTGTTCTGAGAAGAGAAAATTTGTGGCAACTTTGGGGACATAAAAAAAATTATAATTACTTGGTCCATTTTCTTATGCAATATGGATGCAATGTACAAACTGTTAATTATGTTGCAATTGTTATTAGTGCTGGTAACATATTTAAACGTTGAGATATATGTATAGCACGCAGAGATAATACGATGCAGATGGTCAAGAAAGTCATCGTTCTTACAAACAAAGTTCTTACTTAAACAAAGAAATCTAATGACAAGTACAACAAAGTAATTTCTATATATATTATTTATCTTTTTATTGTTAAAGCGCAGAAATTAACCAGAAGGTTAATGCGATAAATTCATTACCACTCATGATAATATCATTCTCCAATATCTCCAGCTATTTCATCAATACATTGTTGATATGCGTGCGAAAATTGAAAATAAGCCATTACGATGCATTAAGTTTAATTAAGAGAAGTTTCGTGCTGAGGACTACATACATTTGTCTGACGCTATCATCAGTAACGTAGATGGAACAACTGATAATATCAATAGCGGTTCTGCATATATTTCTCAATCATCATATAGTAGTAATGTGCGTCATATGCAAGAATATATTCAAGGCGCTATGATTTTTATGCGTGCATAACGTCGACCAGATCTGTCCACCACATTTACGTAATTCAAATTGGGATGAAATTAATTTATTGTTGTAGCCACGTCAAATATCAATACATCATTATGAGATCACTGCACGTATGTTCAAGGAAAAATTAAAATCGTCGTTAAACCTGAATATATATACATGTACTCGGTATCTATATATAACACCAACAACAGTGTTGGACACTCGCTTAGTGAGATATTCTCTCCGAGTGTTGATGACTATGAACTTATTATTAGTATGATGATGAGTGCCAGTGGGCAGTCAAGAGACAATCAATAGCATCACCGCGAAGAATTCACCACATCCGTAACAAAAGCTTACTTAACATCCTGTTATAATGTAGATAGTATATACTTATTGCTGATAAAAATATCCGGAATCAGATAAAATCTTATAAAAAATCAATTAAACCAATAAAACATTAATCGAGTAATCGATAACCGGTATAATAAATTGTCAATAGCGCGACAACCGCAGTTCTACGAAAAAAGTGTAACCCATCATAATAAAAACACTCGTTACATATCATTTACCGGTATTTTATGTATTTTTTTATCGCAGTAAAACCTTCATACCGATACTAAATCATCCGTAGCGTCGTCTAATGGAAATTCGTGCTATAAATATCCCCAACCTCCGCCCCCTCTGATAATTAACTTTTTATTGGATGCCATCTTTAGGCGGCAAGAGTAGGCGACTGGCAAATTTCCCTTCAATTTTCTTAGGAAAATAGGTCAAGCGATGCGTCTCGACGTTTGACACAACGATTAAAAATCATTTGCCATTCACCTGAACCAGCATCATAATGAAAAGGGATAATGTGCTATGCTCGGTCATTGGAAGTGAATTGACTTGGACACAAACAACTAAAATGTGTATTAAAATTTATTGCTTTATTTTAATTTGTAATTTTACTTTGTCAATTAATTTTTATTTGTCATTATTGTATTGTTGACTGACTAATAATAATGAGTTTAAAGTATTAAATACATAATTTCTATATTTAACATGTAAATTGAAAAGTCCCCGGCCTGACACATAGATGGCGCTACACATAGATTTTTGGTTTTTAGTTAGCCCTAACCGTCAAAAGATGCCTGTGTACATTTGACAGCTATCGGATCATTAGTTTGTAGTATTTGAAGCAAAAACATGGCTTGATGCCGAGTTTTCGGACACGGCCCCAGGAAAATCAACCATCAAGGATTGGTACGCTAAGTTTAGACATGGTAAAATGAGCATCGAAATCAGTGAACGCAGCGGACGCCCAAAAGAGGTTGTTACCGACGAAAACATTTAAAAAATCCACAAAATGATTTTGAATAACCGTAAATTGAAATTGAATGCAATAGCAGACACTCTAAAGATATCAACTGAACGTGTACATCATATCATTCATAAATATTTGGTTATGAGAAAGCTCTGTGCGAAGTTGAATAATTTTCATTGACTACCTTGAAAAAGGAAGGACCATCAACAGCGAAATCGCCGAAAAACGGCCGCATTCGAAGAAAGAGAAAGGGCTGCTTCACCAAGACAATGCACTGTGTCACAAAACGATGGCAGAAATCCATGAATTGGGCTTCGAATTGCTTCCTCATCCACTGTATTTTCCAGATCTGGCCCCCAGCGACTATTGCCTGTTCTCAGATCTCAAAAGAATGCTCACTGGGAATAAATTTTCGTCGAATCAAGAGGTGATCGTCGAAACTGAGGCCTATTTTGAAGGACAAATCGTACTACAAAAATGGTATCGAAAAGTTGGAGAGTCGCTATAATCAGTGTATCACCATTGAACGGAATTATGTCGAATAAAAAAAATAATTTTGCCAAAAAAATGTGTGTAGGCCGGGGACTTTACATTTTACAAAATGATATATATATATATATACATATATATATATATATATATATATATATATATTAAGAATATTTAAAAATCAAATTAATAACTACTTAGATAGGTATATTGTCTGATAATTGGTAAAATACTTAGTTAACACAATATATAGAGCAAATTTTCATTAAATGTGCCATGGATAATTAAGTCTCAAGTGGTGGGTAACGTTAAGAGAATAGATATCGTGCTATTTAGAGTATGTAGGGGATCGTTTATATTCGAGATGATTTCTATAGCTATTCATATACATATTTCTGTGTACAAATCTTCATCTTGACATATACTACGAAACATGATTAATTAAAATGTTTGTTATATATTCTAACTAAATACAGAATTAATTAAAATTATCGTAATATATTTTTAACTAAAAACTATGTAATATTTTTGTGTGTATGAAGAATAATTAACATATTCCTTCTTAAAAGAAAATAAACTGTATAAAAACTATTAAATACATTTCTTTATAGTTAAAAATACTAGTTTATTCTGAAGAATATTGTTTGCTTGATAAATTTAATAACCCATTAAACAATTGTCTGTTATATAAAGAAATAGGAATTTTCACGAAAAAATCTTATAATGATTTATGACTTTCAATAAAGGTATGTTGTAGGAGCTATAAATAATTTGAACACACAAAAGAAGCTATTGAAAATATTGTTGTGGCATTGAATATGGTGGAAGAGTATAGTAAAATTACTTACATCATGACAGAATAGATTAAACATTGGATTCTTGTATGTGAGGTCAATGTTGTAGTAATCTTCATATTTTAAAAAAGCTTTAAATTGGCTTGTACCTCATTTCGCAAAAATAAACAAAAAACAGATCATGCAACCAATCTTAGGTTGAATATTGTTGAACGACAATCATTGGATGTATTGAATATTTGAGTGGATCAAATTATAAGTTGTACAAATAGGTTCTGGGAGATTTACAATAGTAAAATTAAGAAGCTCCTCTTTTGCTTTAATTAAAAAAGAACTGAGAAAAAGAAAAGAAAAGAACATCACACTGATATGGATTTTTGCGTGTATATGAGGAATATGGTCCACCAGCAGTGATCAGATATATAGAATATGTAGGGGGATTAGTTAAGTTTAGAAACGTCGAATTAGAGCATTATTGCAATAATGTACGAGGCAGACCGATAGTGATAATGCATCAGCTTCAACGACAAAAACCAAATATTTATATCTGGTATGCCATTTATGTTTATACATATATATATATATATATATATATATATATATATATATATATATATGGCATCAATTTGAAATGAGCACTATGATTTTCTCCAGCTTAACCAAATCATCATTAAGAAAAGTAATCTACAAGCATTCATGGAATTGTGCCGATTGAGGATCAAGTGTCTCATTATATTAAAAAGATCATAAGTGATTTTTCAGTTTTTCTAGATTGCTTGAGTATCCAAGGGAGCGATTGATGAATATTCGACTTCCAAAACAGTGGGTAAAAGCTTATATATGAACCCTATAATTTTTCATTTCATGTTTAGTAGTAATTTCTCTCATTAAACCTCCAAATGTAGCGCCCCATCATATTTTTTTATGTTGATATCGTCATTAAAAGTCTATAATATATTCATGAAGATGCTTTATTCTTCTGGCTACGCTTCGCTATTGTTTTCATATTTATCTAAATGAGAACGAAGCAAATGCACTTTTAAATGCATCCTGGAAAACATAGTTTTAAAGTCTTCATATATATTATTCACTAACTGGCTAATTTTCAACTTTCTCCCGCAGATTCACTAAAAAAAACTAGATACTACTCCTTTAAAGCTATTCCAACTTTTTTGTTAAGTACTATTAAGAAATTTTCGATTTTTTACTTGGAAAAAGTTGTTTAAATTATGAACAAATAGAAATTTCTGCTTTAAACTTTGCCTCGTATAGCTTTGTAAAATATTTTCTTTTTAAATTTTCAAAGCATCAGATGTTTTTTATAAGAATTGTCTTTTAGGGATAACATAAAAATAGGGATAACACCGATATTTTGTATATGCATCCTGTAATCATATTAAAAATCCTACTATTTTAAAATCTCCAATGAACTGCTACTTATATTCTTTATATTTCAAAGCTTCGAGTGAAATTTTGACATTTTCGTAGTTTTCTTTCCGATATACAGAATGAGCGATTGGAAGATATGGTAATTTATTTCTGTTAGGTAATAACTTTCACGCTTTTTGACGACATGTAAATAAACAAATATCACTCAATGGAATACAGTACATCCCAATTGCTTCAAAAAAACTTCTTATGTCGTTACAATAATAAAGTCCATGTTTTTTTTTGCTAAATAACCTAACATATGTCTCATTCCGACTATGCTGATCTGTTATTTTCCCATCAATAAGCAAATTCAGTCGATTTAGAAGAGAACCCAAAAATTTTACTTTAGTTTTCGAGAAATTCTAATCTAGGCGAATTAATATTAAGTCATTAAAGTCTTCTGAGGTAAGAAAATGGGGTCTTGGTGGTTCCTGTGACAGCACAGGTTTTTCGTCTTCAATATTTGTATTTAAATCCTGAGATGAACTCCATCGAGAGAATTCTCTACAATGTTCAGGTACTGGAAGTACCTGAAGGCACACTATTATGAGGCATAATATTCGATTCGTTTATATTCTTGATACTGTTAATTTCATTTTTCAATGTTCGCTTCGGTACATAGAAATAACGATAAAAATAGACAAATTACAAACATTTATTTACACAATATTACGTGTTACTTTCACCATATTTTATACCCATTAAGGGATGAGCAAATTAAGAGATACTAGGAAAACCATTACCATGATGTGGATACATAAATTGGATGATGATTGGAGTAAATTCTTTTTTATAAATATCTTAGAACGTCAACAATCTGCCCGGGGGTAATAAGTATTATTGTTTGATTTCCGTTATATAATATATATATATCTGCTGTACAACTTATAATCTAAATCTTATTCTAAATACTATTCGAACTTATTTTAAAGTCTATCCTAACTTATTCTAATGACTATTCTAACTTATTCTAGAAATTATTTAAATCTCACTCTATGTGTCTATTAATCAGTTCGTATGGTAGTTTGCGTTTGAGCCTACGCACTTCACTGTCATCGCGCACATTTAACTGTTTGGCGAGTGGATTGGGATGCACTAATAGCCTTTCAGAGTACTTTGCACTAGCACTTCGAATCACACTCATTATGGGTACAATGTGGATATCGCGTTGAATTAATTTGTTGGACACGTAATATGCGGCATCGGCGATGACTCGCAACTTCTGGAACCTCTGGAGGATATCTATGTTAGATTTGCTAGTGGTACCCCACAGTTCAATACCATAGGTCCAGATGGGCCTAAGTATTGACTTATACAGCAAAACCTTGTTATCTAATGATAATTTAGATTTACGCCCTATCAACCAATACATTTGGTTTAGTTTAAGCCCAAGCTATTTGCGTTTTGTCGCTATATGTTTTTTCCAAATCAGACGTCAATCAAAATGCATTCCCAGATATTTAACGTTGTCTGCTTGCGGAAGTTCATGATTATTCAATTTTACTGAGGGACATGTTCTTCTGCAAAAGGTGAATGTCATATGGGTAGATTTTGTCTCATTTGCTTTGATACGCCACGTTTTCAACCACAATTCGACTTTGTTAAGATGAAGTTGGAGGTTTTTTATGACTGATATTGGATCCTCGTGTGATGATAAAACCGCCGTATCGTCAGCATATGTTGCAACAGTATTGTTTCTTGAGGTGGGTAGGTCAGCTGTATACATAAGATATAACAATGGGCCGAGAACACTGCCCTGAACACCCGAATATATGGGCTGTAGGTCAGTGTATTCGTCACCCTGTTTGACAATAAAATGTCTGCCTGTGAGATACGATTTCAGCAATTGAAAGTGCGTATGGGGCAAAAGCTTTTTCAATTTAACGTGCAGTCCAATTTGCCACACCTTGTCGAAGGCCTGAGAAATATCGAGAAATGCAGAGGAGCAATATTTTTATCGTTTAAGTTTTTGTTAATGTGGTTGACTAATGTATGTATTTGTTCTGTTGTTCCGTGTTTATTACGGAAGCCACAATGATGGTCTGAAATAATGTTTCTCTTCTTTGCGATTAATTTTGATATCTTAATGTATGGTTTTTCGAAAGGTTTTGAGATGACAGGTAACAGGCTTATAGGACGCTAAGAGGAGACGTCTTTTGATTTTTTTCAGGTTTAAGAATCATAATGATTTAAGCCACTTTCCAAGTACTAGGAAAATAATTAAGTCTTAGCATGGAATTAAATATGAATGTTATTAATTTGATGCACTTTCCTGAGAGTTCTTTCAAGATTCTTCCAGTAATTAGGTCAAAACAGGGAGCTTTTTTATCATTGATTTCTTTAAGTATTGTTTGTTTTACTTCCTTAACGGTAAATTTCTCATGTGGCAGATCTATTCGAAACGAAGTATTAAGAAAGTTATTTCAGATGGGTACGGATTAAATACGGTTTTTAAGTGTTTAGAGAAAACTTCCGCTTTATCTTTATCATTCCTAGCACAGGTATTGTTGTCTATTTTAATGGGTGGATTACGTTGTTGAGGTTTTTTAATCTTTTTTGTTACTTTCCACAGAGAATATTCCGTTGCATCAGTTGGCTTTAAGTTTTCTAAATAATTTTGAATTCCTTGATTTTGTTCCTTATTTATCAGCTCTTTCAACTCTTTTGTGGCCTTGGAATAATTTGAAGGAAAATATATACAGACATTTTTCCTACTATACATTCGTTTTAATTAGTATTTTCATATTTTCGACTTTTGGTTTTCTCATTAATTGTAGATATAAAAAAACCTACAATTATATAACAAAAAAGTGTCAATTTTATTCTTAAACGTTTTTATTAATTAGCGTCCGTTACCAAACGTTGTATATCAACGTGTGATCGTTGATGTCATCCAGTGGTAGTGACGCTGGAGCGTCTCCCGCGTCGCTAGGCGACGGAGTTTCCACGCCGCCCCCCACGTTGGCGGTTAGTCGTGTAACGGTGCCACGCGACGTAGCTCCATGTTCGGAGGTGATCGTGACAAATTACGTTTGGGACTCGATCTGCTCTAAATTGGACAGCGCCGGAACATGCGGAGGTCCATATCGGAGGAAGGTGAGGCAGCAAATAGTAGACGGAAATGGTGGGAGTGGAGGGAGAGAGAGAAAGAGCGAAAGAAGACAACAAGCGATTGATGTGATGATATCGTACCGGGTACATCTTAAGTTATGGTTTTAAAGTTATTTGCTCATTATTGACTTTTTAAAGAGTTAATTAACGTAAATACTTAGTTTATGAGCATCATTAATTTGGTGCATTATTATTAAGATGCCAGTGACAATATTTTTTAGTTCTTCAAACTTTTCTACTCATTTCCTGTAACAACATTTGTTTTTGAGTTCACAATATATCTACATTGTATTCGCGAATTCGTTTTTTCCCAACATCTTTTCGAACTTCGTAATCTAACTCTGGGGTGTATGATGATTAGATAATTAATTCATTATGTTACCCAATCAATTTAGCCGTCGACTTTATCGATTATTGCATTGTTTTAGTGAAACAACTAGAAGAACAAATATTTTGTATATGGGTACATTATTTCTTTAACAGGTCAATTGAAAAGCCCCCAGCCTACCATAGTTAAACACATTTTTTGGCAATATTAGTTTATTTTTATTCAACATAATTCCCTTCAAGGTGATACACTGATTATAGCTACCCTCCAACTTTTCGATACCATTTTTGTAGTACGATTGGTCCTTTGCTTCAAAATAAGCATCAGTTCCGTCGTTCACCTCTTCATTCGACGGGAATTTCCTCCCAGAGAGCATTCTTTTGAGATCTGAAAACAAGAAATGGTCGCTTGTGGCCAGATCTAGAGAATACGGTGGATAAGGAAGCAATTCATGGATTTTTGCCATCGTTTTCATTGACTTGTGACACTGTGCATTGCCTTGGTGAAGCAGTACTTTCTTTTTCTTCAAATGCGGCCATTTTTCGGCAATTTCGTCCTTCAAACGGTCCGATAACGCTATGTAATAGTCGCTGCTGATGGTTCTTCCTTTTTCCTGGAATTCGATAAAAATTATTCCATGCGCATCCCAAAATATAGACGCCATAACCTTGCCAGCTGATTGTTGCGTTTTCACACGCTTTCGAGCGGATTCATCGTGTGGAATCTGCTCGGATAACCGTCGATAGGACTTCCAAGTGAAATGATGGAGCCATGTTTCATCCATTGTCACATATCGACGCAAAAACTCGGGTTTACTACGCTTGATCATCTTCAAACACTGCTCCGAATCATCAAATCGTCGTTGTTTTTGGTCAAAAGTGAGCTCGCGTGGCGAATACGCAGCTCAAACTCTCAAAAAATTTTCATACAACTTATTGATTGATGAATCTATTTTTTAGCTTTCTCATACCCATATATTTGTGAATGATATGACGTTCACGTTCATTTGATATCTTTAGGGTGTCTGCTATTTCAATCAATTTCAATTTACGATCTTTCAAATTTTTAAAAAATTTTAAATGTTTTCTTCGGTAACAACCTCTTTTGGGCGTCCACAGCGTTCGCCACCTTCAGTGCTCATTTTACCACGTCTAAACTTAGCATACCAATCCTTGATGGTTGATTTTCGCGGGGCAGCTGTATTTTTTCTCTTCAAAAAGCAATATTTTATCAACACGCAAAATTCCTTTTTATCAATTTTTTTCGCAATAACAAAAGTTGCTTCATTCAAAATACTATAATTTACAAACTAATAATCCGATAGCTGTCGAATTTATACACGCATCTTTTGTATGTATTATATGTATTTAATTATAGTAGCGCCATCTATGTGTCAAGCCGGGGACTTTTCAATTGACATGTTATTTCTATCTGCAATAGATTCGAAATGGCCAAATTAGGATAGGAGTTTGTATGTATTTTGATGAGCGCTATTTATTACTGAAAATGCGAAATATCAATATAAATTACTATTAAATAACCTAACCTAACTATTCGATGATCTATATACAATTACAATCTCCATGTAGCTTTATTGAGTTACTGGAATGGAACGCTCAAAGTTACATTTCCAGCATCCCTTACTTTTGATGTTTCATTCGAAGAAACCTGTTATCAAAGCCCATTTTAGGTCGTTCAGGTTATAGTCATGTTGGTCCGTCATATCTCATATCCGCTTTGGTCTCTATGATTTAAAAGCGGTGATTCTGACGGTAATAGCAAAGTCTTTGATTTGAAAGGCTTGGTTTATTAATTGGTTTGTAAGAATACGCAGTTCAAACTCTCAAAAAATTTTCATACAACTTGGGCAGTCGATGGTGGCACGTCTAAACCGAACGGTGGTCAGATACTGAATAAATGGAAATCCCCTTCAATAATATCCCAGATAAACGTCTCAAGGTTTTCAGCTATTCGTTATCGGGTTCTAGTTGGCGCTGCTGGCACCCCGTCCGTGTTCAACATCAGGGATTTTATTTCTGGATATTTTGTAGACCGTTATCCCACTATGTAAAATGCGACATGCCGCAAGATCGCACATTACGAGGAATATTCATGGCTAAAAAGTTTTTCTGTGCATACAATGGGATCAGTAAGGTGTAGTGCAGATATCCATAAACGTCAATTAATCATTACGTATCGATAAAATAAAGATCAGCAATAGTGAGCCACAGAGGCAAAGTCATATTGCATGACAAGTTCGGTCGTACCCAGTGGACTCATCAGACATAGCCGCTTATGCAGATCGAGCAGCGATCTTGGCTGATGCATAGGTTCAAGATGCCGAAGAAGCGCAAGAAATATATCAATGATTGAATCGCCGTCAAACCAGCATCATTGTTTTAACAAGTTATTGCCATATATTGCCAAGAAGATGGGAAAAATTTGTAGAAAATGACGGAAAATATTTTGATTCGAAAATTTATCAAATTAATTACATTTTACAGTGAAAAATGTGTTAGAATATATTCAAGTACATAAGACAATTTTCTCTCTTTATCAAGTTATTTAATAAAAATCATGTCATGGTTTTTCCAAAACGTAATTGAAACTTTTAAATACTGCTTGTACATCACTTAGATGGCTAACTGACTGCTATTGCTTAGAACTCTGATATAAAATCCGATATATCGATATATCCGAGAATAAAAAATAATTTCTTTTTAAATATACCTATACTTTTTGACAAAATGCAAGAAAAATATCGATGTTTAAAAAAATATTGGAAAACAAATAAATTGATATATTAGTCCAAAAAAAATCGATATTTTTTAAATATTTAAACACAATTGTACAATTGTAAACACATTATTTTCTGACATCCTTAATGTTTCAGCTATTCGTAAATTTATTTCATTTTCACTATTACTTACTGCTTACTATTTAACGGTTTTTCATATTATTTTGCGGACTTTTTTTATGTCTTTCGGACCAGAACATTTAGACATTTTATCATTGCTTGTACGACCGATTTTAAATTCAGCATACAAGTCAATAATTGTTGATTTCCCTGCGGTGTAGTGTCCATAACGTTTATTAAGTACTGTATGGCTTTGACAATTTTTTTTCGAACAAAAACAATTTTTAATCAACATATTAACTTTTTGTTTATCCGTTGCCTTTAAAACAACAATAGCGAATGAGAAATCACATGAAACTTTAATAAGAATTGTTAGAACGTTAATATTATTATCCAAATATGCATATGAATCAGCTAACAATACTTTACTAATCCATTAAAAATTGAGTAAATATTAGAATTTATTAGGTCCATTAATTAATTATTTTTTAGTTTCTTATCTCTGCTTGTAATCATTTGTTAAAATACTGAAATGGATTGGTCACTGAATATTGGATTGAGATTCACTATAAGCTGACTATACATGCAGTTTAATTATGGATATTCATAGATCTTTATGAATACTCATGGTGTGGTTGGGTTATGGGTATTGATAATTGTGCATGCGTCAAGCTTTACGTGAATATGTGTGGATGAAATTAATGTTACTTAATCATACCTTTAGTTTTTTAAAATTATCAGTGAAGTTAATGAAGACTGAAAAACAGTAAAAACAGTGAACAGTGAACAGTGAAATAACTATACATTAAAGAAAATAGTTCTTTTATCAGTAACAATTAATAACCATTTATATACATTGTTTATGATAATATAAAATCTTAAATATCATTCATGTTGAGAATATATTAACAATACTTAGCACATAAATCACATTATTATATATAAAAATGCAAGGGTATTCATTTAAATATCCTAAACTTTAAAAGTGCTAAAAACTCAAACTAAATTCAATTCTTCCACAAATTTATTAATGAAATGGAAATTATTCTAGGACATTGTTTACTATACGCTGTGACCTAGATTGTTGTATATTCGACGAGCGTTTCTCTACAACAAAGTTCAGAATTAACTACAGATGGAGCAACTTTCATTTCGGAGCATTACGGAGCACAACTTAATTACCTGCTTTGAGGAACACTTTTAAGCTGTAAATATATATTTCAGGCCGCATTTGCTTTCACGTTTATTAGAAAAAGTTTGCATTAGGAACATAATTTTGTTTGGTATTATATGTGGCGTGCAACTTTATTTTCTCTGTTCTTCTTTCAAACTTCTAAACTTTTATGGAAACAAGAACATTTTGCTAAAAAAGCTAGAAAATTGTTTGTATATTTCTGGTATTTATTTTATTCCTTTATATTCCAAGAAAAATGTCTTGCTAGCTCAAATTTCAAAATTATTAATCTTCATAATTTTTTTGGTTTTTCGGTTTTTCAATTATTCTGTTCAAGTTTCTGTTATATACAGCATATTTTATAGTTATATAACATCGCATTATAAACAAGTTTTATTGTTTTAACAATAATGTAAAAGCTGACGTGAAATAATTTGATGTTCTCGCTGGTGTAACTGAGATTATATCCACTTTGTTTACTCGTTAGTCTGTATGAATTGTTTAATACTAATATCTAAGTCGGAGGTTTGTGGTTTTGTGGTGGAGCTCACGTTATGCAGTAAGTCAGTCACTAAAATATTGAAGACTAGGATTCTTGTACATGAATGAATAATTATTATTTTCAAAAATATTGCTTTATATATTACACTATTTTTGTTATATCGCTGGATTTATTTTCGTACATGGTTAATTAAGTTTTTGTTTTCTATGAAAGAGATATGAGATATGAGATTTCCGCTGTGATTGGATTAAACTGATTGATTGGAGATAAAATATCTCCAATCTTCAACTTGAAAATATCGTAAATAAAACTTGGATTGTTTTATAAAGAAACCTTGGTGGCTTAAGAGCCAAAGAGTGTGAAAGAAGGTATTTGCGATAAAATATCATTCAACATGTCTGCAGTCGAACCACAATCAGAACAACTCCTCTAATTCATTAAGGCTACTTTGTTAGAACGGTTTGTTTTTGGTCCCTTTGGATGAGTTACATAATCTTCTAGTGGTAGTGGATCTCTGTTTCATCTATGGTGCGATAACGACGTAAAAATTTCCTCTAAATATCGCTTTTTTGAGAATTCAAATCTCATCTAGCATTGAAAATTTCTACATCAAATCTGAGAAATCCCGAAATATTTGGGATTAACAAAAGTTACTTGATATCGTATTTAAAATAATTAATTTGCATCCTGATTTTTTACTGATTTAACATCGAAAAAAGGCTAGAGCACCAAATAAAAAAACATTATGAAAACGTCAGGAACAGACTTATTAAAAGAAACTGATTATAAAACAACGAAATTCTTTGAGATAAGGTCAATGGAGCTACAAAATTGAAACAAATTTATAAATATTTACAGAATATTCTTTCAACTTCTACTATTCTTTCAGCCTCTACATCTTTGTGCAATAAACTTAGTTAAAAGTTAGTTAAATAAGTTTGAAAACAATACTCAATATTTCAATATATTGGAAATAAGATATGATATTTATTTATTTTAAACTAAATCTAGTTTAGTTTAATAAAGTCAACATTTATCGCCACCATCAATCCATACTCGTCGCTGCTGTTGGTGCCACATGACTTCGAACATTATTTGCAAAATTCAGCGACAGTTTACGCTCGGCTGCAGCTGTTCAGGCGTCATATAATGTCACTCTCCTCTTTTTCAGATCGTCAGTGATATTGAGTCTTTTTTTTGTGTTCTTGTGCTTCTACAAAAAGTCAATTTCGCTACAAAAGTCTGTGAGGTTTTTGTTCACCTCTCAACCATTGTAAGCTGCGTCTCTGAATTTGTTCGTCAACCGTGACCTGATTGTTGCTTCTTAATAATATGTTATAAGAATCTCGGGGAAAAATGTGTAGAATTTGTTTTAAGAATCGCAGTTGAAACACCTTAGATGGTCAGACTGTAAAGTAGTGAAATTCTCCGAGCCATATAGAAGAATTGGAAAGATAATTTAGAGATTTGGAGAACCAAAAGCAACTTCGGCGCTAGATATCACTTTTTTCTTCTGTATTACTGATCCCAACTACTTTAAGTACTGCATTTGTTCTAACTAGTTCTAAAGATCCCGTTGAGATTTACAATAGCAGGCGATCAGTCAGTTGTGAGAACTTAGATCGCTTAACGAGTTTGTACCATATCTACAGTATTGAACGTCATATTTTAATTTAAAAACTATTGGCATAATTGCATCCACTGCTATGTTCAAATGCAATTAAGAGACATCATCATCTTGGCGAATATCTCCTTGAAACTTAAATAGATTTAATAACTTTTAAGGCAACATGATTAGCTTCCAAAGTTGCCCAAAGGGACGGCCAGTGTATACAGTCGAAAGCAGAGTGGAAATAAATAAAAACGACAATCGCACAATTTGCACATCAAATACGTTACACATCTAATAACTCCATCAGCTAGTATAGCTGGAAAACCTCAAAATATCAATCGCGAAAGTCAATGTTACTAAGGCTAATTAATGTTTGTTTTTTTAATTTAACATTAAAAAACAATGTTAATTTTAGTCGATATTAACTAAAATATTTGATTTATTTCAATAGTGGTTGATTCCAATTCTGTTTAACTTGCATCGATTTATTACTTCGGAAGTTTTAAAGTTCCTTGTTATACAAATAAATTGCTTGTTTATTTTATTTTGAGATTATAATATTTAATTGACTTTACTGATAATTACCATCTATTATTTTACCATAGGGTTCTGGGAATTAGCGAAAATAACATCCTGTAAGATAAGCAATCGTAACTTTACTGTGGAGAAAATTTGCAATTCCATTGTAAGGCAAGACTCAAATTTTTGTGTTAAATTGTAAACACATTGCGTTGCTAATGCCTTTAAGGTGTCAGATCTCCAGTGGAAAATTTTAAATTCAACTACCAAGTGATCAACTGTAATATCAATCACAGTCACTCCTCAAACTATCAAACCAAAACCCTGGATCCGTTAGTGGATCTCCATAACGCAGGAATATCATTACATGTTAACACTTGTCCTTACTAGTATTGCTTTAACTCTGTTTAGAGTAGTACTATCCGGACATCATATACGTCGGATATGATATGTTATATTATATGTTATTCGTGTATCAGACCGTGAACTTATTGAGTCATTTGTAATATGGATAACTAAATGTTATTAATTAAGTTAATTTATATACGAACAATTACGTGTTAGAATATTAAATAAACTTATCTGTCTTAAATTGTTCTCTATATGTTAATTTATGTACAGAAAGGTTCACAATTGCGGATATTTTGAGTAAAAAGTTCCATGAAGTGCCTCGATTAAAACATCTGAAACATCCACAATTTCCCCTTCGGCTCGCTTTTATCTCTGCCAAACATTAAAACGTCATACGTTCGCCTCATAAACCGCCCTATAAAGTGATAAACTCGATTGTGTCCTAACAAAATGTGGTTCGCACTTTGGAAGTGGGAGTTTTCGCGTTGTTCAGCTCGTAAGAGTGAAGTTTTGCAAGTAATAATAAGCATATTTACGTGTTTCATACTTTAACTATTGTTTGAACGAAACCGATAAAAACAGTGTAGGAATGTTCGTCTGGTCGGTCGGAATGTGTGGCTGTCGATCCGATTGTTTATCCGAACACTTACTACTATTTTGTGGAAGGAATTCGCATGGGAACTGAAAACACTGGTTCAATAAAAACTTGTTTATTTCGATGTTAAGTGATACATGTGTTCGACGGTAGAATGAACAGGATGTTAGGCTAGGTAAAGGAAGTACGGAAGCGCTACGGAAGTGCTACTGTTAAAAGGGGGTAGAGAAAAAGTAGAGAAAGCGAGACGCTTTTTTTTTCGTTTTCTAGATTGACCAGCTAGAACCAAATGGTCTTCGGCTGATGTCACTTCAGGTTCGGGACATACTTGTTTTGCGGGCGACAGAAACCCTGGGTTATGACTGGGACTGCCGTTTGTTTACTACCGGGGCTTGTGGACGGGTAGAGATTTTATTAAGCTGCGATTTTATTAAGCGTGTGCTAAGGTTCCTATGGAGAACCTCACACCGAGCATGTTTATGAAAGTTTTCACAAACGGGATGCCTGATTCGAGGTATGTATTGACGTTCCTCATAAACCATGGGACTCTGAGTTACGCACGGACTCTTTTGGATTGGAACACTTGGAACAGTTAAAGTTGTCTCTCCGAGACATACCTATACCACACCTGTGCTCCATTGAGGCAGATTGGACGGACTAGCATTTTATATAGAGTCGCCTTCTGTGGGATTGGGAGTTTGCTTTTTCTGCAGAGTAGAGGAAATAATAGGCTGTACACGCCATTTCCTTTGCAAATGGCATGCTAGATTTGGGCAGACCATTGAAATCTGCGGTTAAACTGGAGACCGAGGTATGGGACTTTCTGGAGTGGATAGGCGCGAAGCTCCTTCTTGCAGTGGAACAGAATAGCCTGAGTTTTGCTCGAGTTAATCTGAGCCGCCAGAATTTGTACCACGCTATAACTTGGTTCAATTGTACTTGGAGTCTATTGTGTATTGCGTCGGGACAGTAACGTAGAGCGAGACGTCGTCGTGGTGGTCTTTTATAGCCAGGAAGCGCATGGTACCAATCCAGCAACGTTGCTAACCTTTGAACTTGATGTAGGTAAATGCGTGGTGGCCTAAAGGGTTGTCGAGGACGCTACATTACTCCCCTCCTATTGGAGCTGTCGCGGAACGTACCTCCATATGGTGCAAGTTCCTCGGCGCACCCTCAATCACGCAATCAGTCGCCCAGGGACTGCTTATGAGATGGGGATCCAATCTTAGTCAGGAGTTTTCTGGATCAGCTGCTATCGAATGAGTAGCAGGTCGTAACATAGTTCGTCTTGGGGCGTTCTGATTTGCTTTAGGGTACCTACAAGTGTGGTGCCTTACGTGTCCCGTTTCGTGGTGCAAGGGTATTTATGCGTTGATGTCACGCATGATGGGCTTCTGTGGACTTCATCTATCGCGCTAGTCTCGTGGGATAACGTCGACAATGTGATGGTGATGGGTTCCTCGCGCTATCCTTCCATGAATGTGTCGAGCACCTGTCGAGTGGAACACGATCCACGATCTGGTTTATCCTTTGGGCACTTCGATCACGTCGGAGTTACCAATTGTAGGAATTTTCGTCTTGACGGTAGGAATGAGCGGCTGTCGACGCGTTCGTTCATCGGAACACTCATTACTATTTTTGTGGAAGGAATTAGCATGGGAACAGAAAACACCGGTTGAATAAAAACTTCTTAGAAGCCGTGAGCCGTTCTTTTATAGCCGTGAACCGCATGGTACCAATCCACCAGCGTTACCAAACTTTGAACTTGATGTAGGTGAAACGTGGTGGCCTAAAGGGTTGTAGCGTCCGCTACAACAGTATGAAGGTTTCTAAAACCAAATAATGCCATTGTCTTTCTATCAGCCCGACAGCGTTTTTAACTTTTGGAAATACGAATAGACACTAAAACATATTAAAAGAACTATCTCAAGAACTCACACTCACTAACCATGTTTAAATGGAATTTAATTAAATTTAGTTTTTTAAGTAAGATAATTCTGAGAACAATTTCAAACAAGTGTACATGATCTTTCTTTACTTTTATGTTATGAACATTATTGCGACGCAAATTTATTATGAATGGTTGGGACAGCCATGTAAAATCTAAATTACGCTAATTGTAGAATTCTTTCGGTTCTATTGTTAGAGGGTCTAATCTATTAGACCTTTTAACTGAAGTTTATTCCCGTTGGCCAAAACATTCCATTGTCATTGTTCGGAAAAGCTCCATGTTGTTTTTGCTTCGCTGTTGCAAAATCTACACCAAACATTAGATTTTTGTGCATTAACATATCAAAAATGCGCTTCATTGTAAAATATTTTCGGACAAAATTTGGGCTACAACGAACAGTAATTTTGATAATAAATTTTGTCATTTACGTGTGCTTAATTATGTAACTTACCATGGGGATTTCGTATCAGTGAATGAATAATAAAGTGATTAAATAAACGCTGGTAAAATAATACGACTACTACTATGTTTTTACTTACTGAAAATTAATTTTTATAAGGCCAATTTCACTCATTATTAAACTATTATAATATTATACATAAAAATGTATATCAAATTGTTCTACATGCATTTCTGCTTTCTATTTGTTTTAAATCGATCGATAATACTCGTACAACAACTACTCAAAGCAAGCTAAACTGACTGTGAAAATAATCGATTAACTGTTGATATTATAAGTGCATATCTAATAACTATAAAAATTGTATAGATACTAAATTAGGCAATAATTGTTCATAGATTTGCCTCAATATTACATTAATAGGAATATCTTCTATATCTTCTAAGATTTGATTTTCGTGTGCATTTTTCGTCCGTTTTTATACATTCTAAAACTTGGTAAAGCAAGTTATAAAAACGACCAACATTGCAATCATTACTACTGTTTACACAACATAATTTGGAAAGTTTGAGCAACGTTTGTTATCCATGCTTTCATTCACAGCTCACTCATCCATGTAACTATATCAAAACTGCCGGCTTGGTTGGCTCAGTGGTAAAGGCGACAGATCAACTGTTGCGATAGTCGCGGTTTCGATTGCTGTTGGGGCGTGGTCGTGAATTTATGGTTGTGATTAATATTTGTGATTGTCCTAGTTAATAGTGCAAAATCCGACAAGGAAAATGATTCCAGTTACACCAGTAACCAGGCTGGGTAAGACTGGATGTCTTCTGGGATGATTTTTAAGTTGGTCGCTCGCCAGTCGGTAGGCTTAAAGCCGAGGGCCGTGGTTCGGAGCCCATGTTAAACTTTAAGCCCAGTCCAGATAATCCCTCGCTGGTAAAAGGAGACTTTAAAATATACTGTTCATAATATAATTCAAAATATAATATTAAAAAATATAATTTTCAAATAACACCTCTTAATAAAATAATACTTCAGACTTCAGGAATAGCTTCGAATTTGTTTTAACTTAATTGTAACGCTAACAATATCACTCAAAATATTCTGAATAAATTTTGACTTAGGAGAGAGGCTATAACTGAAATGGAACTAAAACAATAAAGGGCTTACATTTCAGTCATAAAGTTCCGTATAGGTATTAAAGTTATTTAGGTGGGAGTAAATTGTATCATGTGATGAAATAGGGAGTTTTAGCCTTGTTACACTAGGATAAACATGTCTTTCTCTGATACAATTATATTAATGATGTTAGCTGATAACTAGGCTTCTTGTCGTATAAAATTGGACAAATATCGGAAATATCAATATAAAGGGAAATTAATGTTTGAACTGTTCTAGTTAAATTTTGTCACACAAAATTGTTTTTATTTATAATTAGTAACGAGTACCTGTGTATATAATTATATAACAAATAATTTGTTATCACCGCAACAGATATACAATCAACTAATATATAATATATCGATTAGTTGTTTTATATCTTAGTTGAAACCTTATATGAAGGTCAGCTTTTATATTGCGGAATTGTGCATAATACTCGTTTGGTGAAAAGAAGCTTTTATTGTAATTTCCACGGCACTTTGTATTATATGTAGAAATTATCACTACATAGTATAAAACAAAGTCGCCTTTTCTGTCCCTATATCCCTATGTGCGCTTAAATCTTTAAAACTACGCAACGGATTTTGATGCGGTTTTTTTCAATAGATAGAGTGATTCAAGAGGAAGGTTTATAAGTATAATACATGCATAATATACTAAGGCAACATTGCTAATTTTAGAGGTTTCTAACGTGATGTCGTAAATTAACCTATTTTTTTAGGCTTATTTAGCAATTAGCAAAAACGCTGCCTAACCCTACGAGTTAGATCAAATTAATGTACTACAGTATTGTACACCATAAAAAGGTCTACAAAAAAGTCTGCGATGGTATATGTTTATCTTTTAGGGATAACCCACATTAACCATTTTTATTGTTTACTTTTTACGTGAGAAAATGGCTTATTTACGAAGCTATTTTAAGCAATACGGCATTAATCCTTATCGAATTAAGTACCTTAAATACAGTGTGCAATTAATATAGATCAATATGGTTCCTTACAGCATGTAAATTAAACAAATATTTTCGGAGATATTACAAATTTAAAATTTGCGTTTAAAAATGTGTAATGTAATAAAAATTGTATGAATTTAGATATTCCAAAGATAGCAGGAAATCTTCATAGTAAATATAGGGGAAGAGGAATTGTTTTACTCCAAATTTAATGCGTGCAGGCCAAGGGCAGTAATGAATGAACCAAAAATATTGGATCGATTTTAATCATGTTTTCATTGAGTGACATAGGCATATATATTTTATGCCCGTGCAAAGTCGGAGCGGGCCGCTATGTTTTTATATACAACGTTCATATTTTTTCTGTAGTGTATTTAATTTAGTGTCAGCATTGCACCCGTGCGAAGCCGGGGCGGGTCGCTAGTAAAAAATATATCACTGTCTTAATAAAATTGATGATATTTTTAAGGGATTTCAATTTACTATATCACTTCACCAGCAGATATTCTTTCAATAATATCGCTTAAACCTAGATCAGTCGCAAACTAGTTGTGATCTTGTTATTAATGAAGCATGTATCAAATATTTTTTTCTTGTTTTGATATATAAAATTTTTCATCAGTTAAAAAATCAATAATTTATAATTTTTAGTTTAAAACTATTTTTAAAAAATATCACTTCAGCTATCAGTTTTGGTCTGATATTATGGTGTCTTAGTTAGGCTTCTGGGTATTCATGCAGTTATGCAGCATATTGTGAGAAAAGTTCACGTAACTAGATATTATGTCATCCAAAAATGTATCTATCATGAAATATATTCTTAGAATAATTCCATTGATACTAATATATTAGAAAATGTTGCAAATTAATGATGTGGAAGCTACTAGAAGATACCAAATAAGAATAATAAGATTAAATTGCGGAGATCAATATACAAAACCGACTTAACTTTCTGTCATTAATCATATATATTTTATAAATATTTATAATAGGCTTTGAGTAGACAGCGTATATTATATATCAAGAACATCTGAAGATACTTAAGAGTAGAGATATTGATATGAGTATAAAATGTATAAACAATTCACTATTTAATGTTAATAGCAATAATTTATAAGATATCTTTAACATATATCAGATATCATATTATTCTAATCTCTGATAACTAGTGACACACTGACTAAAACGCGTTTTTCGAATTGAGGGATACGATGAATTATGTTTCAACATATAAGTAGGAACATAAAAATAATGAATCGTTAGTTATTATTTTTATTTCAAGATTGAAATCTTATTAAATGTTGGTGTATATCGACAAAAATTTCAGAATATATGCTAAACAAAATGTTTTCCTTAATTTTTTACCTCTTTTTCTAATCTTTCTGGCGATCTGACGAAAAACGATCTTGTATGAAGGAACAAGTGCCACCACTGTTAAGTCAATGGAATGAACAGTGAGTACGCTAGGTACGGCAGTATGTCTCATTCGATTTGTAACAGTGTATCCTTTCCAACGTTTGCAAGTTCCGTCGTTATGCAAGAAGATAACTTTGCATTTGTTACACGCTATTGCAGGTGTTTGGTAATCGTGAGCATTTAAAGCGGCATGTTTACTGAAATATTTCATATTTAGAAGCATATTCATATCGAATGCCGATGTGGATTGTTAACCCATAACTTTTTACGCTTGGAATTGTCGTAATATATCCAATTTCCATCTCCAGTAACAATACGACAAAGAAAATTAATATTATTTCGTCAGGCAAGTAATGAAACCGCTCTGTTCATAGGTTTGAATTAGCATTTTCAGTCATTTCGTGAGGTAGCTTTTCCTCTTTTTGACTTTTGCTATCAAAGGTAAACATCTAGAAAAAGTTGATTCATCAAGTGCTAAGCTGTATGAAAGTTTTTTAAGAATTTGAGCTGAGTTTTCATCCAATGAATATTGCAATTAATTATCTTCGAACTTTATTAGTCCTACTGCCCCAAAACTGCCTATTGGGATATGAGGGAGTAACATTACCATAACTTTCTAAAAGAGTTTGATGGGCAGCAGAATTATTTAAATGAAACAATAAACGTTTTGGCTGTACACACTGAATAACTCAATAATACTAAAACAAAAACTCCTATGTATGTTATGTGTGCGGTAATGTTAAATTGGTAATTTAACAGTTTATACTTTTCATTATGACCTATAGATATTGTTGATGAAAATAATGCATCTAATATAATGGTAGGTCGGATTTTATAAAATTAGCAGTGGCAATGTAATTTATGAAAGAATAGTTTGGAAATTAAAGTAAAATTAACGTTTTTAAGCATATATTGTTCCGTATAAACAGGTCTTTTCAATTGACGTCCGGCAATGAGTCCCCGGTCTACCATAGTAAAACACATTTTTTTGGCAAAATTAGTTTTTTTAATTCAACATAATTCCCTTCAAGGGTGTTACACTGATTATAGCGACCCTCCGACTTTTCGATACCATTTTTGTAGTACGTTTGTCCTTTGCTTCAAAATAGGCCCCAGTTTCGGCGATCACCTCTTGATTCGACGAAAATGTCTTCCCAGCGAGCATAATTTTGTGATCCGAGAACTGGAAATAGTGCCTGGGAGGCAGATCTGGAGAATACGGTGGATGAGGAATCAATTCAAAGCCTAATTTATGGATTTTTGCCATCGTTTTCACTGACTTATGACATGGTGCATTGCCTTAGTGAAGCAGCACTTTCTTTTTCTCCAAATGCGGCCGTTTTTCGGCGACTTCGTCCTCCAAACGGTCCAATAACGCTATGTAATAGTCGCTGTTAATGGTCCTTCCTTTTTCAAGGTAGTCAATGAAAATTATTCCATGCGCATCTCAATATACAGACGCCATAACGTTGCCAACCGACTGTTGCGCTTTCCGACACTTTGGAGCGGGTTTGTCGTGTGAAGTTCACTCGAATGACTGTCGATTGGACTTCAAAGTGAAACGATGGAGCCATATTTCATCCATTGTGACATATCGGCGCAAAAACTAGGGTTTAATACGCTTGGTCATCTTCAACCCCTGTTCCAAAGCATCTACTCGTCGTTGGTTTTGGTCAAATGTATGCTCGCGCGGAACCCACTTTGCACAGAGCTTTTTCATGCCCAAATATTCGTGAATGATATGATGTACACGTTCAGATAATATCTTTAGGATGTCTGCTATTTCATTCAATTTCAATTTACGGTCATTCATATTCATTTTGTGGATTTTTTTATGTTTTCGTCGGTAACAAGATCTTTTGTGCGTCCACTGCGTTCACCGTCTTCGGTGCTCATTTCACCACGTCTAAACTTAGCATACCAATGCTTGATGGTTGATTTTCCTGGGACAGTGTCCGGAAACTCGGCATCAAGCCAAGTTTTTGCTTCAACTGTATTTTTTCCCTCGAAAAAACAATATTTTATCAACACGCAAAATTCCTTTTTATCCATTTTTTTCACAATAACAAAAGTTGCTTCCCCAAATGCTATAATTAACAAACTAATGATCCGACAGCTGACAAATTTATACACGCCCCTTTTGAGGGATAGTGCCAGCTAAAAACACATGGATTTAATTCTAGTAGCGCCATCTATGTGTCAGGCCGGGAACTTTTCAATTAAACTATTATACACTTATAACGAACAGTAACTTGCCTTAATGGTCAGATTTAACACCGTGGAATTTTTAAAACTCTGTTTAAAGGCATCCTTATACCAATCACTCATTTAAATTTTTGTATAAACAATTTTTTAAACAATGGTGTGTTTTTTTATATAATATCATTATTATTTTGAAAAATATATAATAAAAACAATTTTGTAAAAAAAAGGAATAAAATCAGGAGGAGATTAAAGCAACTTTAATATATCGTTATGCTTCCTCAATTTCTAATTCTAATTGATGGAAAATCAATACGTAATACATTGTGTTACTCTTAAATTAGAATCAATTTGCGGGATAAACACATCTAGTCCCTGGTCAATAATAAAACGGTGTTACATACTCGAATTATCAGTAATTAGTTCCAACTTAATATGATATCATTATATAAAATACAGTTTTAATATAACAGCACCTAAATTAGCATTACGTCAGGATATTAATATATTCATTTAAATTGATAAATATATCAGTTGGTAAATGTTTTTTAAATGGTCTGAGGTAACCTTTATACTTTGATGATCTTTAATCTTCCGAGAAAATTATAATATATAATGTTTTATTATGTATATAATATATAGTTAAATTTTGCGAATTAAATGCTTCTTTATTTATAAATTAATTTTCTAGCTACCTTTGGTTTTATTGTAATGTTTTTATTAACTGTGTTATTGATGACATTTTTTTTATTCATGATTTTCATTATATAGGGTGGGGCAAAAGTATCACTCCCATTGACACGATTTCCGCTGAGTGAAAATAATGGAACGATTATTTTCAATTTCATTATTTCTGCTCTTTCTTGTGGTGTATATTTTTCCATATTAAAATTTGGACGTCTGCACAATACAATGGTTAAAGCGAAATTAAGCTAAACGTCACGCTGATTCGATCCCCATATTTATTTAATGCAAATTTACACATTCTTTACGGGAGGATGGCTTGGAATAAAGGCCAAGATCAAGGTTATAGCATATCGGAAATAGGTAAAACAAACGTAAAAGATTTGGGCCTTTATTTACTGCTCATATGTATTCTGACCATAAAACCCTTTCAGACAAGTATGATGATGCCGTTTTGTCACACACTAATTGTGGGTTTTGGTTTCAATGATATATAAGTGGTGGTTTTGATGTCGATAAAAAAAAACGGCCTGGTGAACAAAAGTAAATTGTAAGACTTATTGGACAAAACTCTCAGACTCTCAAACTCTTTTTTCAATAAAAATATCAACAATTTTCAGAGACATATGATGCGAAAGATCGAAAAAGAGGACTACTAGATGAAATTACTGAAAATGCATTTCCAGACAAAAGAGAAGACTTTTCTCTGGTGTCTTATGACTTATGAAGGCCGCCACGTTAAAAATAAAGTGTTTTGTGTCTTGCTGTGCATATGGTCGAGCGATCAACGATATGTAAAATATTAGGGATATTATTGTGAACATAATATTATACATACAATATGCTGTTATTATCAGAAAAATAATGTTACTGTATATATCACTTAAGTACATTTATCAAATTAAATGACGTAGTGTCGCAGAAAAACTAACAATAGCGAGTAACAGACACAAAGTTTACTCTTAGTTCCTCGGTACTCTGCGTACTTAACCGTTTAAAGTTGTCCAGATAGATGAAGCATGCCAGTGAAAAAACGGGTGGATAATTCGATAGCTGGCAAACATGAAAAATGTGAATAGAGTAGAATATTTTTTCTCTATAAATGCACTTTTAAAGCGAAAAAATGATCAGCATACTTGCAGGGTTGGGCAGTATTTGAATATTGTAATTAAATTATTTGTTATTAAAATACGTAATAATATATATTTGCTATTTAAATTTCAATTACTTTTTAAATATGTAATTTTTAATTGGTATTTCAAATATCAGACGTTGAAGTATTTTGTAGTTAGTATTTCAAATGCATATTGTTTCAATATACACTAAAATAAAGCACATACATATATTTGCAATGTTATATTAGAAAATAAGGTTCGATAGCTTTCATAAACAATATGACGACCGTTAAATATGTCAATCTTTAAATTTGGCGACACTGAGTACGACAAATTGTGAAGTATCTTTTCAATTATCATTTTCATTCTTGAACTATTATTTTCACAAAACTTCTGTGTATTAGTACGAATTAAGTCTATTAGTACAAATATCATGATGGATGGCCAAATTCGTTTCACATATACATCTACGATATTGGCACTAGATTACATAATGCGTTGATGACCAGAAACATCACAGTAGATGAAGCATGATGAGGCAAAGAATACAAAATCTACAAAAAAACAAAAACACGAAATAAAGTCTGTGAGTACCAGGAATAGCAGTATCAGTACAGTCATGATGATTTTATTGGTTTTGTGAGCAGGGACAATCAACCAAGACATCAAAATTGGAGTTAGAGTTAGTCAGCTTTCTAAACGATAAAAGCAAAAAGCGTATCACCTTTGAACGCTATGAAAATATAAAGAGTGTGTTCATACAATATAACACAAGTTTGTGGTCATCAGGATCTGAAGAACGATTGTTTTCATTAGCAGGCTTTATTCGTTCCCTAACGAGAGGCTGTTTGTCTCGTAGCACATTTAAATCTAATATTCATTAAAGGAAATTGTTATTTTATTGATTAATAGCTTGGTTGGATTAGTTCTATTCTATTACAAGTTCATCCGAGCTCTACTCGACATATTCCTCTGCTTTTCGTCTCTCGTATAATCGATGTATCACAAAGCTGGCCAGTATTTTAGGACAATAACTCAACCGGCATTTCGTGGCCTTATTTTGTCGTAGCCGTTACTACCCCGTCGTCCTCTTACTCCCAATTGTCTCGAACTTTCCCATCGAGCAATTAACTCAGGTACTACGAGCCGCAAGGTGTGATAACGACGCTACGTCTTTACCTTGCCCTTGTGCCTCTTGTGTTATCAGTCACTAACACCCTCCTGACTAACAGTAAGGAGTATCAGGTAGGGATCAACTGATAGTGTTGGGTTTAGTATGTAGCCCAGAGGTAGTCTCCACATAACCAGTCCAGCTTGCTTATTTCTGCAGGTCTCCGCGACCAGGTATCTACAATAGGATTCCTCTACCCGGTTTCATTGCAAATAAATTATACAGCATTTAGTGGGTTTCTCATGTACTTCTAGGGTGATTGTGTTAAATACGTGGACCTTCTTGCATTTCGTAGGCATTTAGGGTAGCATCGCAGTAGAGTTTACCAATGTAGCTAATTTATAATTATTTATTTCATTTAACTAACACAATTATTTTTTTTACATTCCTTTTTGTACTCAATGTTCGAACATTACCAATCGCTTGTTCCTAATTAGTAAATATATGGTGGCCTAACCAATCGTCTTGCCACTACATCATATGACGACATTCTCCCATCTATGAGTCATTGCACTAACTAAAATCAATGGTTTTCTATCAATGTGTGACGCGGTTTGCGGCATCGCCGTTTAGATGGCGCCATGTACGTCTTCAAACGCATACTACAAAGGTCTTATATTTGATGGTACGATAGGTAAATAAATACCGTAAACGTGAAAGCGAATCCGTTTTTTATTCAAATAGGTTTTTGACGCTTTTTGTCAGTGGCGCTTGATTAGTTTGCGATGTTTACTTGAGCCGACTGTTGGAAAAAAAGCTAGCGTTTCTCTGTTTATCCGGGTTAACGGGACATGCGCTCTAAGAGGAGTTGATTTAAGCAATATCGGCCACAGGCACGATTTTTAACTTAAAATTGTGTTAATTATATAATTATTTCCCGTCGTAATGTGCGTTCTGTGTTAGTGCGTCTTCGGTATCAACAGGTGGACGACGATAGCGTCGAATTTATTAAGGTTAGGTGGTTGTTCGTTAAGTTTGTTCACCTTGGCGTGTTTTTTGTTGTTTGTTGAATTTTTCAAACAGAGAAAACATGTTTTTTTATATCGGAATTGATGATAGATGCTCACTGTGCGATCCGGCAGCAATTTTGTTTGTTTACTTAGACGGACAAACAAAAAAGATTGTGGTTCTTGTTGGGTAAAGATTAGATAAATTTGTTTCTTGCTTTTTTTTGTGTTGATTTTCCTACTGACGTACTTGCGTTACTTACGTAAGTATTCTAACGATTTCTCTTGTACCGAGCATTATTAGGTCCCAATTTCTCTCTATGTCTTTGTCACTGTAACAATGACTGCGGTTTTGTTTAAGGATGACACTCTACGTCAAACATATAAACAGTCGACAATAAAGTGTGTTTTCGACAAATGTTAAGTAATCAAATGACTCACTTAGATTGCACATGCTTCCGTAAACAGGTTAAGGGTATTTATATTGACTAAGCTGATCCAGAGCTTGTTTTGTCAATTATCGGTTCCAGCTATAGGAATTTAATTAACCTAGTTTCCCAGGCTAATAATGTTGATTTACACGATTTTTTCATTAGACATCTTGTTTTGGCTTGTTATTTAGCTTCAATGATAGTATCTAAACATCCTATTTATCTTTAAAATTATTAAAATAAGTCCGATTACTTTATTTAATTTAATTACAACCATTGTAAAGGTGCATAATTTTCAATAGAAAGGAATTCGGGTTAGAGTAGCATCAACACTAGTAATACATGTTACAGTTTTCAGTGTTGGTATCATAAAATATATATTTTTATTTTAATGACATAATGAATGAAAAGTATGTAGGGTTTAAAACAAAATGTGTTTTACAAGATAACTGTGCATATAATACATAATAACTAGGACCTGAATATGTTATTCGTTCAAATATTGTCCATCGGAAGCTATTTCCTATATTTCAGTTTATGAATGTCATTCTAGAGATATTTTCATTTATTGAAGACTGAAAACATATCGAGCCAACTTTGATTCTTTGAAATAAAATGCGTTACAATAAGAGCATTAACATGAATAATTATGTCTTAGAGTACCAAAAGTTATCCTTCTCAACCAAGCATGTATTAGTAATCCGCCAAAAATCATCTCGGTAGCATGACAGCATATTTATTTTTGGTTTTAAATTTGCTGATTTGTCAAAATTAATATGGATATATATTTTATTTATTTATCATTACCACTACCAATACTATGTACAAAAGATTTCATCTTCAGGCTCTAATCCTTGGATACGTAAAATCACCTTTCACCTTTTTTAGTGTATGGACCATCCCACTTTATTTCTTGAATAATTCGAATGACTCCTCTAGGTCTGGAAAAATGTTGATTTAAACAAAAATTTAATTTAATTAGCATAAATCTTCATTCAATGACTCCTCCGATTCTTCCTCTTTATATTTTTGGTGGTCCCCAATTCTTATTTCTCTTTTACAACAAAATGACTATCATTAAGCATCCAAACCAATTTCTACAAGTGATTTGAGCTGTTCTCATAGTGCGCTGACGTCTTTTCATCAATTTTTTTATATTGTAGTAATGAAGTAACACTTTCCTCAAATCCACAGTTTTTACTGCAGTAAGAAGCTATGAACTTGTAAGCAATGAAAGTTACTCTTGAAGCAGTTCAACGAATGCATCTTTGAAATATCTTAATTTTCAGATTTTGTTTTGAGGTTAGGTTATACAATAAATATTTTTCCCAATATTTAGCTCCCCTGAACATAAAATTAGAAGTTTGGCAGTTATTTTATTTTTGATTGACTTTATATACCACCAGTTTTATATATATTCTATTGATATCAACCCGAACAAAATAAAATATTTTATATTTCCTCCAAGATACCATTATTATAAAACGATAAATTTTCTATGTAAATAAATCAGACTTTCAAATGCAACTCGAGAGAAAACGGTAGGATTTCTGAAAAGCAAAACCGCTATAATATTTCCGATACGAAACCGAACGTTTCGCAGTAAAAGTCATTAAGAGATAAGATAAATAAATTTGAATGAAAGTCGTTATCAGTGTTTATTCTCAACAACCGCAATCTGTACGGTCGCTGAATGGTGAACAAATGCAATTTGAAGAACGACCTAATCGCTGATTATATTCTCTTAAATGCAGTTATGAATAATTAATTATTGAACAAAATTATGGTCAAGTGCAAACAAGTTTTATGGTGTGACTTAATATTTATTTTTATTTGTTAAACGTTACTTGACTTCAGTTCTGAATATCTACAACATGTGGTATTGTGTAGGTTAATATATTTTATTATTTTAGTGAAATATACATAATAAAATAGATTATTATTTTAAAAATGTTCTAGTTAAATTATCTTTAATTCATTATAAAAACTATTTCTTTGAAATATAGAATGTTACGTGTTTTTCTAATGTGCCATTTTTTATTAAATACGCCTAGTACAATATTAATATATTTCTATTTTTTTTGTACATGGATCAGATGCGAGAAGAATGCGGAATAAATACACCAGTAGAATTCCAAATTAAAATTAAATTAGACTTCGTGTGGTTTGATTTGCTTCAGCCTTTGATTTCCTGATCTAGTATTATCTCTACGTTGGTGCGATTTACTAAATTTCTTTCATGTTTTATGACGAATCCTTCTTTTGATTTAGAGGTAATCGGGCAGTTCTTCGTTAGCTACGCAACGATAAGCATTGGAGCTTTGTTTTGGGATCGTTGCATTACTATGTTATTTGGTTTCATGACTTGACCCCATGTTTGCAAGATAAAGCCGAAATTTATTTGATCTTGGTCTTTAACATTTTAGCTTTTTTGCTAATGCGATGCTAATCTACCATTGAAATGGATGCCGAAATATTTTTCTAATTGTGCCTGATTTATAATACATACTGCAAGTGATGAAGTTTGGTTACTGTCTTCTCGCTGCATCACAGAATTAGTCTCCAGCATTGGGGATCTTGTTGACTCTTAACTATAATTTTTATATATATTTATATAGATGAACATTATATATTAAATGAAGCACTAAATAATTTTTTTTTGAGTAGCGAGTTCCATAACTGGAGTATGATACAGCTCTCAGCTGGAAAAGATGATCAAACTGTTATACGACTTTATAATAACGTCTAAGCAGACTCCCTTTGTATCAAAATTCCCAGTGAGTATTCATGCACCGTTTTTTTCCAGTTTACCTTTATTGGCTATTTTGCTATTTGATACTTTTTTGGCGCAATATTTCTATTTCCACTGCTCTGATATAAAGGCTCTTAAATGGTTTTTAGGCTATGCTATTTCCAAGTTTCCACACTACATCGTTAAGGCTACTTTGAGCAGCTTTAGTTTGCATTTGGTATTTATCAAAGCTTTTTTGTTCCAAGTTGGAATAGTTCAATACTATGAGAACTTTAGAAACTCCAGTCGGTTTAGGTGGCTGTAAACTGTGAATGCTTCTGTACAAATTTGATTAAGCCATTCTAACAAATACGTTGACTTATTTTTCTTGACAAGTTATGGAATTCCTGTAAATTGAATACCTTAAAAGGAATCATATGGTTTCATCGGAATAATCTAACCAATGAGACGGTTTTAATATATATGGAGATACATTTTTTCTTCTATTACAGTATTTTCTTTAAGAGAAATAAATAACGAGCTCAGTCATAACAGAAATCCTATTATCAATGCATCTTATTCTAACCTTAATGCAAGTTTATATTTCAAATTCAGATTCTCTGATTACGGTTTCAACTAAACTAGACTAGACACCTAGGAAATAGTCTACGAGTGCTACGAGGAAATACGTTTTGTATAACTCCATTATTCAGATATCCCACAAGGATTATTTTTTCGGGACTACTATATGATGTAGAATTTTGGTCATAATAAATCTAGCCTTTTGAATCTTGTTTAGAATCTAGTATCCATTAGTCTAGCCAAAGATTCTGTATAAAAAACATCAACCATATTTAGGGAAACGATTCTATAGGGGGTTTCAATAAGGGTAGGTCAGTGTATGAGGTATTAATAAAATCCTTTTTTATTTTTCACTCATCAAATCACCAATCATATATCCACCCTGGTTTCTCCCAGTGGCGCAGATGCGAATTGATCCGCTTGAGTGTTTCTTATTGGGATAGAGCTAAGGCTACAGAAAATCCAAAAAGAAAATGTTAGCGTTTTCATCATCTTTTTATAATGCTCACCGTTGACAGGACGAAAAAATACGGACCAACGATGCCAATGGACCGAAACATGAAACAAAGTAACTTTGGTGGTTGTATTGCCTTCTAGTGTAATTCATAAGGGTTATTACGGTGTGTTTATTATTTAATATAGCCATTGATTTGTGGTTTAACAATTTACCCATTGGCCAATAAGTATTTCATATGATAATTATTTCTAATTGCAGCAGCTCATTACTGGACAATTAATTTCCTATCCACCAAATACTTTTATCGCCTTTCTTGGCGTCAGTGCGAGCTTTGCAACCGTTTATAAAGCTTCCGTGGTCTTCGAATGTGATAGTTCTCGCGCATTATTGTTATTCTGTAATCATTAGTTTCAAAGATTAATTTCATTTGTGTGAGGCTTGTTTTGGCATCTAGTTTTATGAATAATCGTTCCAATAAAAAACCAATGCGGCTCCTCAAAGATATTGAATAATGAAACGTTCATTAATGAAATGTTCATGGAATGTTCGCATCAACTTAGAGTTGTGACTTACAGCTCGCATTATAATGTCTAATTACTATCACTAATGTTTTAAAGAATTTTGTAGACATTCAAAAAATTTTATTGACTTATTCGGTTACATGTTTCGACGTATCAGACAGCATTCTATAATCTTTTTAACAAGAAATAAGACTGGAAAATGACAAGCAAATATCTGCTTCTGATTTTAAACGAATATTGCTTTATTACAATTATTTTGTACGAATTGTAATAGGCAGTATATTCGACTTCATTTATAACGTGCGTTGTCCGTTTTGTTGGTGCCAAATATAAGGTTATGTATACCATAACTATATATTTAATTATTATATTTAATGGTTATATATATGGTTCAAAACACTTTTAAGGTGTGTTGTAGTTCCGTAGAAATGTCGCAAGATGAGATATATTGACCTACCCCGATTTTTATAAAACTTTCTCATTGACTTATTCGGCTATTAGGAAATATCAAGTTCTATATTCTATGGATCTTTCAAACGCACTTTACTGTGGGTTTATTGAATACGTATTACAAGAAATAACAGGTCAATTGAAAAGTCCCCAGCATATCATAGTAGAACACATTTTTTTTGGAAAAATTATTTTTTTTTTATTCAACATAATTTCGATAACTCTTCTTTCGATTCTTTCAACTTTTCGATACAATTTTTGTAGTACGATTTGTCCTTTGCTTCAAAATAGGCCGCAGTTTCGTCAATCACCTCTTCATTCCATGAACATTTCTTCACAGCGAGCATTCTTTTGAGATCTGAGAACAGGAAATAGTCGCTGGAGGTCGGATTTGGAGAATACAGTGGATGAGGAAGCAATTTGAAGCCCAATTCATGGATTTTTGCCACGGTGCATTGTCTTGGTGAAGCAGCACTTTCTTTTTCTTCAAATACGGCCGTTTTTCGACGATTTCGTCATTCTAACGGCCCAATAACGCTATGTAATAGTTGCTGTTGATGACCCTTCCTTTTTCAAGATAGTTAATAAAAATTATTCCACGCCCATTCCAAAATACAGACGCCATAACTCTGCCAGTTTTTTGCGTTCTCTCATGCTTTGGAGGGGGTTCATCGTGTGCAGTCCACTTGGATGACTTTCAATTGGACTTCGTAGTGAAATGATAGAGCCATGTTTAATCCATTATCACATATCGACGCAAAAACTGGGGTTTATTACTCTTGATCATCTTCACTGCTCCAAATCATCAACTCGTCGTTGTTTTTGATCAAAAGTGAGCTCGCGCAGCACCCACTTTACACGGAGCTTTCTCATACACAAATATTCGTAAATGATTGATGTACACGTTCACTTGATATCTTTAGAGTGTCTGCTATTTCATTCAATTTCAATTTAAGGTCATTCAAAATCATTTTGTGATTTTTTAAAATGTTTTCGTCGGTAACAACCTCTTTTGGGCATCCACTGCGTTCACCGTCTTCAGTGCTCATTTCATCACGTCTAAACTTAGCATACCAATCCTTGATGGTTGATTTTCCTGGGGCCGTGTCCGGAAACTCGGCATCAAGCCAAGTTTTTGCTTCAACTGTATTTTTTCCCTTCAAAAAGCAATATTTTATCAACACGCGAAATTACTTTTTGTCCATTTTTTTCACAATAAGAAAAGTTGCTTCACTCAAAATGCTATCATTCACAAACTAATGATCCGACAGCTGTCAAATTTATACACGCTGTTTTTTCGGGTTAGGGCTAACTAAAAAACATATGGATTTAATTCTAGTAGCGCCATTTATGTGTCAGGCCAGGGACTTTTCAATTCACCTGTTATGTGACTTTAAAGCCACTTATTATGGGAAATTATTTCCCTCAACCTTATATATCTTTATAACTAACATAATGAATGAATAGAATTACAACAGTGAAGTTATTTAATATTCCAGCCATGAATGGCTTGGCTATCATACATATATCCTGCTAATATTATTTAATAGCACCTACTGGTAAAAGCACTTTAAATCTTGTTTGCACTTTTTCTGTTCGTCGCCTCTGGAATGCTATTTTATTTTAGCTAGCGCGCATTTTTGAGAGAAACTAACCTAATAATAGGAGAATTGGACTGAAATTTTACATAGCCGGGCAATTTTTAAATTGAATTGACCTCTAGCGTGAGTGCGTGGTGTCGGCGTCTAGAGAAGGATTTACGTTGAATTATGTGTCTTGCAATTAAATTAAGTTTTTAGTGGAGTTTTAGGTGGGATATTGTTTTGGATGCAATTTCTAGTCGAGATGATCGGACGAAATACAGGTAATACTTTTATATAAAATTATAAATACATTTCATTAAATATTAAAGTTCACTCGCTAAATTTCGTTCCCTATCATATTTTTTGTGCTTAGTGTTCATATTCCCAAAACAAAAGTTAGTTACGTCAGTCGGTCTTTTTCGAAAATTTTCGTGGATTTTATCAATCAATCATTTTATTAATAAGCGAACTTATTGAATTGCTGATTGAAATTGAATTGAATTAAAATGATTTAAAATGATAGGAAAAGATCAGGTGATGACATGAGTTTTTTATTGAATGGGTATTTATTGAAATAAATAGAAAATTCTTAGTCAGCTTGGTTCGAATCCTGCTGGGACAAATTCGTAAATTTATATTAGTGATAAGGCAAGAGTGCAAAATCCGACAATGAAAATGATCCCATTCACACCAGTAACCAGGTTGGGTAAGACTGGATGTCTTCTGGGATTATATCTCTAAATTGGGTCATTAGCCGTTCTGTAGGGTTAATGCCGAGGATCGTTATTCGGAGCCTACGTTAAACAGTAGGACCGGTCCAGACAAACTCTAGTTGGTATAAAAGAGGCTCTGAAATATAACAACAAGAACTAATAACGCTCCACCACGTGAATCTAATATTATCCTCTGGACGATATTTAAGTAACTTTATCTTACTTTAGGATTATTTTCTGTAACTGTCATCTATATTTATTTTTCTTTATTGTTTAGATGCCAATGAGAAAGTTGCTGAAATGATGAAAAGAGCTGTTGAAGCTGTACGAATGGTTTATAAAAATGTAAAATAATTTCAGACAGGCAAGACCACTGCTCCATTATCTCGATCAGAAAACTCTTCATCCTCATTTATAGTACCAGTGGATATGTAACCTATTTCAATTATTGAACCACGTTCAACTTTAAGTCAACAAAGCCATGACACTCCCGTTCATCACCGCATAAAGAAGAATGTATGGATGTAGATAAGAGGCGGAATAACAAGAATGAAAAAGTAGTAATATAAAAAGAGTTAGAAGTGTAAAAAACTAAAATAACAGCAAGCAACAATACAAAAATAAAGAGAAATGGCAAAAGAAACGGTCTTCTGACGAGAAAACATCCGATCTGGTTAATCTCTCCCGAAGAAGAGGATCGGGAAAATGATGACGTTGAATACCCAGTTTATCAAAAACATATTATCCAACCAAAAAGGGGAGAAAAAATTGATAACATACGTGATAACAAAATAAAATTACTTAATCTATACTAATGATTGATAAAGTTTAATTATATTATTATAATATGATTATTAAGTTTTACTAATTTTATATAATTATTATGAATACAATTTAAGTTCGCATACCGATTATTGTGAATATACAAGTAACAGACCTAATGTTTGAAGTTTTATTTATTATTTTACCTGTAATATTTCTTTTTCAACATTTTTTTTTACAAAAGGGACGATTTTTGGATATTCTATGTTCACTTTATGCTCTTTAGGGATATTGTTTTAAGGACCATTTTAGTTATAAATATTAATTTAGAGGTAGTTATGGTACTTATTTATGATATCCTAGTGTTCAATAAGTTCAAGAAAATAAAGCAGATTTATACCTCTAAAAATGAATTTAATTTTCAGTATAATTTTCCTCATATAGTAAATGCCGAAATGTATTTACTTTTAAAGATTTATTAAACAAATATATATTTGATTTTCAATTATATATATTACAAATATATATAATTGAAAATCTTATTAAATATACTCTAATAATGAATAAAAAGTAAAAATTATTTATAGAGAGTAATATTTATCTATATCTCTATTTCAAAAATGGTTGAATATATAAAAAGAAGCTTGAAACAAAAGTTGAAGAGAATTTTATTTCCTGTAATATTCATAATAAATGTAAATAGCATTAAGCTCTTAAGAAACGAGATATTTAAAAAAAACGAGTTTTGTAACTTTTGACCTTTGATATCTTAAGAGGTGGACACGAGATATTATGAGACTTGAGACAACTTATAGAATTTCAAAGTTTATACGGACTTACAGCTTATTATCTCTCATTACGAGGTTGATACTTTTTTGGCTACATATCCATTGGTACTATTAATGAGGATGAAAAGTTTTCTGATCGAAATAATCGATCAGTGGTCTCGCCTGTCTATGAAATTATTTAACAATTTTATAACCCATTCGTACAGCTTCAGCTTTTTTCATTGGCTTCTCGATGTTATTTTACTGAAAGAAGTGCCAAGTTATTGGCAAATTGGTTCAAATCATAATCAGTTCACCTTTCTTGACGCCAGTGTGAGCTTTGCAATTATTATCACAAATTTCAAATTTTATTGACTTATTCGGTTACATGTTTCGACGTATCAGTCAGCATTCTATATCTTTTTAACAAGAAATAAGACTGGAAAATGACAAACAAAAATCTACTTCTGGTTTTAAACAAGTGTTGCTTTATTACAATTATTTTGTACGAATTGTAACGAGCAGCATATTCGACTTCATTTATGACGTACATTGTCTGTTTTGTTGGTATCAAATATAAGGTTATGTACACCATAACAATATATTTGATTATAATATTTAATTATTGGATTATTTATTATAATTAATTATAATTAATATATATATATATATATATATATATATATATATATATATATATATATATATATATATATATATATATATATATATATATATATATATGGTTCAAAACACTTAAGGTGTGTTGTAGTTCCGTAGAAATGTCGCGAGATGAGATATGTTGACCTACCCGGATATTTATAGAACTATTTCATCGTCTTATTTGACTATTGAGAAATATCAAGTACTATGTTCTATGGATCCTTCAAACGCACTGTATCATGGGTTTATTGAATACGTATTACAAGAAATATATAATTTATGGAATGTCAAAATAAAGGTTTATATGGACTAACAGCTTATTATCACTTTCGAGATTGATCCTTTTTTTTTTGGTTTATGTGACTAGGCATATCGATGTTATTTTACTGAAAGAAGTGTCAAGTTATTGGACAGAACCGGAATTGCACCGTTATTTATATTGAACAATTTAGGTTATATTATTCGCCCGATATAATATATTTCATATGTAACTTTTTAAATGGTATCTGTATGCAAATAACTCTGACATTGTGCTAAATAAACGATCTTAACCATCTATGAATAGTATTACGTTATTTTGAAAAGGTTTTATATATAATTTCATCGCCACTATCGAACTTTTCCGTCCCGACTTTAATACGTTTCTTATTTCCGAAGTTGGGATTTCAAAATGGCGTGTAGATTATTCATTCGATTCGTTTTATCGCCGTGGTCCTGGTGCCTGCAATGCAACTAATTTTTCTTTATTGTCAGCAGTAAATTCGTCATAAACTTTATGTTTATACGTGGTAACAATCAATGCGACTGCTATCTGATGCTCCCATTTTATTGTTCTCCGCAGACGGGAAGTCTGATGATGTAACTGCAGCTTAATAATAAAAAATGCATTTAAAGCGATATACGTAGTTAGAACGATTAGATGCACTACTGAAATTATATTGATTAATAGTTGAATACAATGAAGCAATGAACATACATTCTCTAAAAATATTTGTTTTTTGTTGCCTTGAAAGCGCTTCTTTAACTGTATTATTATATTATAATTTTCAGGTCACTACGCTTGTTTTATGTTGTATTAAATATCTCTATATAATCATCATTTCAGAATGATTGTATCTATTTGGCTATTTGTTCTTTTGTTGTAACTATCAGGACAAGGACACAAAAAATCCTGTGAAAAGTCGTATGGAGAAGTGAAAAACGGTTAAAAAACCTCCATATTAAAAAATTATTGTGTGACATGACAATAACACATGACGGTAGGGAAATTATCAAAAATGTTGAAAGAATTGACAATTTGACGTTAAGGTTTTCAATTGTTTACAAAGTTTTGACTATCCCATGTTACCAAATAATTGATTTAATAGTTTTTACGAAAAATCTTTTATTTGTTTTGGTCGTTTTGTAAAAAAAAACTAGCAGAAAAGTTGTGAAACCTTATATTATACTCTCTATTTTTTAAAATAACGGCAAAAATACTTTATAGAACTCAATATGTTCTATTCATTTCAGTTCTGAAAAAAGGATAACAAAGTAAGGCAAACTACAAAATTGCACAAATTAAGGAAATATTTGGTCTAATTTTCTACATTAGTATACACATGAAATGCTGAAGAACAAACAGAAAACATTTTATATTTAATTTAAATATTATTTTAAGCATACATTGTCAGGTATAGTAACAGGTCAATTAAAAGATCCCGGGCCTGACATATAGATGGCGCTACTAGAATTAAATCCTGATATTTTTTAGTTAGTCCTAACCCTCAAAAGATACGTGTATAAATTTAACAGCTGTCGGATCATTAGTTTGTGAATTATATCATTTTGAGTGAAGCAACTTTTGTTATTGTGAAAAAAATTGATAAAAAATAATTTCGCGTGTTGATAAAATATTGCTTTTTGAAGGGAAAAAATACAGTTGAAGCAAAAACTTGCCTTGATGCCGAGTTTCCGGACACTGGCCCAGGAAAATGAACCATCAAGGATTGATATGCTAAATTTAGACGTGGTGAAATGAGCACTGAGGGCGGTGAACGCAGTGGACGCCCAAAAGAGGTTGTTACCGACGAAAACATTTTAAAAAATCACAAAATGATTTTTAATGACCGTATATTGAAATTGAATGAACTAGCAGACACTCTAAAGATAGCAACTGAACGTGTACATCATATCATTTACGAATATTTGGGTATGAGAAGGCTCTGTGCAAAGCAGGTGCCGCGCGAGCTCACTTTTAACCAAAAACAACAACGAGTTGATGGTTCGGAGCAGTGTTAGAAGATGATCAAGCCTAATAAACCCGAGTTTTTGTGTCCATATGTGACAATGGATGAAACATGACTCCATTATTTCACTCCAAAATCCAATCGACAGTCATCCGAGTGGACTGCGATGAACCCGCTCTAAAGCGTGGGAATACGCAACAATCGGGTGGCAAGGTTATGACATCTGTATTTTGGGATGCGCATGGAGTAATTTTCATTGACTACCTTGAAAAAGGAAGGACCATCAACAGCGACTTTTACATAGCGTTATTGGACCGTTCCAAGGACGAAATCGCCGAAAAACGGCTGCATTTGAAGAAAAAAAAGTGCTGCTTCGCCAAGACAATGCACCGTATCACAAGTCAGTCAAAACGATGACCGTATTCTCCAGATCTGGCCCCCAGCGGCTATTTCCTGTTTTCAGATCTCAAAAGAATGCGTGCTGGGAAGAAATTTTCGTCGAATGAAGAGATGATCGGAGAAACGGAGGCCTATTTTAAAGCATCGAAAATTTGGAATGTCGCTATAATCAGTGTATCATCCTTGAAAGGAATTATGCTGAATAAAAACTAGTATTGCCATAAAATGAGTTGCTACTATGGTAGGCCGGGGACTTTTCAATTGACCTGTTATATTATTGATTCATATAATTCAAATTGGCACACAAATTACTTAGTCAGATAGACCAGATTTTTAAATCCTAAATTTCTGATCCTTACTCTAGAGTAAGATATATGGATATGGATAGATTCACAACAAATAGCTGTCAGTAACTAATAACACTACCGAGTAGACCAAGACATTGCATATAAAATTAAATTATAGGAAGTCTCCCCACTTGGATTTCAACTACTAAAGAGTAAATTACCTGCCAGTAACTATTGGCTATAGAGCAATTTCATATGAGAACACTAAAATATTTGGCCATCATACTCTATACCAAGGTCAAATCACATGCCCGTTATGTTAAGAGGAAATAAGCAGAACTATGTATAATGCTCAAAAAAGATGGTGGTTGCTTCAACAAAAATCTGACAATATTGATATAGTATAAATAAAGCCAGTGTAAGTCTACAGTATTCAGTTATGAGATTCCACAAAGAAAGATCAATAAGATTAAAACTTATAAAAACAAAGTTCTGTAACTACTTGACAGTAGTGCCCTCACCCGAACATTGAAGCGACAAAATGTCTTTGAACATGTGTAGTTAAATATGTGAAATCTCTGAACGAAATTCCAGTCTACATTTAACTAGGTGCGTTTTACCTTTTTACTCATTCGGAGAGAGGGATGTGTGAAAACGGCCGGAAAACATTTGGAGGGGTTTTTTATACCAAAAAATTATACTTGGTGACAGTATGAATATTTTCTTAAATAAACAATACTTTACCAGTTACTTTGTTTTATATATATTAAAGTATGCTCTTACCAACTACTTGTTTATCTGGACTGGACCTACATTTTAACCGAACCACGGTCCTCGGCATTAAGCTTACTGACTGGCGACTGACCAACTTAGAAATCATCCCAGAAGACATCCGGTCTTACCCAGCCTGGTGGCTGGCGTGACTTGGATCATTTTCCTTGTCGGATTTTGCACTCTTGCCTAGGACAATCACTAACATAAATTTACGACTATGTCCCAGCACGATTCGAACCCGCAACTATCGCAATAGTAGGTAGACTGTCCTGTTGTTTTTACCACTGCGCCAACCAAGCCGGCACAAGTTATTTTGTTTTATTTATAACATTTTAAATTTAAATTTTCCCACTAAACACACTATACATGTTAGTCTCACTGGTGTATTAATAATTTTTTCTCATAAAATATAATTTTAAAGTAGATTTTGTATTTTCTTGATAAGCTTTAAAAAAAAGGAATTTTAGGTTTTTGGAATTTTTTTACTTTTGCATTCATTTTTTACTTTCATAACCCTCCGAGCTTCCAATTTTAATATTTTTTTCATAAAAGAAAATTACAAGGGATTTATAAAGGAAAGGAATATTTTCGAATAATTTTGTCAGTGATAAATTGATGTCAGTGATATATATATATATATATATATATATATATATATATATATATATATATATATATATATATATATATATATATATATTTTTATATATATATATATATATATTTTTATATATATATATATATATATATATATTTATATATATTTATATATTTTGGAATATAAATTTCATGGTTTTCTTTTCGTTTTATCTTATTATTTTATCACGCAATTTTTGCAGTAATTTTAGCAACGATGTCATCGCTCCAATGAAATAAAAGAAAGTAATTTTTTTCTTCGCTCCTCATCTGTCACCTGAAACGATGAAAAACGCGTTTAGCGCAAAAAAAGGAACCGAAATTTATTGGGGATCGTATCTGGAAATGACCCAAAACAGAGGGCGTTTTTCCGAAAGCAGACGGCCAATAAATTTCTGCTCTTTTTCATCATCGGTCAACTTAAATATCCATTTTTATGTTTGGGTGTATCTTTCGAGATTGCCTCTCGGGTTTGCCGTTGAAAACAACCGATTTTTTTCATTCTTTTTCATTTCAGGTGAAAATAACGAATAAAAAATACGCCATAAAAATCCCGTTGTAATCGAATACCAATTTTTTTTCGTACGATTTTTTTCCGATAAATTCAGTTATTTTAGAGTGTTTTTTTCCTGCTGATGCTAATATGTAACAAATATTACAGAGAATATTGTGTTAAATTGAACAATTATTAGAATTAGACTAGGTGAAAAAAATATATTTGCTGTTTCTGTTAATTAGGGTGATACTAATTGCGAATTTTAATTGCTAACCGACTTTTTCAATATATCACAAGTACAGGAGCTCTGTTTATAGAATAGTAAACCTACCCACTGGCCAGTGACCAACTTAGATACTATCCCAGAAGAGCTACGGTGTTACCCACCCTGGTTACTGGCGTGACTGAGATTGTTATTCCCTGTCGGATTTTCCACTGTTGCCTATAAAGATATTTACAATTGCAATCACAAAAGTAAATCCATGCCCCAACAGAATTTGAACCCGCGATTATCACAACAGTAGGAAGACCGTCTCATCGCCTTGACCACTGCGCCAACTAAGCCAGTTAGGGGATGTTGTGAAACGCCTGAAAGAAATAATCAGTTATAAATAAAATCAATCTACATAACTACTACTACTTTACTTAACCTAACTGTACTCAAAAAATGTTTTGTAGCTTCTCTCTCATCTTTTCTAGTAAATATAGCAAGAGTCAATCATTTACCTTTTTTATTGTTTTTGCGTTTCTTAGCAAGTTCATGTTTTTAGTTCATAATTTAAAAAACAAACTAAATATATGTAATATCTTCTTATATTGACTGTGACAATTCCATCTATATATAACACATATAACAGTCCATTGAAAAGTCTCCGACCTACCATAGTAAAACACATTTTTTTGGCAAAATTAGTTTTTTTTATTCAATATAATTCCCTTTAAGGGTGATACACTGATTATAGCGACCCTCCAACTTTTCGATGCCATTTTTGGAATTTGCTTTTTGGAAATTTCTTCCCAGCGAGCATTCTTTTGAGATCTGAGAACATGATATAGTCGCTGGGGGCCATATCTGGAGAATACGGTGGATGAGGAAGTAATTCCAAGCCCAATTCATGGATTTTTGACACGATACATTGTCTTGGTGAAGCAGCACTTTCTTTTTCTTCACACGCGACCGTTTTTCGTCGATTTCGTCCCTCAAACGGCCCAATAACGCTATGTAATAGTAGTTATTGATGGTCCTTCCTTTTTCAAGGTAGTCAATGAAAATTATTTCATGCGCATCCCAAAATACAGACGCCATAAACTTGTCAGCCGACTGTTGCGTTTTCCCACGCTTTAGAGCGGGTTCATCGTGTGCAGTCCACTCGGATGACTGTCGCTTGGACTTCGGAGTGAAATGATAGAGCCATGTTTCATCCATTTTAAGATATCGATGCAAAAATTCGGGTTTATTACGCTTGATCATCTTTAAACACTGCTCCGAATTATCAACTCGTCGTTGTTTTTGGTCAAAAGTGAGCTCGCGCGGCAGCCACTTTGCACAGAGCTTTCTCATACCCAAATATTCGTGAATGATATGATGTACACGTTTAGTTGATATCTTTAGAGTCTCTGCTATTTCATTCAGTTAAAACTCGGCATCAAGTTAAGTTTTTGCTTCAACTGTATTTTTTTTCTGATTTTGGATTATTTTGTAATCTATTCTAATATTGTAAATGTTTAAAATATCTTCAGCAATCTACTAAATCTACTAGCAAAATACCAAAGTTGTACAATTATAACAGTTTTATGAGATATTCTTATCATAATATTCCAAAGAGTTAAGAGTTTGTTATTATTTAAAAAATATTAAATTATTATATTCTGGAAAAGATCACTGCTTACATAATGTCGATAAGTAATTCGCAAATAATTTTATTTTAATAGTAATGTAATTTATTTTGATGAGGTTTCAGGTAGATGATATACAACATAAAGTAATACTATGCATATAAAATGAAACTCATTGAAATAATGAATATTTATGTTTTTTTATAAGCTTTTTTAGCTTTGTTCAATAAATTCATGAATATATTGGAGTGATATGATGACATCTGAATTTGAATTATAACTTTTTCATTTTCAGGACATTTTCTTTGTAATCTCATAATATTAATCTATGTCAGACATAATTTTAGCATCTAACTAATTCATTATACAATTATTAAATAGATTTATATCAAGTGGGGTTATTTTTTTATATGTATTTTAAAATCTCCTTTTACAAACTATGGGTTTATCTGGACTGGGCCTAAAGTTTAACGTGGGCTCCGAACCACGGTCCTGGTCAGAAATATTGGAAGAAAATTTGAAAGAAATATTTGGTTATTATATTTTAATTCCTTTTTTACTGGTTATTAGCCATCAACTTAGAGATCGTCCTAGAAGAAATATTACTCTTAGTGTTAGTCAGACTAAACTGAATTGTTAGCCTTTATCAAATTTTATACTTTTATCTATGAGAAATTATACACATAAAATACATGTCGTAATAGAATTCTGTCACATAGATTAATGGGGCTACTAACCCGGTGTACAAATATAATTTGGATTAACTACGGTTTTTTTTATTGATAATTAAAGGCATTTCAAGATTATTCGAAGTGAAAAAAGTAGATTCGAATATGAATTATACAAGTTATTTCGTCTAGACTGGGTATAAATTTTATGCACTTTTTATGTTTTATCACTTTTCAGTATTTTATGTTTAAGAGCAGTAATGAAGGCGAATAATAATAATAATATCATCGATACTTATAGAAAATTATTAAAGTTGTTTGAATTTCAACTGGTTTATTTGAAGGACAAGACTATATAAAACGTATGTATAGTTTTAATAATGGAGATAATATCTTAAAATTATATATTTGAAATTGTGAAAAATGTTCCTAAAATGGTATATAAACAGAGCCAATGTTTTAAAATAAAAATGCATTTTGAGTAGTATAGTGAGGAATAAGGCAGAGTCAACAAAACAACATCGCGAAATAAAGAAACATACAATAAACATAAATACAGAGTGTTCATTGGGAAATTTCGTATTTTAAATTGGAGTTGTACAGTTAATGCGGACATGTGGGAAGAGAAGGATCTTGATCGACACGCTCAATGCGCAAAATGTGTGTACAGTGCAATGTTCACCGACCACGTAATGCGTCCGTTGTTAAAAACTGGATAAAAAAATTGTCAAACAGGTTCTGTGCTCAATGAACCAACGCTTGTATATGCGCTTACTATTTTAACAGAAGAAAACGTTCAGTTACTACAGATACTAACTATCTAATATTAAAGGAACAAGTAAAGATAATATTTTTAAATGGCTATTTCCCTAAAAAAAGAAGATTAATAATAGGAAGAAAAATTGACTGATTTTATGTCATATTATTGGTTAGTTACTACTTATTAATTATAAAAGGGACTTTTTTTGGGGCATTATTAGGAAAAAGGAACATCACCTTCAGATAATTTATTTATTATTAACTTATATCAGACATTATGATTTCTTAATCAGGTTGAGCACTTCTTGTAAATTCTATGCAAAACTAGATGTCGAAGCTTTTTATTTGGAATTTTGTTATTGGACTTATTGTCCAATTGTTATTGATTCATTTCAAGAATGAATTAAGAACCTTCATGGTTACCTCTTTTCACATTTTTGACTTGATATTACTTGTTAAGTTTAACATATTAAACCTTCCTTCTAAAAATTCCAAGGATATCGAATCTTCCTTCTAAGTCAACAAGGATAAAAGTATTATGAATTTTTATCTAACCCACAACATACGATGAGTTCCATGCCTAAATTCTCAACACTAATTGTAATACTTCTGTATCTACAATTATGGAGGAGTTTTTGACATTGTACCCTATAAAGACTATTTGCTAGGCGATATTTAGTTCAAGATAAGAAAAGTCTTAAGAATATAATCGATATTGGTTGTATACAAAAAGCAATTAAATATTAACTCTACAGCAATTCTATAGAAAAGTGAAAAAATAATCTTCTGTTTGTGTAACTGAAATAATAAACAGAAGTAAAGGATTTTCTTGCTAGAAACCTTGGGCAAAAAGTTAGAAGAGATACTAAACAAAGAAATTGGAAAAATCTTGATTCAGGTAAGATATTATTGAAAGTAAGAGAACGAGTAAATAATCCTCTTTTGCTTTTATGCATATTTTTATAAAACCTTTTCATTTAATACTTGAATTTACGTCTAAAAGGTTTATGACGTCTAGACTAACGATTCCTTTTTCTACTAGTAAAGTTTTATAAAGTCAAGTATGAGCACTAATGATGATGATTAATAAAAATAATAATGGATTTCAAATACATCAAAAAATGTTTCTCTTAATGGGACCAGATTAATTGAAACATGATAAGTAATGTTTTTGTACAACTTATCCTCGTACACAGCATACAAAAAGCTTATAAATTCTAAATAGCGTATTCATTTTTTCTGTGTGTATCTTTTTTTGTAACTTGATGTCATTGTTTTTAATTGTCCTCTAGTTTAGATATTGAAAGTATATTATTTCATTGAGAACTTCTAATGCTTATTCAGTTTATTTAGATAATTAGATAATAAGTTAAAGTCACGAGATTGTGGTTGTTCTTATATTACAGATTTAAGATATTGCTTTTTTATTTTTTGTTTTTATGAAGTTTTTTAGACGTCTATATTTTAGCCTTGAAAAATGGGAATATCGTTAATATCAATATGTTTTTTATAATTCTTTGACGTTGTAACGACGGCTATTAAGCATCTTAAATAAAATATAGTATAATCACTTAAAAATATATATTATCATCAATTTTGCTAATGTTATATCGATTTTATGGAAAAAAATTTCTTGGTATGGTATTGAATGAATAGTTTATATAACCTCTATTTTTGATTTTATTTGAATTTGCACTAATTGTTATTCAGTGGATGTTCTAGTCTATAGAGACTGGCATTTTAGGTATTTTTCAGGTAACAGCAGTAACTATTAAATACAAGGTTACAATAGCCGCAATTTATTGTCCTCCAAGATACAATAAAAAAAGGAAGATTATTTGAATGTCCTAAGCAACTTCGGAGAAAAATTTTTAATTATAGGTAATTTCAATGCAAAAAATACAAGATGAGGATCCAGAATGACAACAACTAAAGGCAATGAACTGCATAAAGCAGCTGCTGAACTAAGATGTAGTTACATGTCAACTGGAAAACCAATTTATTGGCCGACGAAGTTCAGATCATACGCCAGTGATTCTGACGTTGAGCGAATATATAATAAGAAAAGACAGAAACCCAACGTTAACAAACAAAAGAACAGACTGGGAAGGATTTGCTGAAGAATTGAACAAAACAATTCAACTAAATGTACCCCTCAAGACAACCGAACAATTAAATTTTGAATCAGAAAATTTCGTAGTAGATATTCAACAAGCTGCTTGGAATAATACTCAATATGCCATTTTTCAAAGGAATTAATTATCCAAAAGAAGTGAAGGAAATGGTAGCTGAAAAACGTAAATTACGAAAAAAGTGGCAACAAAACAGAACACCTGAAAATAAAAATAGTTTAAACAATATAACCCAAAGACTGAAAAGGGAAATACTGGAAATTAAAAACAAAACCATAAATGACTATATGAGAAATTTAACAGATGATAAAGAAACTGATTACTCACTCTGGAAAGCCACAAAATATCTAAAGCGCTCATGTGTACACAGTCCACCTATAAGAGACCTATGTGGGAATTGAAGCATTTGCTGAATATCTGGAAAAAACTTTCAAATCAAATGAAACTGATATTGAACATATTTTGCCGGACATAGAAGCTGAAAATTCGATGATTGAATTGGTCACGCCGAAAGAGTTAACCAAAGTTATTAAAGCTGACATTAACCCCAGGAAATCACCAGGCTACGATTTAATAACCGGAGAACTACTGCAAAAGCTACCAAGAAAGGTAATTATAAAACTCACCAATTTGAGCAATACAGCATTGAGATTAAAATATGTCCCAGACATTTGGGAGATGGGGGAAATTATAACGATCCCAAAACCTCGGAAGTCACGAAACGAAATAAAAGCCTATAGACCTATATCACTGCTGCCAGTAATATCTAAGGTTTTTGAAAAACTTCCGTTGAAAAGAATAAAACCGATCATAGAGAGAAAAAACCTAATACCAACACATCAGTTTATCAGTTTGGGTTTATCAACAAACACTCAACAATTGACCAGGTCCACAGAATAACAGATGTTATTGAAAAAGTCGACGAAAATAAAAAATTATGCTCAGCTATATTTTTAGATGTAGCACAAGCTTTCGATAAGGTTTGGCATGAAGGCCTCTTTCATAAACTACAACAAATTCTACCAAAACAACACACCGAACTATTAAAATCATACATTACAACCAGAATGCTTAGAGTCAAACAAGAAGAAGCTTACTCTACAATAAAAGAAGCTAAAGCGGGTGTACCACAAGGAAGTGTACTGGAACCAATGCTTTATCTACTTTATACTTGTGATATACCACAAATGGAAAATATCACGATGGCTACGTGCTGATGATACTGCGATTATAACTGTAGAAGACAATAGTGAGGAAGCCTTACGAAAATTACAACAGGCAAGTGACAATATAAATAATTGGACACAAGCTTAAAAAATAAAAATTAATGAAAGTAAGTCTGTACATGTGCAGTTCACCTATGAACAGACCGTATAAACACCAATAACATTAAATAATACTATCGTTCCATATATCAACAACGCTAAATATCTCGGAATGAATCTCGATACAAAACTTCGCTGGAAGGAACATATAAAGAAGAAAAGAAAAGAACTGGAATTGAGATACAGGAAAATGTACTGGCTAATTGGAAGAAAATCACAATTGTCAGTACATAATAAATTGCTATTATATAACCAAATATTGAAACCTGTATGGACATACGGAGTTCAATTATGGGGATGTTCTGCAAAGAGTAATATAAATAAAATACAATTTTTTTAGAACAAAGTCCTGAGAGGTATTGTGGGTGCACCCAAATACTATAGGACTAATTACCTACATCGAGGCCTTCAGATACCCACAGTCACTCAAGGTATCAAGAGAATTGCAAGGGTGCATAAGGAAAGACTCCATTCTCATGAGAATATTAAAATATTGCAGCTTTTGGCCACCACCAGAACTGGACACATACTCAAATGAATTAAACAGTTTGATTTTGTGTAGTGTTGTGTAGTGAGGTGCATATATTAAAATATACGGCAGTGACATCTATAAACATTATTTCACCAGAGACTGATATAGGGCCGATGGGTCCTCCTAGTTAGCTAAATTCTAGGTTAGAATGAATCGACTAGTAACATTGTATTAATTTAATAATAAAAATTTAATTAAGATTTAATAATAATAATCTTTATTAATGCATGTAGAGTTTCTTTTGTAAAAACTAAACATAGTAATACCGTAATAACGCGCTCTTAATTTAGACTTAAAGACGCAAAATTAAAACACAATGTTTTTTCCGTTCGCTAAAATGAAATGATTAATTGAGTATCAATTATGCAGACGGTCGTGGTCAATATCTTTCAATACGTTAAAATCGAAAACAAAGTTTGATGGTTAGCGGTAGAGTGCGTAACAAAGATTAATGGATTTTTTCGTCATGACAAAGCGGTATATAATATTAGCGAAAAACTACTACCGAAACTCGTAAAACTTTCAGAAAATAATTTATTGAAAGATGATTATGGTAATGAATGTTTATCGCGTGTACGTCTTTTTGAGTATTGCAATATAACTGAAAGTCATTGGAGGTGATTTAGGTGTGACTTGCCTTTCCACATCAAGAAGAAAACTAAGCAACATAAAACTCGACAAAATAGTTTGTACTGATACTTCGAATGCAATTTAAAATTGTTCAAACTTGTTAGAAAAGATGACAATGGACGGTATATGATTCTGAAACGCAATAAAACAACAGATCAAGATGTAAAGCAATACTAACAGTTTTCTTAGTTTTGATATACATGACACTGTCTACCTTAACATGATGCCTGAAGATCAAACTATTAATCAACGTTACTACCTGAAATGCGTCGGCAAATTACACACAGTGTTAGACCGTCTCTCGCGATGCGTCTTATGCGCCATATTTTGTGTCGTGCGAATTCTATTCATTTTCTATGGTGAAGTTCGATCTTGGCACGAGTTGGCAGAGAAATTGAAACTTTCAGTACTGTTTTATTTACTGTACGTGTACTGTAAATATAGAGCAGAGTTTTGTGTCGAAGGTGATAATAAGACCTATAAATAAATTTTAAAAGATTTACAACAGATGGTGTTACTATGTAATAAATCGCATCCTGTACATTTATAATCATCTTAATATTGAAGCCTCACTGATGTGCTTCACTTTTTAATCGACTTCCAAAAAGGAGTTTAAAGGAGTTACAAGTTTTTGGGGGAAGGGGGGGGGGGACATCGATATATTTTATATATCCACAAATTTTTTATCTGAAATAATCTGATTTTTGTGTATAATGTTATTGCTGAGCTGATGTGACGGAAGTCGTTCAGTGCAAAAACTATTCTGTTTGTTTTTAAGCACTAACCATAGCATATAAGACCTCGTAAACATATTGTTGATAATTGGTTTTATGGTGTAATTGTTAAAGCGTTTAGCTCCCTATTATAGGTCGCGGGTTCGATCATTTGTCAAATCACCTATGTTAGGTGGGCACGGGGCCTGGGAGAGCTCTTTATTTTCAATTGTTGTTTTTTTGTCTCTATTTTTCCTTATACGGGATGCACCTTTACTTGGCCTACCCATTGTGATATTAAATAAAGTAACTGTAGTAAAAAGTAAAACTTCCGACTAATTCAATTTACACATTTCGACGAAATGACACATACCGATAAAATATTTTTAACAAAAAATTGGGCCGACTTCAAAGAATAAATAAAAAACTCACTAAAAATTTAAAAAATTATCAAACTTAGATTTTTAACACCGACTTCAAACCGATTTAAGTACTACCAAATAGTAGTAGTTAAAATAATATTGTAAATAGATAAATAAGTTTAGATCGGTATTAAGCTAAGTTGTGTGAATAGAGTAGAATATAAAATACGTGTAGTAGACAGATTAAATAAAGTTTTTGTTTATTTTTATTTAGTTATTACAGCAATTATTATGTACATATTTTATTTTAAAATGTTTTTTTTATTAAAAATCTAAGTTTATTTTTTAATTTTTAGTAAGTTCCTTATTTATTTTCTGAAGTTGGTTCAATTTTTGTTAAAAATATTTTATCGCTATGTGTCATTTCGTCAAAACATTTAAATTGAGTTTGCCGGAAGTTTTACTTTTTACATTAATTTGAATAAAAAGACTGCTGAAGGCCTTCGAAAGCTATGTGAAGCCTATGACAACGTGCTCCATCGATTTCAACATATGAATGCTGGTTTGGACTTTTAAAAAGTGATTATTTTGGATTTAAGCCATTACTCGATGACACCATCAATGGAGAGTGCTATATCGATTATAATTCATGCATTTGAGAATAACAGTTCGTGAAAAACGGCCTGACAACAACGTAATTCTTCAGCATAACAACGCTGTTATAAAGCTGGTGAAAACATAGCTGGAAATTTTAAAATTGTATTCTCCATACCTAGATTCTTATGATTACTATTTGTTTCGACATATGGGTCTTCTCTGTGTTGATTCATGATTAGCCTTAAAAAATATATCGTTTCTCGAGAATGCTAATGATGGAGAATGCTAAAGGAGGGAAAAATGTAGCGGCTGTTGAAAACAGAAAAATAAAGGAATTTGGAGTTACTACTAGCTAGATACTACTATACATACTGTTTTCTTTAGCTAGATTTGTCTTTCTGTTTTTGTGAAAAGAGTTTCTAGACAATATTTATTGTTGCTATTTCCAAAATGGAACAACCGTGAAGGGCGGGTTGATAATGTCAACTTTTTGTGGCTTAAATTGGAAGGTACTGTCACCGAGTAGATGTGATTTCAGCTTGCTGTAAAATGCAATATATGGTTAAAGTTATAATTAAGTTTTAATGTTAAAAGAAAGTGCTGTGAAGTAAACAATTTTGACAACTATCTTAAAAGAGAATACTCACGATGAGTCGCTGGCGGTATGCAGATATTGGTTTAAAATTACATCAGACATATTTAGTGCAGGCAGTCTGAGCTTAAAGACAGAATATATACAGTATCGTATATTAAACATCTATACAATATAATTACAAATTAAGCGATCCCTTATATCCGAGTATATGGACTTTCATCATATTCGAATCTAATATCTTCGAAAACGAACGTTTCTGACCCGCTATTAGTCTGTCGCCACTGATGGTATTTACCGTCCACAAAACAACGATTAGTGTCCTCCAAAAATGTATGTCTACTAAGTAATCAATAATATCCAATCGTTCAGTACTAACCAGAAAAAGGCAAGGATAAAACTAAAACATGATCTTTAGCAGGCAACTTCTGCATGGAACAACAGATAGCATTAGCAATGCGCTAAGGAAAAACAGCATTGAAGAGTTCTGAGACCACATAGAAAGATGTCTCAGGTGATTCCAAACCCAACGTTAAGAGTACTTCACTAAATGACAGGAGTATACAAATTTTACTGTGAATATGGGAAAGTGGACATATAGAGGAATATTCCAAGATCCTACAGGGATATTTTGAAAGAAAATATCGAAAGATAGATAGTCCAAACAGAGAAAAGGGCTATAAGACAAACTGTTTGGCACACTATAACTAGTTACGAAAAAACTACGGTCTTAAATGGTTAATCATTTAGCTGTGATATGTGCTTTCATGTATTTTTTACGATAAAAAGGCTTTTATTGAGAAAAATTAGTACAACATATATTAATCAAGATATTTTCTATCATTTTCTACAACTTTTTCCCATCTTTCTGGTAGCATGCCGATAGGGTGTAGAAATAATGATGTTGGTTTGACTGACAAATGATCTAATCATTTATCAATTGTCGCATTTGTATCGATATGAACGAATGATACTTTAGGCGCTTGGTTTTGTCGTTGTATACTTACTTCTCACAATAGGCCACAGAAAACTTCTTTTCTTGTCTGGTATACTTAATACTTGTTTAGACAGAATAACATGGCTTGCGGAGCTTCTAGTCTGAACCTGAAACAAATGATTGCAAGAACGTCATCTACCACTAGTTAATAAACATGACGTCAATCCATCCATAAAGTAACCTATTTATAAGTCTATCTAAGTTTGAAACCATATGTAATTATGATCCTAATTGCGAAAAGTATAAAGCATTATTGGCTGGTTAGAAGACACGATGGGAGATCTTGAACCCTTAAATTGAAAGCCAAAACTTAACGCCGAAAATGTGGCAACGTTATTTCAAGAGGCTGCCAGAAATCGTGCAACGCGATACGTCTTGATGCATAATTAGGCAACCCTTTACGCTTGAATAATTGATAATTAATTTTAATTGGCCGCGATACAAAGAGTAGTTAATTAAGGGGAATGCTTTGTCGCTTATCTTTTATAATGCTATATTTTCAAGCGGGTTTCGTGGATATTTTCGTCAGAATACTTTATTTCAAGTTGTATTTTCAACTGTATGAAAAACACATGCTTAATGAACTCATTAAGGTTGATTTCTGTGTCGAATAACGTGAACACACTGAGCTGTTATTAGCTGTAAATTTATGGACAGATTTAACATGTTTTACTTGTTTAAAAAGGTTATAAAAACGGATTCACTCTTTTATGATTTTATGTGCATTTTGCGGGGATTTTGGATTTGGCAGCTGACCTGCCATAATAGTAATTACTGGAGGTATCGGGTATATAGAATATAAATTAATTTAGTTTCAGAAATACAATGTGACTCAAAAATCATTTTTAAAATCGCACTAATTTCTAAACCTTATAGGGAAAGTTATGTGTTATAACAATAGGGCAAAAATTATTTTCAGTTTTTTAAATGTTTTTAAAAACTAACTTAATCATATATAAAACATATATTAATCATATATAAATCATATGAAAAACTAAGGGTGTTTTGAAAAACCCATTTGAAACCATATTTGTGCCATTAAGAGAGCTTTGCAATACTAATATAATCAAGGTTGGACAGTATTTGAATTTCTTGCAATTAAAGCATATAATTAGAAACTACATATTTGTCTTTTGTGGTTCAATAACTTCTTAAGAATGTAATTTGTAATTTGTATGTAAAATATCTGACAGTGAGGTATTTTGTTTGTACATCAAAGACTGTGTTGAACATCAGTTAATATAGCCCTGTCTCACTAGATTGAACTTTTTTTTACGGTTTTTTAGTGCAGTTTATGGGAAGTAAATCATAGAATAATATATAGAGTGTTAACTTAATACCAATAATTTCAGAACAGTTTTACATGGTCTTAGCAGGAAAGTGCTGAGAACGTCATTTCGCTGAATTTCATTGGTTAGTTTAAATTACCATTACAGGCACCTGTAAAAAAGGTATTTTAATAGGAAAGCATTTCATTGGTCGAGGACTTTATACGCATCACGTGATCAACCTCTGATGTCACCTTATACTCATCAATTAAATTTGAAATAAAACTCAAATGCAAGTTTTCAAAATAATTTATTCAAATAATATTCTATATAAATACAAATATTATAAAATATCCTAAAGATTATATATATATATATATATATATATATATATATATATATATATAATAAATATAAATAAAAAATATTGTTATATAAATATATCAATTATATATATATACATATATATATATATATCAAAATTACTACTGTGCTCTTATTATGGTGAAATAGAGGTGTTAAAGTGACAGTTTAAATATCTATTAACAATATAATAAAACAACCTCTTGTCTATAATATCAAACTCATCTTGTTGATCTACAAATTTTATAATTTTATTTTGTATTGATGTATTTTTTAACATCTTTGTTGAAAAGGTTATCTCAGTTAAGAAGCCTAAATAATAATTATAAGTATGTTAACCAATATACATTTGTTTCAAGTAAATGAACCCTTTCAAAATAATTAAGTTTTTAATTGATGGAAGTTTACAAGCAACTTTTTAAGAGATAACAAAAACATTTCATGTAATATAATCCCATTTACATTCAATCTAATTTTGCCACCGCCCAATTTGGACATATTTTGGTTTTAAAGGGTGGTAATCTTTTCATGATTTAGGAAAACGATGCCTGTTTTTTTTTATTTCCGCGCATATACTGGATACACAACAGTTTAGAGAATGAAGATACATAATAATCAAATAATAGTGATTATAATTAAAAATGCTGATCATACTCAATATTAAACACACAAAAATGGCGTCCTAAACAAACCATTGAAACAAACAATCGGGTTATAAAAATTGCCCAATCAAATTATTGTGTAAGGAAATTCAAATGAACCAATAAAAAAGTGACCTCAGAGTTAGCATTGGTTGGACCACGCAAAACATTTCCTCGATTTCACCTATTTAAGTAAAACGTCTATAATCTGTGAAGTAAATCCTGCTACTTCACACATTTTTGCGTACTTTAATGTCTGTGAGAACCAAATTGTAATGCACGATTGTAATTTTAGTCATGTTACAAGTGGCCATTTGAAGTAAATGTAACCATATTGGCATAATGCTACCACGCTGTGCTAAACACCTTTTGTGTAAAGTATTCAATATCTTGCACTTCATGCCTTAGAAACAAATTACAAAAAAAATTAAATAATGCTTGAATGTAGCAGAAGTATAGTGTTAGTAAAGATGATGATTTTATTATTTTTGCGGACAGGGATAGTGATACACCACATACATATAAAATAGAGTTGGACTTAGTCGGCTTTCTAAACAATAAAAGCAAAAATCTTACCATTCTTGAATGCTATCGGAATAGATAAAATCTGTTCATACAATGTATCTAAAATTTGTGCACATTAAGACTTGTAAAAAGATTGTTTGCTTTAGCTGGTTTTATTCATTTCCCAACAAGCGGGTGTTTGTCCTTAATAGTACATTTAAAAATCTAGTGTTAGTAACAATAAATTCTTCTTTTACTAATTATTGGGCTTGGCTAAATGAGTTCTATTTTATTTACATAACCTAACATCTGAATGTATTTTGTAATTTATATTTCAATTAAAGCTAATAATCATGTATTTTATCCAGTTTTGAGTATAAAAAAAGTAATAAGTTTATGAATATCGTTTAAATTTGGATATTGTTTTTAGGAAATGGCGAAATATATTTCCAAATGTGTACTGTAATAATTAATAAAAACATTTCGCCATGGACGACTTGTTTTTTTAATAATATAAATAATATTAATTTTTTTTTTCTTAAATTAATTAGAAAATAATTTATATTTAAAAGAATACATATGAATTATTTTCTCTATATATTAAATTAGCATACATATTGGAATCATTTATAAGTAACTTAACTATTAATTTATTTTTTATAATTTAAATTTATAAATATAATTTTGTATAACATAATGAATGTATAACTCTATAATAATAACTAACTACAAAGTATTTAAGGAAATATGTATTCATAGTTGCCTAGTATAAGATAACTATGATAATTTTTATTTTATCAAATTAGAACAAAATATCAATAGTAAGTTGTAAATACAACTTTTTACTTTTTATAGATATCTACAAATTTTATAGACCGGAATAAAAACTCCAAGCTATACTAGATGAATGTATCAAAACTTTCCGATCAGTCTTCCTCAGGCAATTTTTGTCGAATCGCTAAAGCGTGGTCTAAGGTTTCCGTGATGGCAGATAACACCTTTCCTCTGGTTAGGTCGGTCAATTAGTCGCACTAATTGCTGGCAGTAAAGAGTCAAATTAATGGCTAGAGAAAATGGTTAGATTTCGTTTCCTTTCAGAAGCGATTCACAAATGAAAACTCGATTAATTTTTTCACTGTTAACCAGTGACAAACCAATTCTGACACTGACGTCACTTAGCATTCATAACTGTAAACCTCAGACAATTTTCCATGAGCCTGCGCGGCATTTTTCTCAATTTGGAAGAAGGTTATGACTTAATTACAGGCAAAATTTTAAAAGAACTATCAGAAAAGGCTATAAAACTATTAACATATATATTTAATGCTATGCTACGAATTAATTACTTCCCTAGTATCTGGAAAGTAGCTAAAATATTAATGATACTTAAACCAGGAAAAATACCAGAAGATGTGACCTCCTACCGACCTATAAGTTTATTACCGATAATCTCGAAAGTTTTTGGAGAAATTATACATAAAAAAACTAAACTATATAATAGAAAAAAGAAAAATTATTCCAGAACATCAGTTTGGCTTTCGCAATAAGCATGCGACTATAGAACAAGTGCATAGACTTGTAAACCAAATAAACGCTGACCTAAATGCCAAAAGATATTGTTCGGCTGCTTTCCTAGACATATCTCAGGCTTTTGACAAAGTATGGCATACGGGCTTGCAGGTTAAACTAAAGAAACTTCTCCCTCATCCGGACTATCAGCTACTAAAATCGTATCTCACTGACAGACATTTTATTGTAAATCAAGGCGATGAACATACCGAATTATGGTATTATTAATTGTAATGGTATATTAATTATTAATTAATATAGTGTACTGGGTCCAGTACTGTATCTTCTGTATACGGCTGATCTTCCCACCACAAAAATAACTACTGTGGCAACATGTGCAGACGATACAGCAATCTTAGCATTCCATGAAGATCCAGTCACAGCATCAATAAACCTACAAACCCACCTGGAGCAAATACAATTATGGTTGAAGACATGGCGCATTAAAGCCAATGAATCAAAATCCACGCATATAACGTTTACCCTGCGTAGAAGAACATGTCCACCAGTAAATATCAATCATCGTCAACTCCCCCAAGCAGAGCATGTTAAATATCTTGGTATGCATTTAGATCGACGCCTAACCTGGAAGAAGCACATACTCTCTAAACGGAAACAATTGGGACTAAAATTATATCAAATGTATTGGCTCATTGGGCGCAAATCCAAGTTATCATTAGATAACAAGGTATTGCTGTGTGAGTCTATACTCATGCCCATTTGGACATATGGAATTCAACTATGAGGTACCGCTAGCAAATCTAATATATCCATCATTCAACGGTTCCAAAATAAGGTGTTGCGTGCCATTGTTGATGCTCCGTACTATATTTCAAATAAAGTGATACAACGCAATATTCCTCTAGAACCTATAACGAGTGTAATCCAACGTGTTTGTGTGAAGTACTTCGAAAGAGTGTCAGTGCATCCCAATGTACTCGCTAATCAGCTAAATATGCGACGTAATAGTGAAGTGCGTAGACTAAAACGTTTACACCACCTGATCTGATTACTGGACATATGTAGAGTTTAGAATAAGCATTAGAATAAGACTAATTAATTAAGATAATATTTTATACAGAAGATTGCTTAATGAAGTGATTTTCTACATGCCATGTATATATAATATAAACAGAAGAAATACTTATTGCCAATAGGGCAGATTGTGGACTCACGAAGAGTAATAAAAAAAAAATTTGGAAGACAAAAACTAAGACAATATCCAAAAAGTTCAATGGATTGTTATCTTTCAAACTCGCTACAAAATGAATTTATTGAAAAAGTACTACTAGGGATATGCGACTTCAATATTTTCTTTATATTCTTATTCGGAAAAATTGAAGTTATTTTTTCCCAATCGTATATTTATTACCAAATTTCCTAGTCTGTGGTTAGGGATTCATTAAGTAACTTCGGCCTGCTGTTGGTAACCATACATTACAAACTACTATGCTTCTACCGAAATTCTACCACATTATGTTAAGGAACGTTTTAATTAAATTCAGATTCATTGTCGTTCGAACGTTTAGCTATCTTTTTCCTTTATAAAAGAGCATCGACGAAATAGTTCAGCAAGTTCATGAATACTGGAATTCCAACATGGAAACGTTCATTTATGGTAGATCTGTCTAGATCCATCTTTTTTCATATACGAATTTAACAAATCACCTTATTGTCTACAACCGGCCATAAGGCCAAACTAGTTTTTGTAGAGGATGTTTTAAAAATTTAAATCAATTAGACATTTTCTACCATTTGATACAATATAACTATTTACTACAATATAAGTATAAAAGTATACAACTGTGGCTACTTTTCATTATTAACTTTGCTATTAGCTTCAAATAAGTTGATTATCCCATGAAATATCCGATGTTCGATGGAAATCTGCAAATTAGTGTTATGAAAATATTACAGTTTACTAATGATTTAAACCTTATTTTTATACCATTTTTACACGTATTTTTGTATTATTCGCTTCTGTCTCTATTCTGTTAACTTAATAAACTGAAGAAAAATGCAAACCTAAAATTAATCCAAAAAACCATCTAATTATTTTCGTAAATAACATTAAGGGGCGACAGGAGACGTTTCACTGAAACCACAGCAAGGAATGATGGACATTAGAACATGCGCAAGATTAAGGCTGGTAATAAGACTGAAAGTCTTCTGGAAGAGTCTAATAAATTTGACACTTATCAGACTTCATAGATATAAAATAATAAAAAGAAGGTTGTTAATATTAAAAGAACTAAACAACAAATTAAGTATAACCTGATATGGTGAAATGAACTTTTTCTTGTAGGAAGTCTAATTCGGTGGATATATGTCTTTAATTTTTAAATAAATATTAATTTTCAAAAATATATATCGATATCTTATATCTATCTACATAGCGCTAATATAATTTTGAAAAGTTTTGTTAGGGCAAGGTTAAAAACGTTGAAATGAAAATATACAGCTATTATACAATATTACTATGTTCATTATATTGTTATTAAAAATACCTTTTATGCTTGGTACTTATTTAACACATTTATTATACTAACAGAATGAGTGATTATAACTGCAAAATAATGTTAATAAAATTGTCAACAGCAAAATGTAATATTTCATTGTTTTTTCTCGTTAATTAATGTGTCATCTTTCACAATTATTCCGACATTTCATGACATGCTACAAGCACCCATCCATTTCCTGTTTTGTGTATAATATTATGTTATGTAGTGACTTGATAGAAAGGCAAAATTTTTTGTCTACCATAATTAAATAGTGTCATTTAATTATGCGTTTCTATTACATATTTAATAGTTTTTTAATTGGTTAGAAAATGCACATGGCCATTAAGTTGTTTTGTTCTTTAGATGACATGATACAGTTTTCGAGTCATTTTGACTGACTAGACACTAATTGAGTATTAATAATTAATGTTTTTTTTTTCAGAACCCGATACTGTTGGAAAATTGGTGTCACCTGTTGGCAGTGCTTCGCCGCCAGTGCTATGGGTATCTAGAAGAAAATCAGGTACTGTACGATTTTATCAAATAAGATTTAATTTTAAATACGATTAAGTCGTAGTTATTAGGATATTAATTCAAATATTACCGATTAATTAATTGATTAGTAATTGGAATAATACAGTACTATTCGGCTGTATATTTTTTTTAATGTATGTTCACCGATTCCTCCGTCAACTATGGACCGACTTTCAAAATTCTTTTTTTATTTTTTCAAGTCAGGACCTGTTTCGGAGAAGGGGGTAAATCGAAGGAAAACCTCAAATTTCAAAGGCTGAAATCTTTGCCTATTTATTTATCTAAAATAATCAGATATTTGGGTATAGTATTATTGCTGAACTGATGTAACGAAAAATCAGAAGTAGTTCAGTGCAAAAGCTATTCAGTTTGCTTTTTAAACACTAACCATATCATGAGAAGTCGTAGAAATATTGTAGGCAACTGGTTCTATGGTGTAACGGTTAGAACCTTAAGCTCACACGCTGAAGTCGCGGGTTCCATTCCCAACGGCTGCAGCAACTTTTTTGTTCTAGTTTGGTTGGAACATTTGTCAAATCACCCACACTAGGTAACGCACCCCGGGGCCTGAAGCGCTGCTTATTTTCAATCACTGTTTCTTTATTCCTATTTTTCCCCATACGGACTGCACCTTTATTTGGCATACCCATTGTAATATTAAATAAAATAAATAACAGTACAATACGTTTTGTAATTATATAATTTTGTGACATATACAAAAAATTAAATTACCAACAAAACAAATCTAAATTAATATAACTGTTTGGGTTCGGCACCGACTTCAAACTAGTCAGTTGGTAGTAGTTAAAACAATATTGTAAATAGATAAATAGGTTTAGGTAGATATTAAGCTAAATTATGTGTGTATAGTAGAATATAAAATACGTGTAGTAGATATGTTAAATAAAGTTTTTGATTATTATGTAAATATTTTATTTTAAAATGTTTTTTTGTGTTAAAAGTTTAAACTAACTTTGATTATTTTTTAATTTTTCTAGAGTTCCTTACTTATTTTTGTCAGTTCAATTATTCTGTTAAAAATATTTTTATGACTACTATGCGCGCAACTATTCTAGTTAGTTAGATTTTTTTTTGAAATATTTATACAAATACAAAACAAAATATAATTATATATAAAATTATATATATAAAACAAATATAATTATACTCGATACATTTTTTCTTATTAAATCCTCTTAGAGATATCATATAATTCTCTATCTGAATTTTTGTTCTTTGCTTAAGGTATACACTAGCACTATGCTGTACTTTTGTATTTACACCACATTACACCAAGTCACCAAGGTCTTAGTCTTCTTGAGTCACCTTGTCCAATACGCACCCTCAACCGAACCCGACTGCCCTAATATTAAGGTAGTGAAGTATTAAAATAATATGTAGTTGTTTATAATTTTATTATCACTGTTTCTGAAGTACCACAGGTCATTTCTTCAAAGCAGTTCTCAACACTTTGTTCTGCTGCGCTAAGTCTAGATTGCTGTTTAAGCAATATGTTATATGATAAAGATTTTTTATACAGCATTACTTTATTGCATGTTGATACGCTAGAACTTATTTCAAAGAGCCATTTTTTTTAAATGTAACACCCACGTCTTGTTGATTCTTCTTTACATGAGCGCACTTTCGCGTCCACTGTCATTCTTGAATATTTTGCTTTAAGCATCTGACATTTATTTCGATAGGGATTTATTAATTTACTCTTATTTATTAGTTTTTACATATGATTCGTGTAAATAACAATTACTATTTGTAAGAGCTGATTGGCTGAGTTATTACCAAAATTATATTGTGAATAAGAAATTGTTTGGTAACTTCATCCAATTAAGTAATATTCTAATATTTCTCTTGACGCAAGTCGTACTCTCTTAAGAGGTTATTGTAGAGGCGTAAATAAATAGTAGTCTGACGGAGTTAGTCCCGAAACTATATAGAGATCACAACGTTCCATTCAATCTTTCTCAGTTTCTGAGTCATTTAAGTCATTTAAGATGCGTTTAATCTAGTATTGCCGTAATATAAAAAAACTTTTTTGGCCAGATTCAGACAGCTCATTATGAAGATCATCTTTCTAATATCACCAAACACTTCCAAACACACAAACACCCTCCTTCGTGTCAAGGCCCGCTCTGTAACCGTTTGTGAAGGCTTCGACCACGATATTTTTTGCATATTTTTTTGCACGTCATCCACTTTTCATCGCCTATAATCAATCGTTTCAAATATAATTTCCATTTTTCCGTTGAAAAGAAACGATTTCGTTTCCTCAAGTATCAAGCTTTCAGTGTTCTGTAAAGGGCTCAAAAATTTGTTGTTGATTATTACTTTTCAGAGATGTCGCGAGATATGTCGGCTTAACTCGATATTTCTAAGAATTTTATAAAAATTGGCCGACCAGCGCAGGTTCGCCACACATGTTCACTTAAGTACTTATCACTATAAACAGCATACAATTATCTAAGAGCATGCGTTCCGGTTTCCAAGTCACCTATTAGAAGAAACGTAATACTTTTTTTCCCAACCTTAAGTTACAAATTAATTTGAAAGTATTTTCAACAGATGGTGTTACTGTGTCATATCGTCGCATCAATGATGGGCTTCACTTTTAATTATGTTTCATTTTGTCAAAGTGTGAATAAAACATTTTTTCAGTGCATTGAAAATGTTTTCAATATTTGGTTTTTAACAACTGTTAAAATGGACGTATTTATATTTAAGAGGTCAATTGAAAAATCACCGGCCTACCATAGTAAAACACGTTTTTTTGGCAAAATTATTCTTTTTTATTCAACATAATTCCTTTTTAGGGTGATACACTGGTTCTAGCGACCCTCCAACTTACCAAGGGGACTATTTTTGTAGTACGATTTGTTCTTTGCTTCACAATAGGCCTCAGTTTCGGCGATCACCTCTCCATTCGACGAAAATTTCTTCCCAGCGAACATTCTTTTGAGATTTGAGAATAGGAAATAGTCGTTGGTGGCCAGATCTGGAGAATACGGTGGATAAGGAAGCAATTCGAAGCCCACTTCATAGATTTTTGCTATCGCTTTCACTGACTTGTGACACGGTGCATTGTCTTGGTGAAGCAGCACTTTCTTTTTCTTCAAATGCGGCCGTTTTCTGCGGTTTCGCCCTTCAGACGGTCCAATTATGCTATGTAATAGTCGCTGTTCATAGTCCTTCCTTTTTCAAGGTAGTCAATGAAAATTATTCAATGGCATCCCAAAATACAGACGTTATAACCTTGCCAGCCGACTCTTGCGTTTTCCCACGCTTTGGGCCGGGTTCATCTTGTGCAGTCCACTCGGATGACTGCCGATTGGACTTCGGAGTGAAATGATGAGGCCATTGTCACATCGACGCAAAAACTCGGATTTATTACGCTATTCATCTTCAAACACTGCTCCGAATCACCAACTCGTCATTGTTTTTGGTCAAAAGTGGGCTCGCACGACACCCACTTTGCACAGAGCTTTCTCATACCCAAATATTCGTGAATGATATGACGTACACATTCAGTTGATTTCTCTAGAGTGTCTGCTATTTCATTCAATTTCAATTTACGGTCATTCAAAATCATTTTGTGGATTTCGTCGGTAACAACCTTTTTTGGACGTCCATTGCGTTCACCGTCTTCGGTGTTCATCTCACCACGTCTAAACTTAGCATATTAATCCTTGATGGTTGATTTTCCTGAGGCAGTGTCCGGAAACTCGGCATCAAGCCAGGTTTTGGCTTCAACTGTGTTTTTTCCTTTCAAAGTGCAATATTTAACAACACAACGCCCCAGGAAAATCAACGATCAACAATCGCATTGACAGATTTGTAGCGGCTTAAACAACCAGCCATACTGTACAACGCGCAAATCCCAAAAATAAAACCGACAACAGCGAAGGGTATTTCTTCTTCTTATACTTTACACTGGCCGATTGCCAACTGGTGTAATTGGCACCATCGCATTCGGCCAGGTATAAATCCAAATTGAAACCCTCGAAAAACCCTCTTTCTCATTTTTCCGCTGTCAGAAGAAGTACCCCTTGTGTCGTGTCGGACCATTGCCTGTAAATAAAGAACATGGTTTGTTGGGAACGTGGGTTGCATCGCATAGAACCCGCAGATTTAATTCTAGTAGCGCCATCTATGTGTCAGACCGGGGACTTTTCAATTGACCTGTTATTTTACCATTGTTTTTGCAATTTATATTATATAATGACTTTTAGGGTCAACTTGTAGCCAATAGTAAAAAATAGTAGTATATCAATAATAAAAAAATTAACCATTTGTTACCAAAACATATGTACTGCAGTTAATACAATAAAATAACCAGAAAACTAAAGAGTAGGTGCGAACGACTAGCCAGTGTTTAACAAGATCAACAATTTCGCGAACGCATTATCCGGTATGTGGGACAACGCGACGGCATATGTGGTCATTCCTCCGATTTGACACAATTCATCAGAGACACTTCGTCTCGATTGAGGAAACCGTAGTCAGGTTGTAATTGTGCATTGTCTAGACGCCGTGGACTCGGAAGGAAGTCGCTTTCAGCCGGTCGGAGTGTGGGTTTTCTCGGTATTCCAACGAGGGCCCGCGCGAAGTAAAAGGCCGTTACGCACCCACGTCTCGTAAATTTATTGTTTCAGGCGGATACGTCGAACGACGGGTTCCTGTTATTTTCATCCGTTGGGGCGTTTTTATTTCTCTCTCGTGCAATTAACATTAATTCCGCCGTAACGAAAGGAATTTTTATTATTGGCTGCATTCGCCAAAAATTGTTGCAATTTTCGCCTTCTTGCCTAACGGTTGTGGTATTTTCATTGCAGTACTACGGGCGTTTAACGAATTAAACCGCCACGAGATTGAAATATTCTGAAAATGAAGGATTCTCTTTGGGGAATATATATTTTATTAATTGCATCTTACACTTGATGCTTAGTACAATCTTAATCTACAAATTAATTTAATACTACTGTTCTGTTGTACTTGCATTAATACAAAAGCAAGGCGAGTATGGAATTAATACATCAGTATGTATTTCCTAAATTAAAATAAGACTAATCTAGCTAAGCAAAAGTTAAGGATGGTTGTACTTGTACTTGTATACTAAACAAGTTCGTATGATTTGGTTTGCTTCGATCTTCTTATTCTCTGTATGTTGTCCAATAGATGCATTGCTTCCACGTTGCTATGATTTAGCATGTTTTAAAGCGAAATCTTGCATTACTTCATTACCCATTTGATTTCGAAGATATAGAGTATCTCTTCATTGGTTACGTAGCGATAAGCACTGCTAATTAAGCGTAGAACTTTGTTTTGGGTGCGATGGATTACTAGTTGGTTTTTTGTTTTAGTGGTAACTTTATTTCCACCCCATAGGTCCAAATTGGCTTTATGATTGACTAATAATAAGACCACTTTGATTTTAATTCAAGCTGAGTGTATCTTCCGACAAACCTGCCTGAGGTTTCGGGCATCCATCAAGTGATGTAATTAAGTTTTTGTCATTTCCCAGAAATGCAAAATTTGGGGACTTGGAACTATGAAGCTGTATGTTCCAGTCTATAGTACATTTTTATGTTTTGTTGATCGCTACTTGTACTTTTTATACAGTCTCAGACAAAGATGCATCTTTTCTCGTAATAACTGTGTCGTCGGCAAATGTTCCAAAGACTCTTTCTTTTGTTGTTGGGGTATCAGAAGACTCCACAAATTATTGATGACGACGAAGTTGCAAGTACCACAAACTGTGTACTTCATTTACGGGGTATTTGAATATTGAAGACTTGTACTATACTGTCGAAGAATGTTGAAGACTGTACTGAAAGTTTTTCCACATACTAAATAAACTAAATGCCTGGCAGCGACAATAAAAGGTGATCATACAGTGATTGTCAGTCTGCAGGAGAGACCCAAACATACTGTCGTACAGCTATAAAAGTGCCGATATAATAAGAACAGTATTTCGGCATATAAATATTAAAAGTTTCTAAACATAACTAACTAATTTATTTTTGTTATATCCTGAACAATTATTTTCTGCAGATTTGTTTTTCACTGCTTTTTAACATAGTAATGGAAGGTAAAAAAGTATTGAACTTGAATTTGATGCTATAATTTTTCTTGGTTGATGCGATTCGCTGATAACAGTATTATATTCGCTGATACAGATGTTGAGATTACAGAAACAGACAAGCTTATCGCTTGAAATATAATGAATAAAACACCAAAATACTGAAAACTTACTGATGGCCTGATATTGCATATCTCAGTGGCATCTAGTGATGCAGGAGAAGTGGAATCTACAACTAAAGTAAAAGGCTAAACGAACATTATCTGAGGTCAGTCAATGGTTGTGACTAGTCGTTAACAATAGCGAAATTTGGTAAAAAATAAATCCTGTAGCACCAACATCATGTCGTTTGGGAAACAAGCAGTTGTTCTAGTCTCCTAGAACACCGGCAGTGTTTTAATGACATTGATATTTTTGATAGATAATGTATCTATCAAATATATATGGTTATTTGAAAATTATGTTTTTTACGTATATTATGTTATAGCTGATTGACAGATCAATTGGTTACCTTTAAAATGATAAATATATTTGGTATTAGCTAATTTTTCAGGTAGGGATTATTAGTTATACCTGTAAATAATTATTTATTTAAACAGTACTGTTCTTCTGCTGAAAACTAGTTTAACAATCCAGATATTATGATATTTTGACAGATATTCCCTGAAGAATCGTAAAAGCGTTTTTATTATATATGAGGGTAAGATCATTTTCAGATTCATAAGAATATTAAATTTGTTTGTTTAAGATTACTACAATATAAAAACTAATTTTCAATCTTTTTAAATTATATCTTATCCAATCAAAATAACAAGGATATTTGCATATTATTTTAATAAATATCCGTACATATATTAGCACTCCTCTACAGTTTATTACCAGATGGTCGCGTTGGATGGCTCTCCTGAGCTAACTCATGTCTTTTTTCGCTTGAATTTGTCGTAGTACTAACGTTTTCATCACCAGTCATAATAAGCTACAGCTAAACTTATTTCTTGTTTATAATGATCACACGATGTTTCAACGATTCAAAATGGCTAGTTTTTCCTAATTTTGGGTTTTTCCCATCTTATTGTTTACGAACTTTTTTACCCTCCAGGAGGTTCTTTGCTACTGAGATCGTAATAACCACTTTTAAGTCATTGAAATCATTGAGCAACATCTCCTTTTATTTTTAAAATGATTTACATCTGTATACACTGAATACGCTATAATTCTAAATGAAAAATCGTTATTTTATATAGACAAATGTCAAAAATATCGTTTTTAACAGTTAAGTTAAGTTGTTTAACAGTTATTTACATCGATACTTCGCATTTTCACCAATCAAAATATATTCAAAATTTGCTATAATTGAGCCAATAATAATATAAATTATTGTGAGTTTATTGTTTTACCAGTAAGGAGTACATATTTTAACTAATATTTAAAGGACATTCCAATGTTTATTTTTATACGAATTTTTAGGAATGTGATTCCCATTGTACACAGGGCAGAAGCACAGCTTGCTGTGCCTGTAGTAATTAGGTAACTAATAATGTAAATAAGCTATTTAGGGATAAATATCCATAGTAAGATATTTTTTACAAAGAATCACTATATGTTGTTCAATTTTTTACATTGTTAAATAGCACGTTAACTTCAAATGGCTTGTAATCAAAGATGCCAAATGATTTTTTAAAAGAACATTTGGGTATGTTATTTTAATATTAGAATTTTTAGTTCCATATTGTCGAATAGATGGTTCTCCGCGGACTTAATTGAGTTCAATTGACGTAACAGTTACGACTTGATTTATTTCTATTGATTTTTAGACCATTAAAATGTAATATCAGTTTAGTAAAAATAATCACTTCCAATAACAACTGTTGGCGTTTAATCAAGAGTCCAAATATATACCTTCTGTGGTGACGCAATGGTTGAGAGGACGCCAGCGAACCGTTCACACTTCAAATATGGCTATTTTCATCTCCGACACTAGACCAAAACCGTTCGATACTCTACGTTTTTAGTATAAAGTTTCGGTCGCTTTGTGCCAAAATTGCGATATCATTAGTTCAGGAAATGAGGTGTGGCCAAGAAAACCACACGGCTTTGTTTTCAACGATGTAAGTTTTGATCTTTGACTGATGGAGTTAAATTGTTTACTTAATATATATTATAATAATACAAAGAACGTATTACTATGGTTCTTAAACAATTGTCATCTTATCAATTTGCGATGTGCGTCATCATGTTTCTTAGTAGTTATATATATTGCTATTTATCGTTTTCTAAGTGTTCATTTTCTTTTTTATGAATACTTAATGTGTTCAAAAAGATCGAACCTATAATACATACAAAACACTAATTCATTTTAAAGTGAGACTCCTAGGTAACGTGCTTGCTTTTTCCGATGACATTATTGGAGAGAATCTGTAAAAAAGAATTGTGGGAAATCGTTCGGTCACATCTCGCATGCTGCCCTTTAGTGGCATTTGGTAAGGAAACCCTAAATTAAATACACAGAATGGGTAGGTAGTCACTACAGATATGGTTATTTTAGTTGCTTAGTATCATGATCCTAGATACATGATGTCTAGATCCCATACATCTGTAACCACAGTGTTTAGAAAATTATGGATTGTTGGTGCACTGATCATTGTCATTGTCCTTTGAAGTCAATCCAGCCATCATTGGCATTACTTTTGCTCAATTGTTGAAAATACTTCTGGTAAATTGAATGTGTCGGTACAATCTTACTGTTTTCTCTATCGCATTTTCTTAGACGGCGACAAGACGATCCTGTAAGACCGCATCCGCAAGCCGATTTGCACTTATTTAATGGCACCGTCATTTCAGCTTGTTGAGTCGTACAACACCACTAGAAAACCGTACACCACGACTAGTGTTGTGCGACTACGAAATAATTCATCAAATTCGAGAGATCGGAGCTGATTTTTGCCAAGGAGATGGCCCCTCTCCACTGTTTTCCCAGATAGTAGTGGATGCAATTATGCTTATAAAAACTTGTAAGCCGATCTGACGTTCGCTGATATAAATTTGGAGTTTCTAACATTCTTCGCGATATAGTTCACATTGTAAGGCCATGCGACTTGAGATTCAATGAAGATAATACTAAACTAATAACAACTCTTTGATCGCTTTCTACTGTACATCTCAATAGGGTCTGATCATTCAGAAAAGAAGAAAAGGCATCTACTACTGAAGCAATAAGCGAAATCGACTAAACTCTAGAAGCTTTTGCTCCTCTAAGATGATGCTAGGGAGAAAATACTATAATTGAGTCTAAAATCCGTCTCTTTAGAACGTTTTTCTTGCCAATCCTTCTGTACTTGGACACATATCTCTAAGCTTCATGTATTTTGAGTGCCATGCTTAAGATGCGATAATCAGTGCACATTTGAAGAACACATATAGAGGCGCATATTACAATGGTTTGGTCAAGTCGGTCGACTATGGATTGATAATGATATTGAGCGGCTTGTCTTCGAAGTAGTTATGCCACAGCTTTATGCGCTTATAGCTACTCACTGCAGGCCTATAAAGTCTTGTAAAGTTGTATCGCCAAACTTTTGGCCAAATTTGATCACAAAACACAGAGGAATTATAACCTGTGAACAAGTTTAGCATTAACTTGCCACCAGAGAGCGCGACTGACAATTTGAATAGCGGGAAATTTAAAATATGTTATTATTAAAAATGCAATATAAGCTTAAAAATACATTTTATTTAAATATATCTAAAATTTACATTACAATTATATCAAAGAAAAATTCTTAGAATTTTCTATGTATCATGACAATATATTGTACCAACAATATATTAAAACGTAATATAACAGATTTAACACAAAACTTATACTTGTAAATGCACAAAATTTAATAAATTATAGAATATGGAATATTTTATATTATCTTAAATATAACTCTGCCAAATATAGAGTACAGTACAATATATATGTTGAAGACTATTGATTTTGAAATGTTTTTTTAAATATTTTCTTTGCCAAATATTTATTGCATAATTGTACATCATCTATATAAGCTATGTTATATTTAGATATTACAATAAGAAATGTTTCATTTTTGCCTTTTGCTATTCTGTTCATTTTTCTCATCCACCAAATAAACAAAACCTAACTACTATCTTTCTAATTATGTCTCATTCAGAATGCTCAAAATAGTTAATCGTTTTAAAAAATACAGGCATTTGGTGCTTTAAGATATTGGACAGGCTGCTTGTTAAGTTTTGTGCATAATCGGGCAATTCAATAGAACAGTCAAGATATAATTTACCAACAAAGTAAAAAAGGCTCTGGCTTTGCCAAATTCCATATATCATACTGCCAGGCTTTAATAACTTCATTGTTCAACTCACGTTTCCTAACATATTTGGATGAATGTTTTCTTTCTTCTATAACCATATCCCTGTTAAGAAATGCTCTTCTACATTTCGGGTTGTAGTTATCCTGTATAAAATGTACATGTTTTTCATTATTTATTGCTAAAAGTCATATCTGACATAGAGCAGGATCACTAGGAAAGCTGGGTATTCTATTTGAAATGATACTACATCCTGGGACGCAATACTTTAGATGTCTTACGATTTAAACAAATCATTTTAACTGAAAAAGAACCATAAAAACACAGTTAACAAAATAAGAATATTTAACACGCAAGTTCATAATTTTTTTAAGCTTGCTTTGTCAGCAATAATTACCAAAAAAGTCCAAAATATCCAGTAAATTTTTGATTATTTCCACCATATATAAATATACGTACACTATGCCTTCTTATGTTTTAGAATAGGCTTTTAGAAATGACTAAAAGACAGTATCGCATGCGCACATTTAAGATACTCTTCTAAATTCTCAATATTTTGTGAATTTGATGTAATCTTGATGTTAAAGTTTACAGATCTGACGAATGCTGACTATACATACCCCCTTCCCCTATATCGATGTTGAAGATATATTCCCATACTTCATTGCTTATGCGGCGAAAATAAAGTTCAAATTTATTGAACACAGCTCATGTTATCATGTTTGTATTTTTGGAATGTTTATTATTACTAGTGATCTAATTACTAGTGATGAAATTTCGCTCACAATGTATTAAATTAATAATAATAAAAAGAATAATTTAAAACTGATATGTTACTTAAACTTGTTTTTACAGTATTTTCAATATAAGATCAAAAATATATTTGGAATATAACATTAATTAAAATAATAAATTTATGTATATTAAAATATACGCAAATTATTTCGAGAACTAATACTCGCTTTCAACAATCTACAAAGTAGTAATAAGTGTAAATTACTACGCCACTGAATATTACAACAAAGTATCATAAGTAAGATTATTTTCAGAACTCCAACAACTTCAGAGCACCAAATATAAGTATACATGATCTTTCTTTAGTTTTTTTTTATAAACATAATATATAACGTATATTAAAACAATAGCGGACACAATTAGGTAATTTATTTTTTACAATTTGGAAATGTATAAAAGTAAGCATTAAATGTTATTAAAAGTAATAAAAATAACAACGAATAAATTGTCACATAGTAACATATCTTATTGTATTAATCTTATTGAATTTATTACCTGTAATATTCAGTTAGCGCTTTTCTAGGAAGTGCGTGTACTAATAAAACTACGCCACTAGATATTACAACAAAGTATCATAAGTAAGATTATTTTCAGAACTCCAACAACTTCAGAGCACCAAATATAAGTATACATGATCTTTCTTTAGTTTTTTATTATAAACATAATATATAACGTATATTAAAACAATAGCGGACACAATTAGGTAATGTATTTTTTACAATTTGGAAATGTATAAAAGCAAGCATTAAATGTTATTAAAAGTAATAAAAATAACAAAGAATAAATTGTCACATAGTAACATATCTTATTGCATTAATCTTATTGAATTTATTGCCTGTAATATTCAGTTAGCGCTTTTCTAGGAAGTGCGTGTACTAATAAAACTTGAAATTAATCAGAAGTTACCACTACAATTTACAGAAACAGCTTAACAAACTTTAGAATTGCCTCCAATACAATGATATAGTATGTCTTCAGAACCATATCAATTAATAATAGTTCTTAAACAAGAACAATTTTTCTTTTTCTCTTTCTCCTCATCAGACATCAGCTGATTTTGAAAATCTAAATAACTAAATAAATAAGCAAAGAAAACTGACGATTCTTGTCATTCTTGAATTTTTTAATTAAGGTGGGGTGAAATATTTACATATGTCGAGTTTTTATTTCACAGCTGTATATATCTTCCGATAAAGCAGACACATTGTTTTCTCTGCAAAAAATTTAAAATATAACTTTACGTTTTTAATCGTTTTTTATCCTTGCTTTATCCAACTTGTTAGAACTCGTTATAGTTCGAAATAAATCGAACAACCCTGCTTAAAATTAAATAGCGCATTTAATAATAATTTAACTACTCACTGTTTCTTTTTAATATCGTTTTAAATGTAAAAAACAAACAGTCACTTAATTTTAACGAATACTATCCTTTATTTTATTTTATAAATAAAAAAAATAGCCTGGGTGTGATTCGATCCTGGTATGTTATGGTCGGCGAGCTAAGCCATTAGACCACATGGTTACCTGTCGAATTTGTTCGACTAAAAATACTTGCTCCGCATAAGGTTCAATCGTGCCAAATTTCAAGCCAATTTTCACTAAGCCGATTAATATATAGTTACGTTTATTATTATTTTCGTTTCACTGCATTTTCACTGTTACACTGTTACAACAACGATTATATTAATTGTTATCTATATTGTCTGTTTCTTCTTCTTTTATTTATGTATTATTTTACAGGTTCGTCCTGTAAAAAGTCAAACAGGAACAACATATGTTACGCCGCACAGCTGGTATAACGCTGATAATTTCTTAACATCCTTAGGGTGATACTCCTTTTCAAATATTTGTTTTCAAGTGGTAGCAAGTTTTATGTTATAAGCTTTTCGTTTGGATTATAATACGAAAATCGGTAATATTAGTATCGTTAGCGAAACCGTGAATTTAACATGCCACCATTTCTGATTCTTCAAATAAAATTTTTTTAGTAAACTAAATATGTGTTTTCATCCCTCATCAACAAATCAAAATTTATATTCCCAGCAGTTATGAATAAAAATCCTATGTTATTATTGATTAATAATAGGGAAAAGAGGACTTTATTATAAATATAACTTACTTTTATAAAAATTAATAAATATATTTATGTACGAGTAGCCGGAATAAGTTCGATGTCTATGACTTGAAGTGTGTTATGCCAGGTATTTAGATTTTTGTACTACAAAAAAAATGTACACACTTTAGGACCATTTCATTGGGAAAAAAATCCCCCCACACATATTTTTAAAAATATATATTTTAGATCTTCTTTTTGCTGTGTAGGGTTTATATGAACTGTCCTAGGCATTAAGCCTATCTACTGGCAAGTGACCAATTTTGAGATCATCTCAGACGACATTTTTAAATTATACTGTTAATTAATTTTTAACTAATAACATACACTATTTAAGATATTTGACTTTTCAAAAGTAATGTTACCCTATATAGGGCCACTGTTGAAGTAAAATTAATCATTATTAAATAAATGCATGACAGATTGGGAGATATTAAACAAAACTTAATATTAAACAATAAAAGAAAAGCTATTCTTGAAAACATCTCTTAAATAAATGGTGGTAATTAAAAAGGAACGAATTAATTAGAAATAAATCTAGAGCTACCATTAATTTTTTTATATTATACTGTTAATTTACTAATAACATACACTATTTAAGAGATTTAACTTTTCAAAAGTAATGTTACCCTATATAGGACCACTGTTGAATTAAAATTAATAATTATTAAATAAATGCATGAAAGATTTGGAGATATTGAACAAAACTTAATATTAAACAATAAAAGGAAAGCTATTTCTGAAAACATCTGTTAAATAAATGGTGGTAATTAAAAAGGAACGAATTAATTAGAAATAAATCTAGAGCTACCATTAATTTTTTTAAATTATACTGTTAATTAATTTTTAACTAATAACAGACACTATTTAAGAGATTTAACTTTTCAAAAGTAATGTTACCCTATATAGGGCCACTATTGAAGTAAAACTATCATTATTAAATAAATGCATGAAAGATTGGGAGATATTGAACAAAACTTAATATTACACAATAAAAAGAAAGCTGTTCTTGAAAGCATCTCTTAAATAAATGGTGGTAATTAAAAAGGAACGAATTAATTAGAAGGAAATCTAGAGCTACCATTAATTTTTTTATATTATACTGTTAATTAATTTTTAACTAATAACATACACTATTTAAGAGATTTAACTTTTCAAAAGTAATGTTACCCTATATAGGGCCACTGTTGAAATAAAATTAATCATTATTAAACAAATGCATGAAAGATTTGGAGATATTAAACAAAACTTAATATTAAACAATAAAAAGAAAACTATTCTTGAACACATCTGTTAAATAAATGGCGGTAATTAAAAAGGAACATATTAATACTATTAATTATTGTTTTGTTATATAGTTTTTAAACAATAAAATTACATATTTATAAGGGCTTTCAAATATAAACTAAATGGGAATATATTTTTGAAAATACTAAAATAAAAATAGCTTAGTTTTAATATCATTGCTGAATTATAGATTTAATGTATTGTATTTTGGAACTTTTATGAGAATATTATTAATTATTACATATTATAGGTCACTATTTAAATTGTGAGATAATTTTTTTGATAAACCTTGCTTTGTACATAATTGTCAATTTTTCAGTTAATTAAAATAAATCCGCCGGTTATGAGTATTAAAATTAAAATAAATTGAAATTGTTTTATATGAGTTATCTATACCTCCACTCAAATACTAAAACGTTTGTAAAAATGAAACACAATTAAACATTCTGATGATTAAAATTATGGAAACTGGTTAGATTATATTTTCCTTTGATGTTTTTACGCTTTACTGATTCTATTAAAAACACAGCTGTGTATAGAATTAGTGATAATAATTATACAATAGAATTTAAAAAATACCAAGATCAAACATGTTTCATCATTTGTTAATTTCATCCGTTAATTGATGTGTCATCTTTAACAACTATGCCAACATTTCGCGATTTTTCGCTAAGTCTCTAATATTATAAGTTACATACTTATATATTATAAAAATTCGTCGGCTCGTTCGTTGAACTGAAACGTTGGGTGTGCCACATGTAGCCTTGGCGTTGGCCTGGTGAAGGATTGCACCTTTTCCGTTTATTAGTACCGGGTAAATTAGCCGTAACTTTGCTGCATTTTATCGATTTGTCTGGTTTTCGTATTGTTTTTAGTTACTTAAATGTAGTTGTTGGAATTCACAACAAGAGTTAATTTTAGTTTTTAGTTTTTTTCAATTTTACTATAAAAATGAGTTCTTTATACCACGTGTTCATTAATAATAATCATCTGCTTGTATAAATATGTGAAGTATAAATTGAAATTTTAAGAGATAACATTGTTGTATTGTTGCATTGTCCTCCCTATATCTTCTATTTTCTACACAATCAAATACAAAAAGCAGAACAGAAAACTGAAAATCAAATCAACTACCTTGTAATTTTACAAACAATACCGGATAATATCATCAAGTACCATCTTAATGTAGCCTAATAATTTATGCCTAAAGAAGCTATATAGTCTATCCAAAGTTGGTGTGAACATGCGTCATCTAAATGTATAGTATCAAAACGTCAGTGTTGCCGTATCCATTCTGAGCTTTAGTTCAGTTTGGCTTTGACATATAACAAAATTCTAATCTAAATAAAATAATTAAACAAAAATACTATCATCAAAGATAATTTATTTTAATATTATAGTAACAGGTCAATTGAAAAGTCCCCGACCTACCATAGTAAAACACATTTTTTTGGCAAAATTAGTTTTTTTTATTTAACATAATTCCCTTCAAGGATGATTATATGTCATTCATTATAGCGACCTTCCAACTTTTCGATACCATTTTTGTAGTACAATTTGTTCTTCGCTTCAAAATAGGCCTCAGTTTTGGCGATTACCTCTTCATTCGACAAATATTTCTCCCAGCGAGCATTCTTTGGGATCTAAGAACAGGAAATAGTTGCTGGGGGCCAGATCTGGAGAATGCGGCGGATGAGGAAGCAATTCGAAACCCAATTCATGGATTTTTGCCATCGTTTTCAATGAGTTGTGATACGGTACATTGTCTTGGTGAAGCAGCACTTTCTTTTTCTTCAAATGCGATTTCGCCCTTCAGACGGTCCAATAATGCTATGTAATAGTCGCTGTTGATAGTCCTTCCTTTTTCAAGGTAGTCAATGAAAATTATTCCATACGCATTCCAAAATACAAACGCCATAACCTTGCCAGCCGACTGTTGTGTTTTCCCACGCTTTGGAGCGGGTTCATCGTATGCAGTCCACTCGGATGAATGTCGATTGGACTTCGGAGTGAAATGATGGAGACATGTTTCATCCATTGTCACATATCGACGCAAAAACTCGGGTTTATTACGCTTGATCATCTTCAAACACTGCTCCGAATCATCAACTCGTCAATGTTTTTGGTTAAAAGTGAGCTCGCGCGGTACCCACTTTGCACAGAGCTTTCTCATACTAAATATTCTTGAATGATATGATGTACACGTTCATTTGATATCTTTAAAGTGTCTGCTACTTCATTCAATTTCAATTTACGGTTATTCAAAATCATTTTGTGGATTTTTTAAATGTTTTCGTCGGTAACAGCCTCTTTTGGGTGTCCACTGCGTTCACCGTCTTCAGTGCTCATTTCATCACGTCTAATCTTAGCATATCCTTGATGGTTGATTTTCCTGGGTCAGTGTCCGGAAACGCGGCAACAAGCCCAGTTTTTGCTTCAATTGTATTTTTTCCCTTCAAATAGCAATATTTTATAAACACGCGAAATTATTTTTTATCCATTTTTTTTTTACAATTACAAAAGTTGCTTCACTCAAAATGCTATAATTCACAAACTAATAATCGGACAGCTGTCAAAGTTATACACGTATCTTTTGAGTGTTAGGGCTAACTAAAAGACATATGGATTTAATTCTAGTAGCGATATCTATGTGTTAGGCCGTGGATTTTTCAATTGATCTGTTATATCTAATGCATATATTATAGAAAGACTTAAAACTACAAATAAGTGCACCGTTATAATAGTTTCTAGGTTAAGGTTGTGTTTGATTATATTAACATTGAACTATTTTCCATACCACCTATGAGTTAGAGTGTTAATCCACCTAATTAACAACTATATATATGAGTAATATATTTTGCTTTCATTAGAGAGCATATTTTTCTTCTTACGTTTAGTTCTTGCGTCCTTCGGTACAGTGTTTCCTTGCAAAGACATTTTGATATAATTCTCAATCAGACTAATAATAAGCAGCGATATGAAAATTATTAAAACAAGCAAAGCATTAAAACAACGTTTGCTGGTTTAGAACCTTTTATCACTATTGTTTTGAAGAATTTTGCATACGTTTGACAACCGGACGACTTTGACAGGTTGGTTCGGATATATGTTCAAACTCATCAGACAGCATTGTGTCTCTTTTTAACTAGCATAAAGTGGGAAGGAAGATATTGTCTGATTCTAAAACGAATTTACAAATTGTGGCAGGTAATACTTTAAAGATATTTATTACGTATGTTCACAGCAACATTAGGTAGACTATATGTTTCGGTAAATTTATTTGTGACTGCCAGTGACATTTGGTGTGTCTTAATTTTGGAGTAGTTTGTTGTACAAGCTGTTATGCTTGAACTCGTAGTTCAGTTTCTTTATGTATGTTGTATTGTAATGATGTATCATGATTTTAGTTATTAATTTTAATGATAGTTCGTTATAAAATTTAAAAATAATAATTGCAATAAATTGCAATTCAGTGATTCCCTACGTACAAGTAAGCACAGAACTTTCTGTTGTTGTGTACTCTTTGTACAGTAACAAAGGAACAAAGCTGTCGCCAATGTTGTTCTATACAGACATGATTCATAAAGACCATATTTTCATTATATTTTGTCTTCTATTAGTTTAACTATTTTAACAAATATTAAATACAACACTCATATGAAAGTGAAATTATTATGTATTAAATTAATAAAAAAGTAATTATTGTTAGTTTGAAATCCTCATTTTACAAGTGTTGCTTACTTTTAGATTATATTATAAAGAGCTGATTCTTTGTTGTGAAAGAAATCATATAAAATGCCTCTAGCCTCTAAGAATATTCTTAGATTATACAAAAATTATTTTAAATTAATTGAAAAACGATCCTTAAACGGTTTGAGGTTAATGGCCTAGCATAAATTATTGGATTTGCCTGAATGAAAACTGGTGACCAATAATGAATTGACCTAGAGTCGCAAAAACTCTATTTTTATTTGTTTTTCTGTTTTCAATATTAGTGTTGCTATATGGTTGAATTGTCTATATTGTTATAACTTTTTTTATGTTTATCTGAACTAGATCTAGACAATATGAGTTTTGATGCACGATCATCGACCTTAAGATTCCGAATTGCAAGTAACCAACTTAGAAACCATGACTGGGTGGTTTCTCCTTGTTGGATTTTACATTTCTGCCTATGGACAATCAACCTTATAAACAACCGCAAACATAAGTGTACAACTATGCTCCAGTGAAGTCGAACCCGTGACTAGTACAGTGAAAATTCAATATCAATCTACATATATTAATCTCAGTTTGCTGAAGAAATTTAAATCAACCCATATGTTGTACGCCCAAGAATGCGGAGGACAACTCTAGGCAGTTAATTTCTTGTAGTGTCCAATAATTTTCTTTCCAGTCCAATGAACATGTAGACAGTACTCGTACAAAATTTAATAAACTTGTAGTTGAACTGGTGCCTGGTGTAGTAGGAAGTGGATTTTGATGTACACAAATAATATTGTATATTGTATTGTGGGTAAGCTGATAGACCGCTGTGTGATAGAGATGATTGTATTTGTTTATAGATAAGTGGATAAAATCTAACAAGGAGTAGTTCACTTTATCTCATATGAAAATATATCAGACTGAGATAGTATTTACAATACTAAAGGTTTGCTTATATTTTCTTCTGTTAATTAATGTGGTACAATCTTTATATAATTCCTCTATCAACCGATATTGATAAAATATTTTGCGTGTTTTATTCGAGAATTGATTAGATTTACAACAGCGACGCTGCGATAGAGTTCTAGGGTTGTTTTTATTTTTTAAAGGCAGTTGGGGCAGGACGTTTGGTATGTTGTTGGTACGGCACTACTTAACTAATCTGATGTTCTGATTTTATTTATTTTGTCTAGTCAAAGTTATTTTGCATACAAGTCATCTAGATCTGTGATGTCAAAACGTCGCAATGTTGCCGCATCAACTCTGAGTTTTAGTTCACTTTGACTTTGACATACAACAGAATTCTAGTTTAAATAAAATAATGAAACAAAAATGTTATGAAAAATATATAGTTTATTTTAATATTATATTACATCTAATGCATATATTATCGAAGGACTTAAAACTACACTTGAGAATAGGTATAATAGGTATAATAGTTGGTAGGTTATACTTGTTTTATTATATTTACATTGAACTCTTTTCCACGCCACCATTTCATGTTTCCACCATTTATCAATTTCTTCCTCTGTATGTCTTATCGAGTTCATCCAAACCGACAATACTTCCTTCCACATATCCAAACAGTTCTTGATGGAATATCCTTCTCGACCAGCATATCTATTATAATAGGAAATTGCAAAAAACGTAATGGAACATTTCATTTATTTTTACCGAGTAGCAATTTGAAATAGTTCATTAGTAGTAGACCCAATGTGCCATTCTGAAGTATCCACGTCTCATGTAAATATACAAATTAATATAATAATTCTTCCTTGATTTTGTTATGTTTTTAGAAATGGTATTCTTTTAAACCCATTCGTGGGTTACCTTTACACCACTTAAATCCCATATTACCCAACAGTGTATGAAGAGATGTTCAACATTTCTCAAATAGCTGCATATATTTCTTTTATCTACGTTTATTTCTTAGCAATTTTCTTTCAAATAATTGTATTAAATTATGTTTCGGTTGAATACTATACAATACTTACCGTTTTTATACATTTCGTATATTTGAACTCTGATACAGCTAACATCAAGCTGATCTTGATTCATCACCCGTTTCGCATAAAGACGGTTTCTTTTCGGTGAATTTAAGGTTATATTGTTTTTTATTTTTTGAGATATTTTAGAGACCGTGCCCGTACTAATATTTAGTGCAGCTGCAACACGCTAAATATTTTCAATAAAAACGGGGGCGATTTGATTATATTAAAAGGTATATGTTAACGATATCCGATTTTTCGTAAATAAGATGCGGATCTCAAAGAAATGTGATTCCAGGAAAATGGCACTTCTTGTCATACAACTATAATAAGATTCATAAATAATAAGAAAATCTGTATACCATAAATTAATTTGTGATAAGCAGAAGCCACATAAGTCAAGTGTGTCGGTTATTACTTTCTGGTTTTTGTAACAGCTATTTTCACTAGCCACATGTGTGCAATGTTATGATTACATACAATTTTTAACTCACTTAAACCTCAATACCACACTGATACAGTGTCTGGTACAATAGAAATAAAAGTGACCCAAGTGTTGAAATCACTGGGTTGAATGATGGGAAGTTCTATTGCACCCGTCGTATCTCTAAATCTGGCTTAATTCAACTATAACTTATTCCACTTCCACCCCTTCGCCGATTTCGAAAAAGTTGTCTCGATGAGTGATTTAGCTGAAAGCAGAAATTGTTCTTTTGGAAAGGCATCCATAAATTGCCTGAGAAATGGACAAAATGTATAAAATTAAATAGCCAATACTTTTTTTTGTATATTTTAAAGTCTCTTTCTACCAATTACGGTTTATTTGGACTGGACCTACTGCTGAACGTGGACTCTGAACCATTGTTCTTCCGTATTAAACTTAGAAATCATCCTAGAAGACATCCTTTTGTCCTTATCAACTTTGGTATTGGCATGACTGGGATAATTTTCCTTATAGGATTTTACACCCTTGCCTTTTGGGGAACTACAGCTATAAACAATCACAAATATACATTTATAGCTATGCCTCAGGAGGAATTGAACCCGCGACTATGGCAACAGTAAGACCTTATGACCTTAACCACTCTGTGAACCAGCCCCGCTAGCCAATATTTTTTATAAAATAAATACATTTTAATTATTTAAATAAAACCGGAAATGAATTACCGACCACAATATAGTAGTAGTTATTGTGCAAGAAATTTTTCTTAAATACGGCAATATAATTTCAGGAAAATAACAAAAAAATTACGTACCAAATAAAACGTAACATTCCAAAACATGTCATACCGTGAAGTACTTGTATCATTACTGTTAATTTCTTAAGTGGTTAGTAGTAACTAGCAACGTGCGGATTTACAATCCAGATTAGTTTTTTTTCTTTGAATGTCGTCTTTCTCTGACGGTGATCTCATAGCCTGCAACGTTTAGCTTAATCAAAGCAGGAAATGTCGAGTAAAACGGGATTAATGAAGCGATGAGGTAGCGGAGCCAGTAATGCTTTGCGGGTATTTTTACTGCTTCTGTAAATGAATTAAAACCGATGGCGTACCGACGTCGTACGTACGCTCGTAGGCTGACGATATGCAAAAACACACCACGCGTTTCGGGTTTTTTTCCTTTGTTTGACTGGAGCCCGATAATAAAGAGAAGGCGCTGCGTTTTAAAAAAACCATTACACCTTTTTTGTTTTGTTACGTTTTGACTCGATTTTTAAGAAAAGCCTTTCTCGCAGCTATAAATACGGACGGGTGTATATTTTCCTTGAGATGGTAATGTAATTTTTTTTGCGTTTCATGAATACACGAATTTGTTGGACTTTTCCCTTTAATAAATATAAGAGCGTTAAAGTTTCAGCACAACAAAGCGTCGATTTAGATAGTGTTTATTCTTGATTGAATTCGCTAATAAGTTTTAATGAATATTAAATAAATAATCGAACTTAAATGTGAATGACTAATGTGGAATTACCCAGTAACTTTACTAGCATAATATCAAATTGAAATAATATTATGTTACTTAAATTTTATATATACAGAGTTTAAAACACTAATTCTTAATTTTATTTGAATACTATTTCAATTTAAACAAAAAATGAGCGTTTTTTTAATCATCTTACATTAGATATGCTTAGTACAATTTTAATTTACAAATTAATTTCTTACTACTATTTTGTTGGACATCAATCACAATCAATGCAAGACGAGTGTGGTATGAATACATCAGTTTGTATTTCCTAAACGAAAATTGAATTAGACTTAAGCTAGAGTAACAGTTATACACTATATAATCTCGGGTGGTTTGTTTCGCTCTAATCTTCTGATTTCCTATTAACTATTATCCTAACCTTATTTCATGTTCTAATGCAAAATCTTGGATAATTTCGTATAATTCTTTATTTTGGCAACTTTGGATTGCTAATCGGTTCAGTGTTTTAGTGCAACTTCTTATTTGCGTTCCATAAGTTCAAATAGACTTCATAATTGACCGATGAATCAAGCTCTTTGCAGTTCTTTGATTTTTGTCTCATCTATCCTGCTTTTTTTTTAACGTGATATTTCGGACTTAAACCACTATCGAGTATTTCCTTAGTTCGGCTTGATGAATATGGGATCCTTCAAGTGATATAATTAGGTTTTTGTCAATTCGATACAATTCAAAATTAACATGGACATATTTTGAGCTATTAAGCTGTATTTTCTTAACTGGCACTTGTACTTTTCCTATAAAAAATATTTTTCCATAACGACTATGTCGTCAAACAACGATCTAAACTTTGTTGTTGGGACATCAGCAGTGTACAGCAGATACATAATTGGTCACAAGACATGCTAACCTTCAACCAAAATGAGTTTAATATTGAGAATCTCTCTTCTTGTGAACTTCTAAATTCTCTGTCGGAAAGAACCTTTCTTTCAATTGCTGCAGAATTGACAATACTTCAGCGGTAATAATCTGCTCATCTTGTAGATTAGACCCAAACACCCATACCTAGTCAAATACCTATGAAACGTCTAGAAATATTGCAGGACAGTATTTATTTTCTTCGAACGCCTTTTCAAAACAGCTGTTACTCCGTGAACTTGGTGAACTGGACATATAATATTTTTATAAGTGGTTTTACATGTTTTAATATCAATTTCTCAAATAATTTGAGTATTGAAGGTAATAACGAGATAAAATCAGACTTGTTTGTCAGATATTTTAAGCATAATCATTAATTTTCATGACAGTTCTTCCAATAATCCAGGTGGAATATGATCAATTCCAGGAATATTTTTGGGATTGATATTGTTGCCATTTTGTGGAAATTTCCTTTGGAAAAACCAGCTTTATATCTATTTCGTGCTCATAAACAGGTGTTATATGCATTTTAAATCGTATATCGTTCAGTTGAAATATATTAACTAAATGTTCGAATTTCTTATTTGTATTCAGATAGTCGGATATCGATATCGATCGTACTTTCTTCTGCTAGTTTGTCTTTAATGATCTTCGAAATTGCATTGTTTTTATCAAAATTTATGATCATAAATGGAGCAACTAAAACTGAACATTCAAAAATTTTTAAATATTCTCACATTTTGTTATGGTTCTTTTTACTTGCTCCTCGTATTTACATTATCAACATTTTTTTATCTTTAAAGAGGATAATTGGTTAAATATATTTCGAACGAAAACTAATATGAATATGGTTTTCAGAGTTATGTTACCCCATATAATCTAAATTAATTGAAATTCATTCAGAGTCGTAATATTTTAAAATTACAGATGATTTATTTTGTTTAGCAAGTAATAAAAGTTTTATTACTTTTTTTTTCTTAAAGAAAAATCGAGAATCTAAGCTTTTAAGAGCAACAAATAAAGTTAGGAGAATTGCCAACCACTTATTGAGTACATAAATCATGAAATTATATACATTAATCTTTTAGCGAAATGATATAGGGAGTTTATTGCCAGCCAACAGTCCCGATATTGAGGAATATTTAATGACGTCTGAACGAAATCGAACTTTTATAGGAAAGTTCATAAGGCATCGTGATCAGCAATAAAAGCGGTCCGCCAGTTTGTGCGATATAGAGACGCTAAATATTTCAGACTTACTTTTGTTACGTTTTTCGTTAATTTTAAGACCAGCTTTTCCCGAGGCCATAAATTTTAGTGGTAGTATATTTTACTTGGGTTCGGGCGGTAATTCTTTTTGTCCAGTGCGCTTAATAGATAAATCGTTCGGGTTTAGCATCATCACGAAATGGTTGAGTTTTTATCTCAATTATAAAGGAAATGTCTTAAATTTGTACCTAAAATTAGAAGCACTTTATTATTTTAAATCTGGAGAGATATTCTGAGATATCTTTTTAACCGATATATCGATCTATCGATATTTTTTCAATTATCGATAGTCGAGTATCGAACATTTGAGTTGTAAATAAAAATATCGATATTAAAATATAGAGTTTTTGAAGAAAACAGATTTCTGATGACAAGGGATTCATCAAGTGAATTTTGCGGAGTACAGTTGCAGTAAAGAAATATTGATATTGGAAAAATGGGCATTAACATTATTTGTTTGCCGATATATCGATATATTCTCAAAAGTATTGTCAAATAAATACCACTAGGATTTGTATTATTACTAGGGGTGTCGGCCACCGAAAAATATATCGATACTTCGGTATATCGATATATTAAAAATATCGATATATCGTTTTCGATGTTTTAAAAATATTATCGATATATTTTTTTCAATATTAAAAAAAAATATCGATGTATCGGAGAAAAAAAATATGGATATTATTTTGCGATATATATTGCTAAACCTCTCGGAATGAATCTTGATGCAAAACTTCGCTGGAAGGAACATATAAAGAAGAAAAGAAAAGAAGAAGAAAGTTTTATTATTTTATTTTCATTAGAATGTGTAATATATAAAAGCTAAATTAAACTTAGAGTAAAAATCAAACTCAGCAATATTGGGATGTTTTGACGTCTTATATTGAGATAACTTGAGTTCACTGCTATTTTGGATAGAGGATGAGTCACATATTATCATACAATACAGCAATGATGCCTTTTGACGCGTTTTTGGAGATTTGTATTAGATTTCGCATAAGCGACATTATCAGATTTCAAATAATTATTTATTATTTATCGAGCAGATTTTTTATTTCATCAGTTAATTGATATGGTATTTATTCAATCTTTAGTAATGTTCATGGCATTTCAATGTTTCCTTATGTATTATTACGTTTCCACGTTGGTTATTTACCTGTCAGTTGCTTTCACGATTTGTAGGAATTAATAGCCTAAATGGCGTTGATCAGTGGCCTTAGAACAGTGTCCACGCTAAATAGTTACATTTTCAATAAAATCCAAGTGTTTACGTGACTATATATCCATAACAAACAATATTTAATTATTATTTATGATTTCATTAAGATGCTGATTCAAACGCAAATATGTATTCATTGTTTTGTTATTTAGGTCTGATAAATGTAATATACAAACAATAGATAAGTATAGCATATTGATCACCAAAAGAATATACACTAAAATTAGAACTATAATCTGTAAACATCAATATAGAAATGCGTTATGCCAAATATCAGGCGTATGTTCTATGTATCAGGAATAAATAATGCACTCATCCACAGTCATATGAGCATATAATATCAACGATAAGAATGCCGATTTAGTTAAGATCGCTTTTACAAAAAGGTCTCAATCTAATTATTTTAAGATAATTGTCAAGATTTGTCCCTTATGGACAATCGGAAATATCAATCATTCAACTAATAATCGAATAGAACAATATTTCTCAAAAACCCATCTATTCGAAAAAACTTTTATGTAGTTTATATAATTAAGGAAACAATTATATCTTTTAATAGTATAATATATTAGATATCATAAATATTGTACTATGCAACTAAATCATTTAAAAATGGACTATTTCCATCTTAGTTTCAACACGTAATGACTTTAACGAGTTTACAATACTTCGATTTGAAAACATAATAATGTTAAACTATATAGCTTAAGACGCTATATTCTAGACGTCTTGAAAAATAAAAAATTTCTTGAGGTTTTCTTCAAAAAATCTATAAAATTATATAAAATAATAATTTTTATTATAATAAATAAATTTAAGACAGAAAACCCATATATTTTTCTCAGAAAAATACGAATTCTGTAGTGCACCTGATTTTTTGTCATATTTGAACTACAAACGAAAAATCAATAATGTTTTGAATGAATCAGAACAATCGGATCGCAATATAATTCGCTTCTTAAGTACATATTTTTCTCTTTAGACTCTTTTTCGAGCAACATAAAGGGTGTACAATCGCGAGGTTAGTAACTGCAGCTAAACCTTTGGCTGTGAAATGAAATTTGTATGATATTTCAGAGATGCTAGTTACAATTTTGGCTACATTTTGACATTATTTAATGCAAAAAGCTAAACAATTTAAAATAGATGACTGAGATTAACTGCTATTATGTCTTATAATCCTATATTTTTTTAAAGATATATACATTTCAAGTATAATTTTTAATACAATAAGCATCATTAATACAGTCAACAAGTGAAGTATATTTTAGATAATATATGTTAAAAATTTTGTTAAATCCTATTTGATAGCTTATATTGTTCGGTAAGTTCCATGGCCATATTATACCGATTAATATGTTCTTATTTATATTATTTCGTTCAATGTATACAGAATATATATAGGAAATGCGATTATGTCGATATATTTATTTTTTCAAATATAGACAAGATCATACTTTGAAATATTTCTTCTCAACTACTGTGGGATTACTACAAAATAAGACAGTAACGTATAAACCATTCGAAGTCACTGTTGGATATCCATAAAATTGAACGTATAAATTTCCTTCGCCAAAAATGGTTTAAACGCTATGTAGAATTTTGTAAAATCCAAATTGATCGGTTATGTTGTTGATCAGGTTCAATGACCAATTATGTTTAACGGTATATTGTACGGTTGTGTAATTAGTTATTTATATTATTTCATTCAATGTACTGTCAATGGTTTAGAGAAAATTCGATTAAGTCAATATATTTATTTTTTCATATACGGACAAAATAGTTCTTTGAAATCTTTCTTCTCACGTACCATGGGATTACCACAAAATGAGACAGAATCGTATAAACCATTCGAGGTCACCGTTGGATAGCCATAAAATTGAGCGTATAAATTTCCTTCGCCAAAAATGGGTTCAACGCTATGCAGAATTCTGTTAAATCCGAATTGGTCGCTTATGTTGCTGCCTAAGTTCCATGACCAATTATGTATGGTGGTATTTTGTGCAGCTTTATAATCAGGAACAAAATTAATGTTTAAAGTTTCTTGGGTGGTATTAAAACTTGGTGTTGTAACTGCCTGTCGATTTTGGTCCATGGGTATGGTGGTTTGGGTTGCTGCCAGCGGTTGTTGATAAAAAACCGAAGTTTTTTGAGGAACAATTACCGAGGAGCTAACTTTGTTCGGCCGGATTTCACCATTGGTAGTTGCTTGAGGAGTTTTAAATGCGAAATCATTTGTTTTTCCAGAATCTTTCTCCAACGTGTAACAACTACTACTTCTTTTTATAGAGCCAGTCACAGGTTTTTGTATTTTGCTGTCAAACATTTCGTATTCTTTTTTGACGTTCATACTGTTTCCTTTTTGACTATTTTGACAACAAAATTTATTTTTGACCAAACCGTCGGAATAATTTTTGGTACCGCTCACTATCGGAACTTCCTCCGTATTCTTAAAATAATTAATCTTGCAGTCGCCAGTAACGTTCCAAGTAAACGGGTCTGCTATTGGTTTTGGCGTAGATGATGTTGCTCTTTCAAGGTACTTCGCTGGTGGAACTTCCTCGAATTCTTTGTCACAGAACCGCCTCTTCTTGTTTCTTCTTTTCGTTTTACCTGTTAACGGTGTCTCGCTTATGCTTTGCGCGTTACTAAATAGCAAGGGCATGTCTTGTTCAAAGAGAATTTAGAATTTGGTGAAACGAAAATGGAATTTGACACATTTTATAATCAGTTGACGTTGTTGCTAAGCAATATGAAACATAATTTACTAATTGTGGGTTTTCTTTGAATAATGTGTCTTGTTAAATACAGATAATAATATTTAGAATTAATAATGACTACGAGCAACCTAGCAATGAAAAAGTTCTGCGTAAGGCACATTCCAAAAAAGATAATGTTCGATCTAGGAAAAATAAAGTACTCATTATCTTTCTATAGAGTCGTTGAATATAAATATTTGAATACATATCCTGTTGAAGGAAAACATATATCAATACTTTATTATGGCTTAGAACTCAAACTCATCAAGACGAATTTAAGTAGCTGTTAATTATTTAAAAAAATATAATGTAATATTCACAGGATAAAAGATGCTAAAACTTTTTTATTGTGTGTAAAATTAGGAGGATGTTCATAACATTCTAGTTTGTTGCTATCAGTAGCTTTCATCGATTACCAATATAGGCTGATTGCCTTCAACTCTTTCCGTATTTACATTTACGAGTTCAGCCGAATGAAAACGCTTTTCTCAAAAGTGGTAATTTCAGCTTGAGGACAGCTTTAGGAATAAGAATCTCACTAATACTTCTCAACCAATATAGCTAGTCTGACCTCGAATAATGGATTTTGATCCATGTTTTCTTCTAATACCATCTCGGAGAGAAATATGTAGAACTTAGCTTAACAATCGCATAACAGGTCAATTTAAAAGTCCCCGCTCTACCACAGTAAAACACATTTGTTTGGTAAAATTTTTTTTTCAACATAATTCCCTTCAAAGGTGATTATAGCGACACTCCAATTTTTCGATACCATTTTTGTAGTACGATTTGTCCTTTGCTTCAAACTAGGCCTCAGTTTCGGCGATCACCTCTTCATTCAACGAAAATTTCTTCCCAGTGAGCATTCTTTTGAGATCTGAGAACAGGAAATAGTTGCTGGGGGCCAGATCGGAAGAATATGGTGGATAAGGAAGCAATTCGAAGCCCACTTCATAGATTTTTGCTATCGTTTTCACTGACTTGTGACACAGTGCATTGTCTTGGTGAAGCAGCACTTTTTTTCCCTTCAAATGCGGCCGTTTTTCGGCGATATCGTCATTCAAACGGTCCAATAACGCTATGTAATAGTCGCTGTTGATGGTCTTTCCTTTTTCAAGGTAGTCAATGAAAATTATTCCATGCGCATCCCAAAATACAAACGCCATAACCTTGCCAGCCGACTATTTTGCTGTTTTCCACGCTTTGAAGCGGATTCATCGAGTGCAGTTCACTCGGATGACTCTCGATTGGACTTCGAAGTGAAATGATGGAGCCATGTTTAATCCATTATCACATATCGACGCAAGAACTCGGGTTTATTACGCTTGATCATCTTCAAACACTACTCCGAATCATCAACTCGTCGTTGTTTTTGGTCAAAAGTGAGTTCGCGCGGCACTCGGAGCTATACAAAAAGATTGGAAATATGAGCGTTCGAAAGCCGTGGACTTTAGTTTTGAATGTGATATTTCCTCTCTTCAACACGTACCATTTTGGACAAACAAAAGCTGTTATATGTTTACCCATTCAGTTTATTATTTCATTGGTAGATGCAACTTTTCCTGGATATAAGAATAAATATCACAGTATCCGTGTTTTTTACAAACAGCTATTTGGGTAACTTTTCATTCTTATTTTTGACGTACCTAGTTAGTAAGGCCAAAATCGCCAGCTTTAAGATATTTGTACCAATAATTATAGATTTTAAGACATAATGCTGACACCGACAACAATATAAAATTATATTTTTGTCCTTCTGAAAGTGGTATCACAAATTCTATTCTAGCGTTGTAGTAGTTTTGTTTTCAATGTTTTATCGTGTGAATGACCTAAACAAAACCACAAAAGATTATAATGTGACGAGAGAGGGAGCATGGGTACTAACTCAACTGGAGTTAATTTAGCGACTGCATTAGGGACAAATGCAGTCATGGAGTATTCTAGTCTATAAAAAGTCACTTCTTCATAGCTTAATCTGATGATGCGACAACTAAATACGACCCTTTGAACGCGTTTTTCTCGAAACTGCTTTTTTTACCATAGAATAGAGAGACTTAGATAGCGATTTTGCCTGTGTAAATTGTAGCCAAGTTTTGATCGGGTAATGCTGCGTACAGACCGGGCCAACCAAGTACAACGAATGAGATTATAATTAATATACCTACCCTCCACACCGCATTCATCGATACCATTTATTTCTTTTGATGTTACCGACACTCTACGGATTGCAAGCGAATGCTAATAAACCTTCGTTGGCCGTCGTCAAAGCGTCCATACAGAACTAAAAATATCCCTTTCGTTGTCTTTCCTTGGCTGGGTCTGTACGCAGCATAAACCATCTGAGGGCGCACCCAGCGGGTTTTATTTACTACGCTAGGGAATTCAGAAATTGTATTAAACACTGTAATATTACAGGCGGAAATTAGAAAATTGAATTTTAATAAAATGTTTTATTTAAATACTAGTTAACATTTCTATAAAACATTTTCAAAATGTACTGTATATAATCTGACAAATAATAACTTTTTTCTAATTGTACATTGTTATTGCCTTAAGTATTATAAAGTTTTTGTCACAAATATACTAGAATACAATATTTGAATGTACTAATTACACGTTACGATTTTGGACACGAAGCCTCCTTTACTTTTTTTAATTTAATAAATTTTAAATAATTTATTTTTTTTTTCATCCACCAGGAATCCTATTTATTTTTTCATCCACCAGAACAACCAACACCTAATTCTTATTTTCATTATAAAATTGCCGTTGCTCAACTTGTTGTACACAATTAATCAGCTGAATGTCAATTTTCATTAAATTTGTTTTTGTAGATTCTTTTATCAGTAAATAAAAACAGGCTTAAGATTGCATACAAATGTATTAAAATAGGTTTCTGCTACCATTATACAACCTTTAGATACTATAACAGAAGCATAATAGCAGAATTATAAAAATAGATATAACCATTCTTGTTTACAATATCATCACATATTCACTAGAGTATTTTTTTAGAGGTTATAATATCTGGTTCGTATCAGTATGAACCACAAATTCCTTTGTCTTAAACGCACCTGTGTAGGGAGACAGGTGTTAAAATTTTCAATTTTCAAACTCCTCATTTTACTCCTTTTGAAAAAAAAATATTGGTGGTTACTTATAATTATTTTTGAAGATTCTAATTTACTTTTCTCTATTTCTTTTTCCTTTTCGACATGTTTGGAAATGAAATATGAGAGTGTATTTCAATTCACTTATGGATGTGGATTCTAACGAAAGACTTACTATTAGCAATTATATTCCATATTTAGGTCAATTTCCATCTGGTCGATTTCAAACGTAAATAATACACCTTCGAAGATTTTATGTAGAAGATTAGAAGTGGTTTTCCTGAAGTTTATCATTGTTTACTTTCAGTTATCTTTCTGACGAACAGCAGAATCCTTTGAAAAGCATGAATCCTTAACATCTTAGAAAACAACTTATTTAAATTTATAAATACATATACTTTATATATACAATTATATGCAAGAATAGAAAAAAAACTAATATAACTTAGGATTTTTTAACAATATTACAAAAAGAAAATAAATCTGTCAATTTTTTAGCTCGAGCCCTTTAGCGATTCAGACGCGCAAAACAGAGTTACGAGTGTGTTCATTTAAGTTCCCATTCTAGATTTCTATGTTTTGTGAACATGTACATACCTTTTTTCAAGACCTCCTCCTTCAAACAACTAATAGAACGTACTCGATCTGTCTGGATCGCTAATTGTTATTATTACATTATAGTGTGCAAGTATCTACTGACTTAAAAAAAAACTATGACCAGGAATGGTTGGAGTAATTGCGGAATTCAGTCGATGCAAAAATTCCGATTTCTTTAAACATGCTCAAACACTGCTCAGAATCATTAACACGTTCTTGTTTTTAATCAAGAGTGAGGAAACGTGCACCCACATTAAACAGAGCTTTCTCGCAATCAAAAGCTCATGCAATATAAAACCAACAAGTTCTTTTGATATCTTTACGATCTTAGATAACTCACTCAACTTCACATTTCGATCTTCGTTTTCTGGCGTTACCACCTCATTTGGACATCCACTGAGTCCTGCATCATCAGTTTCTCTACGACCACGTTTAAAGTCAACAAACCAACGTTTTATCCTTGTTTCTGATGGAATGGGGCTCTTGTAATGCTTTTGAAGCCATTGATTCACTTGAACCGTATTTTTGTCCCATCAAGAAGCAATATAAAATTAAAACTCGCAATTGTTTTTGATCTATTGTTTTGAAAATAAGAAAAGTAGTGTGACCAAAGTAGTGAGCACAATAGTTCACAAACTTATCAGTAGAATATCTTAAGCTTTTTTTAAAGGTTAGCACTAACTGAAAATGCTGTGAATATAATAAAACTAGCACCATCTATGTGTTAGGCCCGAGACTTTTCATGTTTTATCGATGTTTTATCATACATCTCATACATAAATTATATTTTATTGCTTATTTTTTATAATTTTTTGATTTTATTTTTAATATAAATAATTGCTTACATACTTACTACTTGTTTACTTAAACTTTAAAAAATAATATTATGATAATAGTGTCCTATAGATAATAACAGTTCCATTTGGAGAGAAATCGCTAACGTGCAATTTAATATATCTCACAGCCATCTTTGATTTTTAATGTGGTCTTTGAATGTGAGAATATTTCAACTTTGGAATGTTGACCTGGGAACACAATCAAGTGCTTTCGTGTTTTTTAGTGACGACCACCGAAGAGTACAATGTTCATCGATCGACCACCTCGCCGACTCCCACATGTCTAAAAAGTAACCTTTTTAGTAACCTTAACGCAAGCAACGTTTTTCTTGCTGTTATAATCTTCAACACGACCAATATTTAATTTTTTTTTACATTTTTCAACTACCACTTGGCAATGTTTATTATTATTTTTTGTCCATTATATTTGTTAATTGTAAATATACAACGTGAGTTAATTAGTAATTTTTCCAAATGTAATTTACTAAATATAATGCAAAATTGTAATTACAGATAATCGATCAACTTTACTCAAATCATATAAAGTCACCTAAATTGATAAGGTTATTTACTTACACTTTTTTTGACAATGGTCTGAATTATGTTGAATTAACATACTTCGTGGCTCCTAACTTTTTTTTATTAATTACACAGGTCTGCAATTATTTAATGCGCTGAATCGATATTTGAGTTTTTTTTTTTTCATATTAATTAAAATTTATATTTTTCGTAAATATTATAAATAATTTGTATACATACAAAACGAGGTTTTAGCTGTCTATCAGGGAATGAAGGAATAAGCCGTAGGTCAATATCACTTTACAGCGGTCGTTTGAAATCATTTTCTTACTGATCAGGTTCTAATTTAGATATTTTAGTAAGTTTTGCACATAGTGCGTCAAAAGTACCACCCCATACCAAAGATATATAGCCATCCAGACATGTAGAATATGATTTCAGTAAGTGATCTGCTGTACAACTTCTAATCTAAATCTTATTCTAGATACTCTTCTAACTTATTTTAAAGTCTATCCTAACTTATTCTAAAGACTATTCTAACTTATTCTAGAGATTATTAAATCTCACTCCATGTGTCTATGTGTACCAAATTTAAAGCTCAGATATTCAGGTCAAGATAGACACAATGGGAATTTTTGTATAAAATTACTAGAATCATACATTATAAGAATATTTTACCAGATATTTTATTAAGGATGTATATCGTGTTTTGTAATAGTACTGTTATTTTTGAGTTGAGTTTTTACAAAGACTGGTCTCCCCATAAATCCAGATCTGAATAATGGAGACTTTTTATTGATGCCTCTTTAATTAGTTCGAAAACTGTAAAACTGCAGTATTGTAATAGATGCCCACCAATGTCCCTCGCACATGCAAAAATTATTAAAGAAATCTATGAAAATATGAAGGTTGATGGCTTGAAGAAATTTAATATTTTCAATATATATGGAATATTTGCGCGGATCTGAATGTTCGCAATAAATAAACACTACTTAGTGAGATGATAACAAAGAGCAAGTCAACACCTGGAGACTAAAGTGTAATGTAAAGTGTAAAGACTAAAGTAGTGTTCATATAAACATGGGACACATGAAATGATTTGTAAAAGATATGTACAAGGATGGTACAGGTTTTCGATACCTTAAAAAATTTCCTTGAATCAATAACTGGGATTGAACGGAAGAGATTTTTTTTGATCTGCAAATACGAGAGCTCATGACAGATGTCATTTTTAATACAATAAATGAAACAGGAAGAAGAACTAAGGAAAAATATCGTTTAACTCTTTTCTGCTTATAAAGTGCTAAAATGCGCTTAAAATTAATTTTTTTGGACTCGTATGTTTCCCAAAAGACCTTTGTCCCATATCGAATAATCATAATAAAAGATTTCATCAGAATATATTGTACATTTAAAGACATTATAATGGAAAATGATCAAAAGCAATAATTACCGATTTTTTAATAGATTCGCCATGAAACCTCGATTGATACAATGAAAAGGAAAAAACTACAAAAGAGCTTAAATTATACATTGAGATAATTTTAGTGATACTGTCGTGACTTTATGTAGAACTATAGATAGCACTTTATACCTTTTTTGTCAATGTTGTCCTTGTAAAATTAGCATTTTTATTGTAAAACTGTAATTGTGGTATTTAATAACTTTTTGTTGTTGTTGTTCTAAAAATAGTGTTTGCTGTTGTTTTATTTTCATCATCTATCCACATAAATATAGATTATGATATTTTTTATGTTTTGTTTTGTTTGAGTTTTAATATTAATTAATTGCAAACTTGATATATGCACTAGAATTCGAATTTTTGTTGGTGATTTAAGCGAAGATAAGTTTTCAATTTTAAAATTGCTCGAACAAAGCTGTGTAAAGGAATACCTACAAGTTTTTATAGAGTATCAGGGCTATTCTTAACACATTTTTTCACACGCATGAGCTGAATATTGATCACTTATCACTCACGTAAAATGTAACGAATTTTCTGATGAATGTTAATCATATTTAAATTATTGTTTAAGTATTTGACTGTCAGTCAGATGGAAAAAAATAGTTGGTAGCAAAAACACTCTGAAAATCATAAAATAAAGTAAGTTATTGTAGGTTTTATTCCTTTAATATCGTCAATTATCACGGCCACTTCATCTGCTACATAAAGGCTCATTGTTATATTATTAATTATAATTTTAACTATGGCAGATTAATCATTAACCAGATCTCTCTAGTTCTCTGTTTAAACTTTAAATTCTCCAAAGTTCCTCAATTTTTCCTCCCAAACCTGTGATAAATCTAAATAAACGGGTCTTTCAAGAACTTTCTTAGCCATATGAAACTGTAAAACTTTATAATATCTGAGCAATAACTTGATTATTATGAGCATAATCTAGTAAATGGCATCATCAGGATAGCAGAGGAGGTAAAATGGAAACGCGCTGTATCCTGTTAGTATAATGTTTTATAGAAAAAATTTTAATTACATTTTGCATTAGATATACTTATTACTATCTTAATTTATAAAATTAATTTATTACTATTGTTCTGATCTACTTGCATACATATACATACATATACATCAATATTCTCAAATTAAAATTAAATCAGATTACTTAAGTGAAAGTTAAAATTCATTCATTTTCATGTTTTGATATTTAATTATATTGTCTTGGACAACTTCGTAAATCCATTTAATTTCGAGTTTATCGTGTAATTAGTTGTTGGTTATGTAACGATATGCACTGGTAATTAATGAGTTGATTTGATGTTTTAGTGCAACCCTATATTTTATCAAATAAGTTCAAAAAGGCTTTATAATTGCCTGATAAACCAATCTTTTTGATTTTAGATCAGGTTGAGAGTATCTTTCGACTAACCAGCAGAATTCTTTCATTTTGGATCTGATTTGCTTTGATTTTGGCCTAATGTAATGTATTTTACTCATTGAAAATCTTTTTTAATAAAATTCTTTATATTTGTATTGAAGAAATATTGGTGGAAAATATCAAAATATCTTATTACTTATGTTACAAGATTGTTATGACATTAAATCTTTATAGTAGATAAATATTAAATTATGAGAAAATATTTAAATTTTTATGTCGTAGTCCTTATTATCTGGCGATGAATAAATAAACAATAATATTTGATTTAAACATATAAGTTTTAATTCAAAATCGCTATTTGATTTCTCTTTGAAATCTCCGCCAGAAATAATTTTTGTTTATGACGTATATTTTTATCATATGTAAATATTATTTGCGTATGAAAAAAATACATGAAATTTATCTTTGTTTACTAGATCTTTAAATCATACTATATCGTCATTGTTGTCATGTCATAATCCAAGTGTAAGCTAAAATTAAACCATTCAAACTACTTAATTATGTGTATTATATTCTAATTTGACCAGTAATTAACTAATTTGTAGATTAGTTAATTATGTCATAATGTCAATGACCTCTGGGATTTGACGTGATAGATATTACAATCATTAAAAAATATTGAGTTCGATTATACTTCCCAAGAGTTACCAGCAATTTATCTGTCAAATTACCAAATAACACCTCTTTTCATAGTGTATGGAATTTAGATAATTAAACTGACACCCTGCTGAAACCACCGTTTACAGACATTCGAAATTTGGCAATAAGATCGAGTTCAATTGAGATGAATAATGTTGTTCAATCAAGCTGAAGAAACACTTTCTAGTTCACTAATCAACGCTGTTGAGTGTGTATGTCCAGCAAAGGCAGATTAAAATAGTTCAATTATCATGAATTATATGAGAACATGAAAGCTCAGAAAATCTCTCTATAGCATGAGAATTCTGGAAATATGGGTAGAAACATTGCAGTTCAGAAATCAACAAGACACATTGGCGGACGACGTTACTATCAATACTCAAAAAATTTTGTAAAAATTATAAGCAGCCAAAAGCGATCAACGACCATGATCAAACCTTTAATATTTTTCCTGGCTGGTAGACCTTACCAAATATTCTGCCAATCTTTTTATTTATCACATAACAGGCCAATTGAAAAGTCTCCGTCCTACCATACTAAAACATTTTATTGGAAGAATTAGTTTTTGTATTCAACACAATTCTTTTCAAGGGTGATAGACTGATTATAGCGACCATCCAACTTTTCGATACCATGTTTGTAGTGCGATTTGTCCTTTGCTTCAAAATTCTCCTCAGCTTCGGCGATCACCTCTTCATTTAACGAAAATTTTTTCCCAGGGAGCATTCTTTTGAAATCTGAGAACAGGAAATAGTCGCTGGGGTCCAGATCTGGAGAATACGGTGGATGAGGAAGCAACTCGAAGCCCTCATGGATTTTTACCATCGTTTTCATTGACTTGTGACACAGTGCATTGTCTTGTTGAAGCAGCACTTTCTTTTCCTTCAAATGCGGCCGTTTTAGGCGATTTCATCCTTCAAACGGTCCAATAACTCTATCTAATAGCTGCTGTTAATGATCCTTCTTTTTTCAAGGTAGTCAATGAAAATTAGTCCATGCGCATCCCAAAATACAGACCCCATAACCTTGACAGCCGACTATTGTGTTTTCCCACGCTTTGGAGCGGGTTCATCGTGTGCGGTCCACTCGGATGATTAAATGGGGCCATCATTCATCCATTGCCACATATCGATGCAAAAACTCGGATTTATTACCCTCGATCATCTTCCAACACTGCTCCGAATCATCAACTCGTCGTTGTTTTTGGTCAAAAGTGCGCTCGCGCGGCACCCTGTGTGCACAGAGCTTTCTCATACCCAAATATTCGCAAATTATGTAATGTACGGGTTCAGTTAATATGTTTAAAGTGTCTACTATTTTATTAAATTTCAATTTACGGTCATTCAAAATCATTTTGTGCATTTTTAAAATTTTTTCGCCGGTAACAATTTCTTTTACGCGTCCACTGCGTTCACCGCCTTCGGTGCTCATTTCACCACATCTAAATTTAGCATACCAATCCTTGATGGTTGACTTTCCTGAAGCAGTGTCCGGAAACTCGGCATCAAGCCAAGTTTTTGCTTCAACTCTATTTTTTCCCTTCCAAAAGCAATATTTTATGAACACGCGAAATTCCTTTTTATCCATTTTTTTCACAATAACAAAAGTTGCTTTACTCAAAATGCTCTAATTCACAAACTAATGATCCGACAGCTGTCAAATTTATATACGCATGTTTTGAGGGTTAGAGCTAACTAAAGAACATATGGATTTAATTCTAGTAGGTAGCCGCTGTCTATGTGTCAGGTCGGGGACTTTTCAATTGATTTGTTTTAGGATATTGAAATTTATTTATCCAGGTTTTCTGCTAAAACGGAATATCGAAAAATATATTTTTCATCATTCCATTATATTAAACCTGTTGTTTCTAGGCGTCTTGCTGTCAGTTTATATGTATTATATAACTGCTGCAATAATCGCAAGTTGCCAATCCTGAATATCAAGAATCTTATTCGTATGCATGGATGTTTGTAATTATCTTCAGCAATCATAAATTCCAAGCAGGATGGTTAAGGCCGGATGTCTTCTGGGTTGGTCAGAGTTGATCACTCTGGCGGATAATTAAATGTTGAGGACTGTGGGTTAGAGACCACATTAAACAGTAAGCTTAGTCTAGATAGAATCTAGTTGGCCAAAACAATTCATCAGCATACAATATATTTTAAAATATATTTAAATATTTTTAATTTGAAAATAATGAAACATAACAATGAATAAAATATAATGTGGGCCTTTTAATCAACATTCTATGGCATTTCAAAAAGTACACGTGGAATATATAATAGTCGAAATGGTCAATAATGAAAGCACAAATTAGAATAAAATTAACAAATACGACTCAGCAGGAATTATAATTAACTTAAATAGTTAAATATTATGCTTAATTATTTATAGAAATCATATATAATCTTTCTAGAATATCCCTTTTGCGGTAATTAATTATTCATATGACTTTAAATATTAAAAGGATTTTGTGTTTTGTTTCATTGATGTAGATGAAACCACAGGTTATGCAAAATGATAGTTCCCATTGTAATGAGGTACTAAAGACGTCTGAAGTCTCTACCACTAGAACCACTAGATGACTTATGACACGCAAAACTATAATGGTTGAAATTCAAATGTTTTTTTAAAATGGCAGAAAATGTACCTCATAGAACAAGCTACTATTCAATTTTACATTATCAAAATAAATAAGTCATATCACTTTTATAACACTAATTTAATTTAATATCTTACACTAGCAAAACAAACAACTTTTTAACAAAAAATATTTGAATAATTAAAATATTTTCATGAGATATTTGTTAGTATTTATGGTATTAAATATATCGTCATCTGTTGACAAAATATTATTTAGGTACTTAAAACAATCTTAGGACATAATTAGTAAATTAAATTTTTAAAACATAAATTACCTAAATAACGGACCACTGCGTAATAGAAAACGTAATCTTGGAAAAGTAAAATTTAAAGTTTTTTTGCAATATTTGCCCATTTTATTGGAATATATATCCACTTCCTCATTTAATTGTTTGATTCGTAGTGAAAATAAGCTTTATTAAAGTAAACATTAAACTTTGTGAAGTATGTTATGCTTTTGTTCTAAAATAATTTAAAAATTAATTATCTGTAATCTTGATTTTGGTAAAAAAGTAACATATAATGTAGTTAAAATGGGATTTTTTTATGTCCTGAAGTAGATGCTGCAACTTCTCCTAAGTCACCTATAGAGCCTGAATACATACGTTCTTCCATTTTATTTTACCTTTCAATATATTACCTCTAATATCAATTGCAATATTTAAGCCAAGTTGATGTCTTCTGGGATGATGGAAGTTGATCGCTAGCCAGCCATTGGTAAAATATTGAAGACCGTGGTTTGGAGACGTTGTTGGTTGGAGAACAACTTAGTAAACTTATCATTTAGTATTAACATCATGACAGATAATCAGCTGAGATTTGTTAATTAAATGTAATGAAAATTAAAGAAGTGTACTGGTTAGCAGAAAGATAAACCCAACCTAGCTTAAAATTAAAGATATTTATTTATCAGATAATCACTATCATTATCAGTCAATCAGTAATTAGATTTATGGTGTGCAAATATGTGATTCCACTAAGACATCAGAAACTGACTAGTAATGCAACGGTACCAAAACGAACTCCTTCGGCAAATGACCAATGCTTATGGTTATGTAACAAACGAAGAACTGCAAGGTTAAATTAATTAAATGAATTTATTAAAATATTCAGGATTTTACCTTAAAATAGTAAATAAAGTTGCGATAAATCAACAGAAAAGTGGAAGCACAACGCGCAGGACATCATAAGATTGAAGCGAACCAAACCGCACGAACTTGTTTGGTATACACTATAATATACAGTAAGTGCCTTGTTTGAGCCAATTTAACTTTAACTGGAGAAATACTTGTGTATTTATATCTATGTAAGTAGAGTAATATTTGTATATTAATTTGTAAATTAAGATTTTGCCAAATATACCTAATGTAAGATATACATGGCATATATTTATTTCAAGTATACTTTTGAAAGACGAGTTTTTGTCTTCATTGTACTCGTGCTAGGTAATTGATACTTATACTTAGTACTATTTATTACATATACTTTTCCTTTAATTTAATCAGATTGCCAGGAAAAAACTATTTCAATCATTCAATTTAGTATTATAGTTTAATAAAATGGAAATGGAAGGAGCCATTTATTGTTGGTCGTATATAAAACACCTCCTCTACTGACAAACATTTAGTGTATCGTTTTTCACGACTATTGCCATTAAAGTTTTCTTTATGTTCGGGCAATACAAATCGAGAACAAAAGGAACGAATAAATCTACGTCGGGCTCAGACCTTCGCCCAATCTAAAAGCTCGCTCGTTTAATGGACTAAAAAGTAAATAAAACTAAAAGTATTCTTGTTATCCTCTCGAGAGGATAATGCGGAAGTGTCGCGAAGGATACAAACTGACCTAATTTCGTCGCTAAACGTCCCATCGTAGCTAAATTAATCGTATTTCTCCATTTTCGTTGATAATGAAGCTAGATGATCCTTAAAACATCTATGATAATCCAAGGCTCTAGATACGAACTATGCTGTTTGTTCTGTGAGGCGGAATAAACTATAAAAACATATTTTTATTGTAAAAGTATTTTTGAGCTCAATTAATACTACAGCCAAACTAGCTCTAGTACAAAATCAAAACTTAAAAATTTATGAGTGAGGTTAAATAAATAATCAAATTGAAAAATAAAATTTATTTAAGAATCTGGAAATAGGGAAGCCAGGAAAAGAAAATAAATTCAAGATTTGGAAAAATTATAAAACACATAAATAAAAAGTATATAGACCAATTATAACACTGGTCTGCGAGCCAATGGGTAGTATAAAAAAAAGATACAAACAAAATAAAATCTCAAAAGTAGAAGATTATCGGTGAAGGAAGCTTGGGAATCAAGTAATCAGGGAGATACTGCAGACGAAGAAAAACCTCAGAATGATTCAAGAATATTGAACAGAAACTAGAAACATTGGGCTGAATTTGTACACTGAACATGACGCCATATATAACACAGCTACACTTTGTTAAAATTAACTCCCAAAATTCATTTTTTTCTGATAATTTTCTACAAGATACATATTGGTACATATTCTTCTCTTATATTTTGAATAGAATTGACAACAAGATTGTTCAAAGAGATGTGATGACATACAATATTTGGGTAGAATAGTACATAACAATATGATATATTGGAATCATCCTTATTTAACAAATATATCCAAACTTGGACTTGGACTTGGATGTTGTTACATTAAAATGTACGTTGTTGTAATTTATGTTGACAGAATATTTTATTTAAAACATATGTTTTGGCAGTAGTATAAATACAGGGTACATCTATATTAAGTTTATAGTTGTTTAGCTTACTGCCTGAACTACAAAATTGGTGATTCAGCGACTGTACTTCGAGGAAATCAAAGATGGTAGAAAACTGACGGAGTATTAATCAAATTCGAATTATTAACAAATTCTATTCGTGCCAAATCTGAACCTTGATATTAGAAAGTGCGTAAATACTTTGTATGTGCTTACTTATTGGAACATCCAATTTTACATAAAGACCAACATAGAGCTACAAATTTCAAAACAAGAGTTAAGAGACCCACGAGGTCATTCCAGAGGCTTGACTTGTAAACTAACAATGGAGTGATTTTCAATGTTTGCCAACATCTAGGTTTCGGATGAGACTCATTTTCACATTATTGGCATCATCTTCTTAGTAAGAAGAACTACCGCTACTGGAATGGAATCAATCCGAAATTCCAATATTTGTCAGAAATCATTGCATTAAGTGACCATAAGGGCCCCGAGCAAATAAGTATCGAGTATTAATGAACTTTACATTTAGGTGATATCATATAATTCTGAACTTTAACATAAGTGCTTACATATATTTTGATCAGCGAAATCTATGGACAAAAATACGAAGTATTATTGTAAACACATGTTAAATAGACTACACTAATTATTATATTCGATGGTCTTGACATTTCTCTACGTAAAATAACAGTTCTATTTTTAACATTTAGAATAAAGATCCAAACTAAGGGAAAATAGCTGCCACTCGAATTTATTGGAAATCCTATTTCGAAACTTTTCAGCATATGGGTTTCGTTTCTTAGGGCTATATGGGCTGAGAATAATATACTGTTACAGTTCGAATGGGAAATCCCATATAAATTTATTACGGTCCCTTAAAATATTAAATATGGTTGAGTTAAAGCAACAGAAACGTGGAAGCACAACGCGCAGGAAATCAGAAAATTGAAGCGAACCAAATCACACCAACTTGTATAGTATACACTTTACAATAAGTGAAATACTTGTGTACTTATATTGATGTAAGAACATTAATAATAGTAAATTAATTTGTAAATCAAGATTTTACCAAGTATACCTAATGTGAGGTATAATAAAAAATCTAATACTAACTAGAATCATTTACCATTATTATACTGACTAGATTTAATTCATCTTACACACAACCTTCAATTTTGAAAAATGAGTTTTTGTCTTCATTATATTAGGTAATTAATACTTCTTATTAATACTAATTATTATGTACTTTTACTTTAATTTAATCAGATATTCAATGGAAAGCTATTTCGATCATTCCATTTACTATTATAGTTCAATAAAATGGAAATGGAAAGAACCATTTATTGTTGGTCATATATAAAACACCTCCTCCGGGTTGAACTCTCTATACTCTCTGCTACTGCTAATATTACCGTATCACCAGCAAAAGTAGCAGTTGATAATTTGAATCGAATTTTAATTGTGTGGTATAGAATTGTGATGCAACATATTTTAATTAATATATAGACACATTTTTCCTAATAAATGCCTTTTAAACTGAAGAAATGATTAGTTTTTTTAATCCTCATCTGCAAATTAATATAGAAACCTTTCCTATATAGACGAAATTAATAATTCAAATCAACCTATTAAATATCCCAACGATTTTACTTTGTTTTTACGAGAGATTATTTCAGATGCGAAATTAATTTGAATTTATTCCATTTTAAGCGAATTTCTGGTGCCGTACTATTTGCTTTTTGCGTTTATACGTTTCGGTCTCGAACGCAGACCCTCCGTCGACTTTATTCAAAGGCAAACATTTACTTTAGCGGTTCTGGTGAAGCGCGAGGTAGAAAAAAGAGGCTCGTATCAAGGATAGAGTCGCTTTTAAGCGTTATTATTAACTGAAGCGATAGACGTAAAGGGACGTCGTAAATTTGATTAATGTCTGATAATTTTTCAGTTACAAATGTTTGTCGATGTCTTCGTGTACACGAGACATATTGGAACCTCATTGTCAATCTATTATCTTGCGTCTTTTTCTTTAATGGATGGCAGATAATAATTCTAATTGATAGTTTTAATTTTGTCGTCAGTGGTGTAGTTTTTTCCTTTTTTTGATAATTATTTTGTTCAATTCAGAAATCTTAGGAACCTAAATCAGGAGAATAAAGCGGTTGCGACTTTTTAACAGTCGATTGTTTGATGAAGAGATCAGGAATAACAATAACAATAACAAAAACACCTTCAAGTTGCATAGATGTGTTTTTCTATATGTAGAGTATGTTTTCTCTTGATATGAACATTCCTTGTCTGTCGATTCTATTGTCTTTGCTCGGTTTCCTTGCTTTAATCATGTTTTTTCTTGACTTCTGCAGTATCTCCCTCCCTTTCCGCCCTTGCCCCCAGACTCTTTTTACCTGCCTCGTGTCCTGTACGCACTGTAAGTGACCCAACCAACTGAGTTGTTTCCTTTCTTCCACTGATAAAATATTCAAGTCTTTTGTTATTTCTTTATTTCTCATACTGTCGGTCTTTCTTACACCCTGACCCTTCTGAGCTAATTCATTTCTACATTTACCCCTTTTTAATACCCACTTTGACATCCATGTCTCGTAAGTTATACTTGGCCTATATATTGCTTTTTATACTTTCATTTTACCCATTTTCGTTTTTCTTGATATTTTTTTTGTTAATGAATTTACTATTTATAGCGACGTTTCATGGTTTCTTGGATAATTCATGGTTTTTTTTTCTATTTTGGCAAAAATATCCAGAACCATTAATAAGAAAAAATAATATTACAATTTTGCCGAGTTAAAGGAATTCGTAAAATATAACATTTATGATTTTTGAGACATCAAGTGATGCTTGTTTCTTATGTTTCAGTTTTTTTATCAGTAAATGATTTAATATCCTAAACATTCATCTCATTCTATGTTATATTTGAGTCATGCACTTTTAGCTAGAAATTACTAAGGACATAAATGTTTCGAAGGATGTTATTATACTTTCCCTATATCGTTATTGTACACGATTTAATGAAAAGTATCATGAAGGTAATAATTTGCTAATTCTAGAACTAGATAGTATAATTGGCGAAGGAAATTCTTCAAAACGTATGTCTTGTATATAACAAGTTTTAATTTTAACCTAGATGCTCTTAGATCAATTTATTTTAGTTATACAAAAGTTACTATCGAAAACGCAGAATCCCAACCAAGAAGTATTGTTATTTATATTTCTTAGACATGTTTATTTAATTGGCCTATCAGTTCAGATACATTGCTATTCTAGTCTAGAAATTTAGAAAAATCGTTTTTTTTTTCATATTTTTAAATTATAGCCGTTTAAAAATAGATATTTAACAGGATTTTTCAGCATTTAGATTATTTTCGGAGATGTAGCTATTTTAGTGTCGCGCAAGTAACCTTAAACGCGTTTTAGCTACTTTTTTCGAGACGGTTGACATGTCATCTCAAGCTCTCCTTAAGGATTTACTTAAAATTTGCTGTGAAATGTTCTTCATACATTCTTCTATCGAGTAGTCGTGAGAAAAGTGCATTAGAAATTCGTGTTTAGATGCCACGTCACTAAAACACTTAAAGGGTCAACCCTTTGAAAATATGAAAGCTTTTATCAAGCTTTGAAAATATGAAAGAAATTCGATTTTTTTTCAAATTTCTAAAATATAACATACCTTCAAATAAATGTCTCTATCTTTATTGTTAATTATGGTTATTGTTTCATTAACAATTATTATATATTGAACACATTTAATGAGTTAGGTAATAAATATTAACAAAATTTGCATCGTACTTCGTTAGATTATCATTACCGTCAGCCTAAAAATAAACCCCGCCTCTGAAAAGTCCATTAACGAGCCAAAAACTAAAACGTCTTAATCGGTCATCTTTTATCCGAAGCTTTCGTGAACAAACGCTTTTTACCGACCCTTGGCACGGAATACGGTGTCCATTTCGTGTCTCCAACGATCATAATTGTTGCGATACCGTCTAAAAGGTCGGCTTTTTGTTCGAACCAATTAAGATGTCCGGATAGGTGAACGAGGTTGAGAATAGTTGGTTGGTTTCCACGTTGCCCTCAAATCGTAACGCTCCTCGGCGATCCAACGTTTCGGACGTGACGCCCCTCGCGATAGATACGACGCAGATATCATCAGACAGATTATGCAATGATGAACGTGGTGGAAATGGCGTTCGGCAAGATGAAGAGGAGGTTTTCCAATGACGGCCTCCGAGGTCGTCTGGGAAAGGGGAAATCTCTCGAGTCAGGTAAATAACATTTTCACGCTTCGAGTCACCATGAAACTAGCGTATGCACTTGTGAATGATGCGACTGTTAGTTAAAGACAATATAAATATAATCAAATAAAACATTAATATTCCGAAATAAATGTATTATTATTCTTGCCTCAACATAACTTACATTTATCTTTATATATTATATTTCTTCTGTTCGTATGTATATATTTCAACTCCTCCTAAACGGCTAAATCGATTTCAATTTTGTGTGTTTGTTTATGTGGATTCGAGAATTGTTTATAGTCACAATTAGACCCGGTGGGTAGTTGCGATATGGTTCCAGAAATTCCAGTTCCAATATATATTGTTGATATCAAACACAGAATAGACGTAGAATGCGATCTCTCATGTATAAAGTTGTAACCAAGTTTTGCTTCTACGAGCGATTTGAGGACGCGCAAAGCAGATTTATTTACTACAGGGGGAAATTTTAAAAATGTTATTAGAATTATTTATATATTAATTATAATTAATATAAATTAGTGTAAATATTATTTAAGTTACGTGGGGAATTTTTTTAAATTTATTTTAAAGTCTCCTTTTTGCCAACGAGGGTTTATCTGGACTGGATCTACAGTTTAACATGGGCTCCGAACCACGGTATTCTGTATTAAGTCTACCAACTGGCGAGTGACTAACTTAGAAATCATCCCAGAAGACATCCGGTCTTACTCAGCCTGGATACTGGCGTGACTGGGATCATTTTCCTTGTCAGATTTTACACTCTTGGTATTAAAATTATTTATATATTAATTATAATTAATATAAATTAGTGTAAATATTATTTAAATTACATGGGGAATTTTTTTAAAATTTATTTTTAAGTCTCCTTTTTGCCAACGAGGGTTTATCTGGACTGGACCTACAGTTTAACGTGGACTCCGAACCACGGTATTCTGTATTAAGTCTACCAACTGGCGGGTGACTAACTTAGAAATCATCCCAGAAGACATCCGGTCTTACTCAGCCTGGATACTGGCGTGACTGGGATCATTTTCCTTGTCGGATTTTACACTCTTGCCTAGGACAATTACAAATATTAAACAATCACGAACATAAATGTACGACCATGCCCCAGCATTCTAACTCGCGCCTAACGCAACCCTTGATGGACCGTCCTTTACCACTGCGCCAACCAAACTGGGTTTTGTCTTTAATTAATTTGTCTGAAATATACTTAAAACCACTATTTGAATTTATTGAATCTAGTAAATATAGGTTACACTTTTGATTACGAAATCTCCTTTTATTCTTTATATATCTTAATCCCTATCATGTATAACCACACAAAAGTTTCCATTTTTGCTATTTGTAATCCTATTTTTCTTTTCATCCACCAGAGCAAACAATACCTAATAATTTTTCTTATTGTTTTCCCTCTGCTTGGTATGTTGTGTACCTCTAAGCATTTTAAAAAATATTGCGATATGCTGACTATGTTCATTATTTTACCAATAAATAAAAAAGGCTAGAGCTAACTTACCACATAAAATAATTAAAATAGGTTTCGTAAAGTAAATGCTTCATAGATAGGTTAAATAACATTTAGATAATATAAGATAATAGTAGAATCATAAAAATAGGTATAATAATTCGTCGTTTTAGTCCTTTTGGAGATGTACTGTCTGGTTCTTATCAACAAGAAATTGAGGGTACACATTCGTCTATTCCAAAAGTGTGTTCCATGTGTCCAATTATCCATGTAGATCTTAATGAAAGACTTACTATGAGATATACAATTAGTAAATGCATGTTGGTTAAACAATTATATTCCACATTTGGGTATATAATCATCTAGTCGCTATGAAATGCAAATAATAAAGCTTCCTTTCTTATGTAGTATATTACCTAAAAGAACTTGTAACAGTTATATGTTTACATCTTTTGATATAACTTAAGGGGCAGCTTAATTTGTAATGGAACATTTGAAAAGCTGATTCATTAATTTTTAAGGAAGTCTGATCTCTGGAGATTTACTTTATTGGAATATGTTTAGCCTTAGTTAAAAATAAGGGTAGCTATATTTTTCACACTATATCAACCTCCATATACATAGCAGGACTTTATAGCATTAAATCCGCTCTCTTCTGGACTAACCCGTGACTTTTTGGGTTAATGATTATGTTGGTTGTAAATGATACTCTACAGTGAACAATTTTTGCTTCGAAAATTATGAAACCGTGTTGTTAAAAAGCTCCTAAATAATATTTTTAATCAGTTCTGCCGCCATTTTCCCTCGTTTTAGAGTTTTCCCATCGCATGTAAAAATCTAGAAACAGTAGATTCATGAACTTCTAAGCTATTCAAAAATTTAATATAGGTTTTCGTCCAAGAAGTCTTGCAGTGTATCGCGTATTCTTCAAAGCATCTTCAAACCTCTTTAGTACTTTGCAAAATCCTTTCTCATTAATATTAAAATTATGAAATTATTAAAATAAACTGAGTATTAGTTTAGCATTGATTTACATCTCTTACATCTCTCTCTACTGAATAACTTAATGTATAATATAGTACTAAATATAATCCTAAAGAGAAAATTGTTATTTCACGTAGAGAAATGTCAAAACCATCGAATTTAACAGTTAGGTAAGGTTGTTTAATAAATATTTAAATTGATACTTCGCAATTTTCACCAACAGATATAAAAATATTTGCTATCAGTTAACATGAATAATATATAACTAAACCAAATATTGATGTAAAATACTTATAGTAGTGATTAAAGTATTTTGAACTAATCTAAAATACGTCTGAAATGGAATGCTATTAGTGACAAAATAATTATAGTTTATTATATTTCTATTATCGTTAATATATGCAAAAGACGTAGAATATACAATGACAAACGATTGTTTTCTAAGAAGGTCCAAGTGAAATTCTGACGAAATTTCCCAACCTTCATTCGAAGTATGCATAGCCTTCTTTCTTTCGCGAAAAATCAATGAGTGAACCTTGGAATCTCCCCAACCTGGCGGTCGACTTTTCAAATCAAAGCCAAGGCTGCGGAAGGTGAAAACTCGAGTGTGACGATGACGTCTACAGGTATCCGATCATAATTCAGCAGTTGCAGATATTTAAATCGTTACGCTTTCCGGGAATTTCTTTGTGATTCGATTTCGATATAAAGGTGACCACTTCCAAGGTCGAGTTTTTTTGGCAAGTTTGTCTTTGATACTTTCCAACGCTTTCTGCGACATTTCTTATATTGAATAGATTAAAATATGACGTAATACATTCTCCGTTGTTTAGTTTTTTGTTTGTAATTTATATAGATTTTCTAATTTAATTTTCCATTCTTACGATTTAGTTGGTTTTATAATATTTTGCTTTATATATACATATTATGAGATCCAATAGGCAGGTGCCGTTGGTGCTGTAGAACATCATATAACTTTCAACAATTTTTGTCTTTATTGAAGATGATTCAACAAGATTTCGTTAGAGTTACTTGTGAGCTAATTGATCTTGGCCTCAATGATGTACGGTTTATGACATTTTGATAAAGTATGTTTACAGGATAAGGTAAATTTCTACCAATACACCAAATTAAGCTTCACACAATTAAAGATAAAAAAATACAAGGCAGTGGTAATGCAAGTATTCAGAATAACTTATAATAAATTGGTTTATCGGTTGTGTTAAATCCTTTGATACTTTATTGGAATATTTGAGTTAGCATTGCCAATTTGTGCAGATTTACCCAATCTGTGGGGAATCTTATGCTGATTAGTGATTTATTGAGGATTGACATTATATGAGGAAAATGCATCAAAGACGAGTCCAAGTGAGAACACTTGTACAAGAACACCAGATAACTTCATAATTATTTCAAACATTTTTATGAATATTCAACAGCGCTCCACATTTTACTACTCTCCATACATCAGTACTATCTTTGAATTCCATAAAATATTATTGTTCATTAATACACCATTTTATCATTTTATTAATAAAGATATATTTTATAATATACCTTTATATGTATACCTAATATGTGTTTAATTATATATTGGTATTTGCTTATTAAATTATACTTTAGCATATCATTTTTCGATGTTATCAACAAGAAAATGTATTAGTCATTACGAAGCGATTTGATTTCAGCGGTCCTTGATTTTCTTTTATATCCCCAGTAATAGTAAATTTGATATTGAAAAAGTTGAAACAATACCTTGCGCTGCTACTGCCGATTTCTACAGAACGTAGGAAGAATTTTCCACTACATTGGCATCAAACATTACCAAGCAATTTGATTGCAGCTAGTGTTGGGAACAATCGACTGAAATCGACTATCGACTGTTTAGTAATTGGCTAATTTTTGCTATGTGTTTCAGTCCCTATTTTTGGTTCATTTTTTTTTACTAGTAACTATTTTCAGTCGACTGTTTTCAGTGGCTATTTTCGGTCCGACTGATTTTATTACTATATGCTATCGACGGTTTCAGTCGTTTACTTTTAGTTACTATTTTCGGTTCTACTAGTTCATTCGACTGTTTTTTAACGTTCTGGCCTTGTCGTCCTAGCCACGACCTTGAAAGTAATGCCCCAAATTTATGGTTATGTAGATTTATATGTGGTTTTGTGTTTTTTTGTAGTTCGCTTGTGAATAACTATATATTGTAAACTAATATAGCAGCATTTCGGAACGCTAGTTTTCGAGGGCAAAAAAATTAAATTGTAAATGATAAATAGTAAGATACTTTTGACTGGCATAACAGGTAATACTTTGGATTGGTATAATAGGTAATACTTTTTTGATAAACTTTAACGATTTTTGTCCAAGCCTCTTGTTTGTTACAGCTTTTTTCCTAAAATCTTGAGAACTAAAGTTAGGTTCCAAAGGTTTCAGAAATTGCATCGATCCAAAAGATTTGAAGAATTTTTTGCAGTAGCAGTTGTTAAATTTATTTCAAAAATATTAACGGTAAAGAGGTGAATAAACTATATTAAATATTTGTAATAAATACATTTTCTGATAGGAAAACTGTACTCTAATATCCAACAATTTATTTTGTTGAGTATTAAGTAGAGCACCACAGTTCTTATTTGTTAACGAATGGACTATCTTAACAGAATATGTTCAACTTTTAAAGCCCATTGAAATAATGATCACCGAATTATCTGGTCAAAGATATCCCAACGATGTCTTTAATTATACCGTTAATAAGAGGACTGCAACATTCCTTCAAATCCAGGATTTTAACAAGTGAATGGGGAAAAAATTAATGAAAAAAGGATAAAATTGTTTAGATGTCATCAATAAAAGACTGGCAATTATAGAAATGAACGCGATATACGGGAAATCCACATTTTTAGATCCTAGATTTAAAAAAGTAGGATTTGGTATTGCAAATAATGCTGAGGCGATACGAAAAATTATCACAAGAGAGACATCACAAGATCTTCCATTCTAAGTTCAAAAATACAAATATAGTTCCACGACTCGAAATTCAAAACACAACTACTGACCAAGAAAATATTGACATCTGGAGATATTTTGATAAAAAATGGCTAGAATGAAAGAAGTAATTACTCCAAGTACTGCAGTAAATTTACATATTTAACAGTATTGGGAAATTTCATTTATTGGGCGTTTAGAAAACCCATTGGAATTTTGGCAAGCTCATAAAATGAAACTACCTGAATTATATCAGTTACACATAAAATATTCCTCTATACCCGCAACATCTGTCCCCTGGGAACGAGCTTTTTCAAAATCTGGGCAAATAATTAACGATCGAAGAAATCGCCTCACGGGAGAAAAGTTGAACATGATAATATTCACAGTAATTTAAAAATATTTCCGTTCAAAAATAAATAAAACTTTTATTTAAAAAGGGTCTGGTAGTTATTGTACGATCATTTTTAGGTTCATCATGGATTAGATTTTTCAATGATAGGTATACGTTTACATTTTATTTAGTAGTTACGGCTATTAAAAATCTTTATATATACTATGTTATGTAAAAATAGCAATTAATATATTAAAACACGATAAAACATTTGTGGCGTTATTATTCCATTTCCCTTTAAAATTATATTATTTATTAGATGTTAATATAAATTAGTAATTTTTTTTCCTTTTCTTTTTTAAAGTTATCACGTGAATTATTATATATATATATATATATATATATATATATATATATATATATATATATATATATATATATACATATATATATACATCACTGCCTCACTTATACTACCATTGGAGAATATAAACATATTTAAAATTAACTGCTCCAAGCATTTATCTCCGTCCTTTCCTATCTCACATTTTGTACAGACAAGAATTCGTACATCTTCGTCTGATATCACAAAAATAGTCGAACCCTGCATTTGACTGAAAATAGTAATTACTATTTTCAGTCGCTATTATTTTGACTATCGACTGTTTCGACTGTTTTCAGTTGTCACAAAAGGTGGATTGAAGGTCCTCATTGACCCCTAGGGATAAACTATTCCAAGATGCATTCGAGCTTCGAAAAAAAAACTCTAGTCCGTAAGTTCGCGACACGTATCACAGTTCAAGATCTAAAGCCACCAAAGGCTAACTAAAGTTGCTGTGAATTAACGTTGCCTATTTGAATTTGAATAAAAGCTTGCAGTTCAAAGTGAACGATCGGTTAAAACTTGGGCAGGACTACCTGAATGGTGAACGAGTGAGGTTAATTGGATTTTTCTCGTAGTCGCAAAAAAAGAGTAACATAATTAAGCAACCAATAAAATACCTATGCTTGAAGAAATAGAATAAATAAAGAATATACTGAAGTGTTTGGGAAAATGTCGGAAGCTGCAACATGTTGTCGTTGTCTCTTGGTGTTATAGATATCAATGCTATGATAATTGTATGTTATCTATAGACGTTGATGAAAAGCTTTTTTAAGATGACTCCGCGATTGACGCTGTAGGAGCAGATGTTCCGACAATGGTAGATCATTCTCTTCGGTAACGAGATACCGACGATTCTCCTACTGCGGCAGGGATACGACGAGTTTACGATAACGGAAATCGGTATGTAGCTTCTGGAGCTATTCTGTGACAAATCCATAGCCACATGCGTCACGATGTTCGTGATAAACAACTAATGACGCTATTCAATGGAAGCTGCTCAAAGTTTTTAAAGTTAAAACATGCGCCAATCTCTCTTTGTCTGAGGTTTATGATTTTTTTAACTTTTGAGAGGAAGTTTTGTATGAACGTACCAGGTGTACCGGAAAGTCATCACCGGTTTTTTTTATCGGAAAAAGCGACATGATTTTTAAGAAAATGAAAAAAAAAAAGAAAATTTATTTATTCAAAGTATTGTCTATTAGATTCTACACATCTTGCCCATATTTGAGGCAATTTATGGATGCCATACCAAAGAAACTGATACTCATTTGAGTAAAACCATTGATTGAGCCATTTTATAATTTTTTCGAAATTGTCTGTTCGAAAATCGAAAAAAAAGTACTGCTCTGCAAGCGCGAGTCCCATTGATGCGAGAAGTTGATAGTCAGACGGAGCAAGGTCTGGAGAGTACGGCGGGTGCGACAATATATCCCATCTAAATGTTTTCAATGCTTCCTTGGTGGGTTTTGCCTTATGAGACGATTCGTTATCGTACTGTAAAATCACTCTATCGTATCTACTGGCATTCATTCTGGGCGTTTTTTAATCAATGCATGGTTCAAATTGATAATTTTTGTCGATAGCTATCACTATTAACTATTTTGCCGGGTTTCAACAGTTTGTAATACACGCCACTTTGGTCCAACCAAACCTAATGCATGGTCTTGGGACCAAAACGATTTGGCCTTGGAGTTGATCGGCCGGCTTCACCAGGCAATAACCACGATTTTTTACGCTTAGAATTTTGAAACTTTTATTCCCTAACTTCTGTAAACCCTATTTTAAGATCCGAGACGCCAATAATCAGACTGAAAGTCGTTAAGTAGCACGTTTAGTCGACATAAATCTTGGGGGATAGGTCACTATAAAATAAATTATAACAAAATGGGATTAGATAATATTAACAGTTTAATATGTAAAGTAACACATAACAAGATCTATTCTTGATGATAAGAAAATATTAGATAGCCTAAATATAAAATTTCTAACAATAGGAAGGATTTGATTTGTACTTTTAAACTAGATTGTTTGGATTGCGTAAATATCAAGTCTTGTGACTGAACTTAAGATAAAAAAAATATGTAGTAACCTGATGGCAAGCGAGTAATTCCAGAGAACACAAAAGTACGTTTTTATTTCTGTGTCGTTCGGTGTGAATGCCTCGATTTTATTTTATGGGGTTCTTATTACTATTTAACATATTTGTATTTTTATATTGTTTTAACATAAATATAAATGTAAATATTAGGTTTTCCTTTTGAAATTGGAGATATTCTTGGCATATCTATATTATATTCGGAACAATGACCTTTTTCTCTCTGTTCGAAATAATTTTTTGAGCCAATGACATTTGCTGTTCAAAACCTAAACAGTATTGATATTTGTAAATTTCCAATGTATTGAAATTCCACATTTCTTTAAATAATAATATGTCAGCAATAGGAATCCATAATGTAACACACCAGTGTGTTAACTAGAAGGAAGCAAAAACCCTAACTATAATCCAAACTTTATCTAGACAAGGTCTCAACCAAAATGAAATAAAGACCCATTCAATATCAAGGTAACCTGTTAGCTAAAGCATTTATAAATCAACATTCATTCATTTATATATATATATATATATATATATATATATATATATATATATATATATATATATATATATATATATATAATCTTTCAATATACTATGATTCTGATTTTAATAAAAGATGATCAAACGCAATGATATAAGGGTCGTTTTGAAGATCAAAAAACTGCCGTTTCATAGATCATTAAATGATTATTTGGGGATTCGACTACTTGACAGGTATTTTTTTCAAATTAACAAACAATTAACAATGGAAAAATTAGAATACATATCATTATTTCCCTAGCATTTGGAAATTGGAAATCTAGAAAGAAACAAGAGTCAGCAAACAACTAGCCCACTGGACAGATTATTAACCACTAAGGGTGTTTCTTCAGTAAGAAGGCTTCTTTAATAATAATAATATGTAAATTAGTAAGAATTAGCTCATGAAATGAAAGAACTTATTCTTAGAAAATGTATCCAATAAAACTGCCAATGTATGTCGTTAAGATTTATGACGTCAGCACGTTGCATGTTGTCGCATTAACTTTGGTTTATAATATTTGCCGATTTGTAAGCTCTAATTGTTATGTTTCCTAGAATTTTGTAGATATTTGACAACTTCACTGGTGTCGATCAGTACCAACCAAAATCGAATTTTACGGTCTGATTCGATTACATGTTTCTACGCATCAGACAGCGATCTGTCCCATTTTAATTAGGGTAAATTGAAAAGATAATATCCGCTCCGAATTTAAAACAAATTTTACATTTTTACAATCTTCGTTTGGTACTATATTCGGCGTCACTTATGACGTGAATTGGCTGTTTTATTCTGTCTATATCTATTCTATGTTTTATACTATAGGACGGATTGTAGAGTAGAATTTGATTGCTGTTTGATGACAGTCTAAAATCGTGAAATATTTTTATTCCATATTTTTATTCTTTCAAATTTAAAATTATAGAAGTCAAGATGTTCATCTTCAAATAGATTCCTAAACTGCTGATGAAAATAATCATATGCAGTAAAAGTGTTAAATTAGGTCATGAGCTTGAATTGATTGTAGCACTGACGTCCACATCCTTTGTATACGTTTAATGTAAATTTTCCATCCGCAATAGAATTTTACACCTTTTCAGGACCTTGGCTTTGGTTTGTAGTGTGACCGTGACCAAGAGATTTCAAGGTTCGCGTATCGATCGCGAAAAGCAAAGGTCACACGCTTAAATTTAAGGTCATAAATTTTCCTCGAAATTCCATACAGACGTACGATAAACAATCGCACATACATCATATATACTAATGAATTATTCATTACCTGGGCTGATCGAAAAGATAAAAACTGAATTAATCATTCATTAATTATGGGTTCAATTGAACTTTTGTATAATTTAGTTATTTAGCCAAATTTAACGTCAGAAAGTATTGAATGAATGCATTGCATTAAATTCGGTTGCTTTTTACTATAGAATGAAATAATCGAATTCTTCATTTATTACTCTATATCATATATATATATATATATATATATATATATATATATATATATATATATATATATATATATATATATATATATATATATATATATATATATATATGTATATATATATATATATATATATATATATATATATATATATATATATATATATATATATATATATATATATATATATATATATATATATATATATGATCATAAATATGTATAACCATAAATTCTTGTTCTCGTTGCCAATTTGCCTCTACAATGACTTAAAACTATGTACATATTTAGAAAGGTCCATTGGTCCTTACTTAGTCTCTAATAAAATAAGATTTAGTGGCAGTTTTCAGTGCTTTACCAGTATTTAACTACACAAGATCACACCATTTGGCTTTCTTGAGCCTGCGTCCTAGTTTGAGTGGCAGCACTTCGGTGTTAACATGAGAGTGAAATCTTTCCTCATGCCTTGTTGCTCCCAAAACCTGGGAAGTCAGCAAACGAAATAAAAGCCTATATACCTATATCACTGCTACTAGTAATATCTAAAGTTTTTGGAAAACTTCCCTTGTAAAGAATAAAACTGATCATAGAGAGAAAAAACCTAATACCAACACACCAGTTTCGGTTTATTAACAAGCACTCAACTATTGACCAGGTCCACAGAATAACAGATGTTATTGAAAAAGCCTACGAAAGTAAAAAAGTATGCTCAGCTATATTTTTAGATGCAGCTCAAGCTTTCGATAAGGTTTGGCATGAAGGCTTTATTAATAAACTACAGACAATGCTACCAAAACAACACACCGAACTATTAAAATCATACATTACAACCAGAATGTTTAGAGTCAAACAAGAAGAAGCTTACTCTATAATAAAAGAATCTAAAGCAGGTGTACCACAAGGAAGTGTACTGGGACCAATGTTTTGTCTACTTTACACTTGTGATATACCACAAACGGAAAATATTACGATGACTACATTTGCTGATGATACTGCGATTATTGCTGTCGGATACAATAGTGACGAAGCCTCAAGAAAATTGCAACAGGCAAGTGACAATTTAAATAATTGGACACAAGCTTGGAAAATAAGAATTAATGAAAGTAAATCTGTACATGTGCAGTTCACCTATAAACAGACCGTACAAGCACCCATTATATTAAATAATACTATCATTTCATATAGCAACAACGCTAAATATCTCGGAATGAATCTCGATGCAAAACTTCGCTGGAAGGAACATATAAAGAAGAAAAGAAAATAACTGGAATTGAAATATAGGAAAATGTACTGACTAATTGGAAGAAAATCACAATTATCAGTACATAATAAATTGCTATTATATAAGCAAATATAGAAGCTTATATGGACATACGGAGTTCAATTATGGGGATGTTCTGCAAAGAGTAACATAAATAAAATTCAAATTTTTCCTGAGAGGTATTGTGGGTGCACCCAAATACTATAGGACTGATTACCTACATCGAGACCTTCAGATACCCAAAGTCAGTCAAGAAATCAAGAGAATTGGAGGGGGCCATGAGGAAAGACTCCATTTTCACACGAATATTGAAATATTATAACTATTGGATACCACCAGAATAGGACACAGACTTAAAAGAATCAAACCATCTGATGTTGTGTAGTGTTGTGTAATGAGGTGCATTTATTAAAAAATTCAGAATTAACATGTATAAACATTATTTCACCAGATACTGATATAGGGCCGATGGGTCCTCCTAGTTATATACCTAGATTTAAGTTATAATAAAGACAAATTGTAGATTAGACGGAAACGACTAGTAACAATATATTAATTAAATAATAATAAAAAAATGTCTTGTTACGAATTTCCTCTATGATTGAAATTCAAAGGTTTCAGTTTAAGTACTTATTCCTACAGTATATGGATGCATCCACTACTTCTTAGGACTTTATTTATATGCTTGTATTATGTTAATATTATTTTTCCCATAACTGAATTTCATTGGCCCATATAGGTTTTAGTATATGCATCATATGTTCTGTACAACTGCAATTATTATGTATGGATAATTTAGGTTTTAATCCAAATAATCAATAATTTTTTTTGTATTTTAACTTTAGTTCTTTTCTTTTTGTAATGCTCCTAAAAGTGTAATGCTACTATATAACAAATTTAATATACCAACATTTAAAAACTCCTTTTTTAAGGTTATTCTACAATGTAGCATAGTAAAAAGTAGAAAATTTTAATTGATAAGTAGTAAAATATTTTTATGTTATCTTGTCAATTATTCGGTAATAGATTTTTTCCATTTTATTACTCTTTTGATATATGTTCAAGTCTTTTGAGTATTAAAACTTCTTTTGAGGAAGTAATTGGAAAGGTAATTAAATAGTTAATATATGTTGATAATTGATAGTTATGTCCCTTGATTATATATTAATTTGTTTTTAGTGCTTATCGTAGAATATTTTACTTTTTAAAAATTTTATCATATTATGTATTTTACATATTATTCTATATTCTATATCTATATTATATCGATAAAGCGTTGTTTTTTGAATCTTATCGATATTACGATAAATAGTAATAAAGAATCAATTATTGAAAATAAGGAACGATTCAGGCCCCGGGGTCCGCTAGCTAGTATAGGTGATTTGACAAATGTTCTAACGAAAATAGAACAATAAAAAGTTGTTACCCCCGCCGAGAGACGAACCCGCGACTTTCACATATGAGCTTAATGCTCTAACCATTACATCCTAGAAGCAAATGTCTGTGATATTTTTATGGCTTCTCGTATGATATAATTAGTGCTTAAAGAGCAAACTAAATGATTTTTACACTGAACTACTTCAATATATAAATATCTGATTATTTTAGATAAAAAAAATATGTGAAAATTTTGTACATACCTTTGAAATTTGATTTCCCTCGATTTTCCCTCTTCTCCCCATTTTATTCTGACTTGGTCCCAATGGGACCACCTCGGAAGTGCACTCTTTCGAATAAAAAAAGAATTTTGAAATCCGGTATATAATTGACGGGGAAATCGGCGAACATACATTAAATGTATGTATTTTAATGTATCTATTAATATATAATATTAGTATGTATTAATATATAGTGTATTTATATATATCTATAGAGATCTTTTCATCACAGGGATTAGGTATGTCGTCTGCGGAGAAAAATATGGATATTCTAATAAAGATGTATCTATACTTTTTAGAAAAAATAAAAATATTCAAATATCGGTTTAAAAAAATTTCAAGATTCTCTAAAAATTTTAAGAGGTTGCTATATTTTTAATAAAGTTTTAAAATTAAATACCAAGAGTAACAATTTTAAAGATAATTATAAGGTTTTTTAATATATAAATACCTAATTTTCTTGAAAAAATATAGAAAATTATCGGCTAACAAAAATATTGGTATATCGGTCAAAAAATATCGATATATATAGGCATCTCTAACGGATATCCAAATAATTATATTTCTCCTATTCCCTCTTAAAAACAGTACGAGAAGGAATTCGTACATCTAAACCATATATCACGATTAAAAAAAGTTTGGTAAGTGTGCACTCGACTGCTTTTCGAGAATCGCATGTTTTGCTACTATCGACTGTTCCGACTCTTTTCAATCGATAATTCCCAACGCTAGTCTCAATCAATTCTTGAGTTTCAATTGTATTAATTAAATTTTATTGAGTGTTTATTACTAGATATCACCTAGAGTGTTTTGTAATACATTTAATCAATCAATATAAGGAAGTGAAAAAACAAGATTACCTTTTTTTTTGGTTAGTCAATAACGATATCACAATATGTCAATGAGGATTATGAACTGCGATTGTAAATACTTAAAGCTTTATTTTGATGAAGTCGGTTCTTTATTATTTTTTCAAGTAAAGTGCGTCCACCATGCGACGTCAGATCACCTGAGCGTATATCCGCTTGGTACAAACTAATAACAATAATTAACATGTTCGGCTTGCCCTTTGAATAGCGGAAAATCTATCGTGAAATTCAATCACGTTTAGTCTAAGCGCCTGTAATGTTACAAAATGATAATTATTTAAATTATCCCTTGTGCTAGTTTTTTTTCTTCATAATTTCCATTGACGTACTGATAGCGAGACCGCGAACGTAACGCATTATGAATAATATTTAAGTCGTTTGGTTGGAATATATTTTAATGTTTTACATGCATACGTAATGTTTGGTGTTTTACACTCTGTGGAGAGATAGTAGTTGGTTTTAGTATATCGTACCATTTTTATCTTTCCATTTGTATATAATTATTTAGTAAAATATGTTTTTTTTTCGAGTATACACCACCAATTAATTATTTATTTCAAATTTATTACTAGCGATACTATAGTTCTATTTGTTAATTATTTCGGTTACCATAGGCAGGAAATAATCCTGAATTGTTGCTAACATATGACATTTGGCATATCTACAGTATCTCTATTAGAGTTATGTAACATACGGGCTGAAAGGTCCCGGGCGTTTTATTTTTGTTCAAAATTGGCTTTATTCATCAACGTAATCTCCACAAGAGCCACACAATCATTCTAGAGCCGCTCTAATATTTCAATACCACTTTTGTCGGATGATTTATCCTTGGTCTCAAAATAAGCCTATCACCAGTGGATGTCCATGACTATCGTTTGGATTCCGGAGTGAAGTGATGGATCCATGATTCATTAATTGTTACATATCGATGCTAAAATTCCGGTTTGCTGTCTTTAAACCTGACCAACTACTGCTCAGAATCATCAAAACGTTCTTGTTTTCGGTCAATAGTGACCAAACGTGGCACCCATTTTGAACAGAGCTTTCCAATAGGCAAATGCTCATGCACCATAAAACACCTTCTTTTCATATCTTTACGATGTTAGCTAACTCACGTAACTTCACTTTCGACCACTCAAAGCTATTTTATTATTTTTTATTTGTTACTACTTCATTTGTACGTCCGCTACGTTATGCATCATCAGTGTTTCTACGACCACGTGTGAAGTCAGCAAACCAATGTTTTGTTGTTGCCTCTGATGGAGCGTAGTCCTTTAATAGAGCGTAATACTTTTTAAGCCATTGCTTCGTTTGAACGGTATCTTTTTTGGGTTGTTCCGTCGCATGTAAACTCCTAGAAGCATTTGATTCATCAGCTACTAAACTGTTTGAAAGTACATTGACATTTCCAGCTGGGTTTTCCTCTAATTAGTCTTAGAATTGATTTCACTATATATTTATAATAAAAGTATTTAATATGCTTCTGTAGCAAATTTCTTCAAAACAAGCAACAAAAGTATATCAAATATATAATAGTGCATATAATAAAAGTAAAAAATAACAAGCATCCGATTTTAATCATTCCATAATTAGCGTTTGTACACACCAAATAACTCAATAATACTAACTCAAATCTGTTTATGTAGAAAAATTATGTTTACATTGCTATTTTGAATTTTGAACAATAAATATCGTTGGTCAAAATATAGCTTAAAAAAGGGGTTTTTTCACGTAGTTTCGTAAGCTTGAATGCTCCGATGAGAAAAATATATGATCACGTCAACCATTTATATATATATATATATATATATATATATATATATATATATATATATATATATATATATATAATTTAAAGTATCTTTTTACCAACTATAGGTTTATCTGGATTGGACCCACAGTTTAACGTGGGCTCCGAACCACGGTCCTCGGCATTAAGCCTACCCATTGGCGAGTGACCAACTTAGAAATAATCCCAGACGATATCCGGTCTTACCCAGTCTGCTTACTGGCGAGGCTGGGATCATTTTCCTTTTCCTCTCATCCTTTCACTCTTGCCTAGGACAATCACAAATATTAAACAATCACAATCCAACAACCAACCATTTACATTAAACCACCATTTAGCATATATGCTCGGATATTTTCAGCCTACTTACATCTTAATTCACATATGTGTTATTATCAGTATGCAATACAATTATCCTGAATTATCCCGGGATTATAATGAACTGTTCTGCCATTATTAATTAATAAATACATAAAATGATTAAATGGTAATTACCAATCAAATATTAATATTATTGAAGCGAACACGTATCATAAAGTTAACACTACTCACTGAAAAACGGATATCTTTGAATAATCGATGGTATATCACTAGTGCGTATGCAACTAGCAAATGCAGTATGTAAATAAATTATATATTGTAATATATTTTATCATTATAACTAGTTTTATTTTGTATATTATTTTAGTTTCTCTAATAAAAATAATTCAATCTATAAATATCATTTTAAAGACAGAATTGCAATCTTTATTATAGTATATTTCTGAAGATCTTCATTCTCTATAGACTAGAATATCGATGGTTCTTCAGTCCATCAGCCTCACGCCCAAAGAAATTACATAACAAAAAAAAGTGTCTGGTGATTTTCGTATGCAAGGACCTTGATCTTTGGCACTTCGTCTTAGCATACACGGATTTATCTGTATTATTGTTATACGCGGTATACAACAACATTAAACTCTTAAGGCCCGCGAAAGTTTGTTTCTATTGTTAATATTTTTCTTTAGTTCGCTTTCTACAGTAACCGGTCGAAGAAAGGAGTTATACCATAAATATTTTTGAATCAGCTATCGTTTTATATTGTCTGTTGGTATTATATTTAGTTTATATGTCATGCCGCATGTATTTTAATCGTAATTTGATTTTTATTTTTAATATAAATATTTTTAATTTCTAGGTTTACGTGTTGGATAAGAATTTTATAATAGCATACGTTTATGTTTGATAACAAACAACGTTATAATATACTATCGATAAAGCAGTATGTAATGTGCGTCTTATAAATCAAGATATGTTATCTTGATAACTGTGGTAACTACAACATGCAATCTATTTTTCTAAGGATAGGCATTATATAGCAATAAAGTCGTAGTCAAGAGAACATGGTATCTGTAATATTTGCACTTGGAACTTTAAATTTTGTTTTGATAGATCACCTTCTAGTGTCAAAGCAATATTATTTGCAGGATCGAATATATCAATAGCCGTACCAGCGCACAACCGTACCAATATCCACACGTCAGTATTTTCCTTTTGTTCAACCTTATAAATCAGTTTTTTTTTATCATATCCATATGTTTCAAAGCTCTTTGTATACAGTATTTTTTTTCATACTTTATTTGTATTTGTTTATTGACAATTGTATTTAAAATTCTGGCGGGGGAGTATTGTAACCACCTTGAGACACGTCGAATTTTACATCGTGGAATAACGGTCTACAAAAAACCCAGAAATATAATATCAGATGTTGAACACCGGCGAGGTGCCAGCCGCACCAACAAACATGATAACGAATATCTGGCAACCCGGAGACGTTTATCTGGGGGATTATTGAAGGGTACTTTCAGTTACTACTTTTTCTCAGTAACTGACCATCGTTCGGTTTAGACGTGCCACCATCGATTGTCCAAGCCTCATTTACAGGTCAATCCAGCGCCGATCCCTTTTATCTAATTATATTTTCCACATTTTATTTTATATCGTTAATAAACAGCGGTCAGACCATGTAAGTAGCTTCTGTTTCATTAGGTTTTAACCTTATTGTTTACCTACTTTTGATGTTGTAAAGATTTTTTTAACAACTACAATTATTTTTGAAGTGTAATCCATTCATAAACCATAAACAAATATATCCTGCACCTGTATAATAAGTTTTGTTTTGTGTATGTATCTTTAGCACCTACATAATTTATGTTTTGTGAGCGTTTACTATATCGTGTGCATATGAAGGTGTTTAGCAGAAGCCAAAAAAAAAAACAATATTTGTTTTGCTTTTTTTCGGTGTTCAAGGTCAAGGTGATATTTGTCCATTTGTCAATGCTTCATTACGAGAAACACGGGAGGTTATGTTTATGACAGGTTGTTTGCTGAGATTCGTTATAAACACGCATACTTTGTTATTCAAATCCATTAAACAGTGGAGATGTACGGATTAATTATCTTTATAGAATCCTTTTAGGTTTGCTGATAATGTTTACCTTGTTTTCTTTCCATATTGTTCTATTATATACCATAATAATAAAAAATGGTTACATTTGAAATAAAATGTAAATGAGGTATTTATTTTTCAAAATTTAATTTGTTCCAAAGCTCTCTGGTCAAATAAGTTTATAGCATCATTTGTTTCGAAACATTTGCTGAATTCGATTTCTGAGTATACCTTCGTTTCAACTTTTTGATATTAGGGTATAACCAGAATTCCCATGGGAATCAGGTTGTGGAATAGAATTATTAGTTTTATATGACTCGGTGAATGGATGTAAAACGAAATGAAACAATTAAATAAAATATTACGAAGTACTATAGATAAAAGGAATGACAGCGCTATTACCTGAAGACGGGGCTTGGTAAGCTTGGCAGCATGGTGGCACGTCTGAACTGAATGATGGTGAATTATTCAAACTACCATTCAATAATATCCGAAATAAAACTCTCAGGGTTCCCAGATCTTCACAATCGTTTTCGTGTTCAATATTTGGGATAATATTTTCTGGGTATTTTCTTGGCCGCTATTCTAAGATGTAAAATTCGACTTGCCTCAAGGTCACTACAGTAGGAACATGGCAAAAGTGCTATCGTTAGAGAGAGAGCTCTCTCTACTTCAGTTTCTTGACACAATTTATTTTCTTAACATAACATAATCTGTCCAATAGACAATAATTATTTGAAACACGTACAAACTTATAAAATAGTATTTTACCTAATTTAATTACTATTCAGTTATTTTAAAACAACCCTGTGTCTATTAATCATATTTTTTAGGTTTTAATCGACTTCAATTATACCGCGCACATTTAAATGGCGGGTGTATTCATGCGTACTGACACTTTTTAACACACACCCAGAGGATATCACGGTTGTTACTGGCATAATTTGGGGCGCCACAATGGCAAGCAGCACTTTATTTTGGAATATCTGAATGATGCCTATGTCGGATTTGCTGGTAGCACTACAGAGTTTCATATCAAATATCCATATGCGCCCAAAAATTGATTTATACAACAATACCTCATTGTGGAAAAATGATGAACGCCCTATAAGCCAATATATCCAGTTCAGTTTAAACCCAAGTTATTAACGCTTTATTCGTATACGTTTCTTACAGGTTAAGCCTTGATTCAGATAGATTCCCAGATGTTTAACATTACTTCACTATTACATTATTAACTGCTTCTGGGATCTCACGATTATTAGTATTTACCGGAGGACATGTCCCTCTACACAGAGTGAACGTCACGTACATAGGTTTCATATCATTCGTCTTGATACGCCATGTTTTCAACCACAAATATATTTTATTGAAATAAAGTTGGTGGTTTCTTGTACCTGATGATGGATACTTGTGACATGATAAAATCACCGTATCGCCAGTTTGTTGCCACAGTAGTGGTATGGTGAAGTGGGTACGTCAGTTTTATGTAGGAGATATAACAATAAGGACCTTATGAATTTTTTATGCCACAAGTCTTTAATAGCAACAACTCATGATATGATTTTATATGATTTTAATATGATTATGATTTACATTATTTTAATATGATTATAATATGATTTAATATGATTTTAGTAACTTTTTAAAAAATCGCTGGGGGTTAGCTGTGTATTCCTTGACATAAACTTCGTTCTTCGTAAAATGGCTTACTTGACATTACTGTTCCCCTTATTTTATTGAGGGTTAAACAGATTATTTTTAATATTTTCTTTATATATGTGAAAGTCTCTTTTTTTACCAATTACTGTTTAATGTGGGCCGCCAACGGTTCTCGATATTAAGTTTACTAAGTGGTAAGTGACCAGTTTAAAGACCACCGGTCAACTTAGAGTCATCCGATCTTATCTAGCCTGGCTACTAGCGTGACTAGGATAGTTATTCCTTGTTGAATTTGACATTGCTGCCTAGAGACATTTATAATTATAATCACAAATATAAAGTGCATCCATGTCCATTTCTGTCATTTTAACCGCTACCCCACGAAGCCGGCTTTAACATGTTTTGGGCCTATTGAATAATAAAGCGATCTTTCGCCAAACTATTATCCGGGATTGTATGTTTTAGATATAAGGTATCAAGAATTGCTTCTAAGAAAAAAAGACAATAGACAGTATGTTAAAGAACTGTTTATTGATATTAAAATGACAAGGTACAGCTTTCGCAGTCATTTTATCACAGATTGGTTAAATTTGAATATCTTCAGTGGCGAATTTAATCATTCACTTTTGGTGAACATTAGTCAAACTATAATTTTACAACATATATTTATTATAAAAAATATATTGAATAATGGCAAAGAACATATAACTAAATTCCATAATTGTTTTTTATATTTTTACAATAAATTGAAAGTGATTAATGATGGTGAAAAAATAGACCTCCACCTGTTAGTTACTAACCGTTGAATGATAATTGTAAATCAAATGTCAATTAAAGAAAAAAAAGCATTTGTGTAGGTGTGAAATATCTGTAAAAATCGACCACATTCATATGCATAAAGAAGCAATTAACTGAGAACCGACTGTATCATTTATATCAGAATTAAGTAAAAGGTTATTGTTTACATAAACGCAGTGTGGGGTAGGTGATTTCAACTTTGATACATGAGAAAAATGACGAGTGGCCTTAGGTTAAGCCAAGCAGCATTTGTTTTGAAAGTAGCATTTTTTCGTTGTTTTCTTAATGCATAGCATATTCGAACTGTTTGGCTTTTCTTTTGAGCGTAGGTGCGGTCTGCTTATCTGAATATGTAAAAATAATGCCTTTTATTATTATTAATTTGTTTATTTTATTATGAAACCAGAATTGCTTTGTTTTAGTCATTTGCACGCGTTTTAATATTGCATTGCAGGGTAATGGTTATTGGGAACTAGTGTAGTCTATTCAAAACAGTAGTGAGACACGTGACCTGAATTTGTGACACAATGTTGCCGCTTCAACTTTGATTAATGTACTAATTTTGTCTTTGACGTATAACAAAATCCTAATCTAAATAAAGTAGTAAAACATGAATAAAATGTAAGTATGTAAATTTATTTCAACATTTTAGTACATCTATTGCATATATTATCAAAGATCTTAAAACAACAAAAACCACAATTATTTATAGGTTAGGTAGGTACCCATGAGGTAGTTCTAGGCGCGTTTTTTTTATAAGGCCTAATCCACCTATTTAACAATTGTATATCTGAGTAATGTATTTTATTTTCATTAGAGAACATATTTACCTTTTACGTTTAGTTCTTGTTTACTTCGATGCAGTGTTTCTTTGTAAAGTCAGTTTGATATTACTGCATATATCTTTAGTTTGTTACTACCTGTATATATCTTTCTTGATAAAACTAGTTGTAATTACTGCATTGTCCTTAATGCATTTGCCATAACTGCAAAAGAGTTAGTGTTATTTCTCTCGTCATACATGCTAACCAAACGTTTTCCTAACCATATTTTTTCTGAACAATAACACACATGCAATTATAGCTTTCATACTTTATAACACAATTTCCTGCAGTGAAAATATATTAATTATATACTGACTTTTAGTTGTTTCCTCTCTCATCACCATGTCTTGGTAATTGTCAGCATTGAATCATAAACCATCATTCATGGAAGTTTTATTTAATCCCTGTCACTTTCAGAATCACTATTCTAGTGAATAACTAAGCTGCTTATTTCCAATCTGTCAACAACTTGCTGACGATTCCACCATTTGCTAATTTCTTCCTCAATATGTTTTATCGAGGTCATCCAAACCGAAAGCGTTATTGTCATTCTTGATTTCATTCATTATTATGTTCCCATAATCTAGACAGTTCTGGTTTGAATATCCTTCTTTACCTGAACGTCTATTATATTAACCCTTTACAATACCCCATATCAACTCATTTGGATTAAATATGGAGTGATAATAAGGAAAACGAAAACGTAATACTGTACATAAAATGTAATTAAATATTTCATTTATATTTACCGATTAACAATTTGAAATAGTTCATTCTTTAACATGGTCTTTTCAAAACTTATATTATGCACTTTAAACCATTCTTTAATTGCAGCCTTTGTTGATGCTCTCGCTAGAATCTTCGCCAGTACACCACTGTACTATGATATGGTACATTGTCCATAACAATAACTGATGGTTCCTCCAAGTTCTTTAAAAGCTGGTTTTCAAACCACTTTAAAAACAAGTTATGGTTAATTTCTTCATGGTAGTCACCCTTGGACTTAAAGGAAAACACTAATTCTGCACCAGGAATAAAACCATTCCTGTTTCCAACATATGTTGCATATGTCAGCAATGAATTTTTAATAAATGTTATGATTAACAAAACCTAATCAATAGTTATTCCAAATAGTTTATCTTTTTCCATCAACTTTCATTGATTTTACACTGCATTTATTATCATCTTGCCATGAGCAACCCAATGTACCATTTTGATAAATCTTGATGAAAATGTCTCATCTAAATACACAAAATCATATAATAATTCTTCCTTGATTTTGACATAAGTTTTTAAAAATTGTATTATTCTGAAAGCAGTGTCTGGAAGTTCCATTAAACCCCTTCGTGGGTTATCTTTATACCACTTAAATCCTACATTACGTAACAGCGTGTGAAGGGATGTTCTACATCTCTCAAATAGCTGCATATCTTTCCAGCTGGCTAATGACATATACACAAAATTAAATTACGAACAAAACAAATCTAACCGGTTGCTCGGCACTGGCTTCAAAGTGATGAGTTGGTAGTAGTTAAAATAATATTGTAAATAGATAAATAGATTTAGGTAGGTATTAAGCTAAATTGTGTGTATATAGTAGAATATAAAATACGTGTAGTAGATAGGTTAAATAAGTTTTTTGTTTATTTTTATTCAGTTATTACAACGATTATTATGTACATATTTTAGTTTAAATCGTTTTTTTTGTGTTAAAAATCTAAGTTGGATTATTTTTTAGTTTTTTGGTCAGTTCCTTTTTTATTTTTTAAATTCGGTTCAATTTTTTTGTTAAAATTATTTTATACCAATTTAATTTTAAAGTAATGACGCAATGAATATCTTGTCATAAAGTCAAATATATCTCCACTTTATCAACCGCTTTCCCCTTCTCCCGCCTACTCATCCTATAGAATGACTACAGAATTCCCCACGTCAGCTCAGCGGATATCACAATGAAACCCAGCGAATCCTCCCGACCCCTCATTTTGTACATGAAGCGCATTGTTTTACTTCATGTAAAGGGGCTTTTTACGTCAGCGGCCGCTACCCGTGGTGGGATATGTGGGGGTGTTGGGGAGAACATATCTAAAAATAGCCGACGAGTCTCTAAAAATAGGGTAACAATTATTGTCGTAAGTTGTGGAGTGGTCAGCAAATATCGAGGTGTTTCTTTTTTACTCGCTTCTTCTTTCTAGCCGAGTTAGAAAATGTGTAAGTCGATTGCAAATAAATAGAGTGTGCTAAAGTTTATTTTTACTTGCTTATATTTACCGGCTTAATATTTACTGTTTTTGCTTTTTAACTCTAGATATTTTAACTTTATTACTTTACACCTATGGCGCCATCTTTTGCTCGATAAATGCTTATGTTATTAAACATTAAAATAATAGAGAATGTCAAATAAATCAAAAACTATGTTTTATATTTTATTTATTTGAAATTGGTCTGTCAATGTCCTATCTTTAAATACAATTATTTTTATTTCCGTCTTTTTTTTCCTTCTCAAGTTAGAAAGAAAATGTTACCTTAAACTAACAATTAGTGACAGTTGTCAATCAGTATGTTATTTTACATATTTTTCAAGTAAAGTATATTTAAATATTGCGGAGAAAAATCACGAATCAATCCCAAAAATGACTACCACTTCATTATTAAGCTGAAAATATAAATAGCAACCCTCCTACAAATATTTTTGCATTAGTATAATTGTCTATATGTAAGAAAGAACAGGATATATTACATGCAATATCCTGCACAGAAAACGATAGAAAATAATAAGCTATATTGCCCTCCTTTACTAATGGCGCTACATTCTTTTCGAGCCGATCCATAGAGTCGATCATTTGAAGACAACAAAAAATCTAGAATATTTATATTCTGTGTTATATTAATAATTCCATAGGTATAATAATTAAATTGTTGTGTTATCCTTGGTGGTTTAACATACATTGGTTTTAAAATATGGAAGAACAACGGTAAGTGCAGAATGTGAGGTTACATTTTTAAAAGTTTTAAAATCCAAACAGCATCAATTTTATTTATAGTAGAAATTTTAGCGCCAAATGCATAACACAATTATTTTCAACGACATCAAATCGGTATCAATATAAGCCAAAATTTAATGACAACAAGAACACGGAACAAAATGTTTCTTGTTGTGTTGGAAATAGTGAATTTATTAATGAGGTTTGTCCATCAAGAATAGTAGCAAAAATTGTAATAACTAGTAATAATTCGGCATTTATTTTAAACATGATGTAGGACAAAATATTAAAATATATAAATAAAACTATCAACGACACTCTAATGATCTAATGACCAACAAGGAAAAGAGAAGGCCTTTTTTATATGTGAGTATGTAAATGAATTATTGTTTTGTAAAAATAATGATGTATTTACTGGAGATTCCTTTTAACTTAAAAGTGCGATTATCCACAAAGTAATGTACAATATGTTAACTGAAAGCTCGAGGTAGTCAATAATATTAATGGGGTTTGTGGATCAAGAATTGTAGCAAATATTGCAGTAGTTGAATAAAAACTTGCTACACTTGAATTATTCTCTTCAAAAAATCAACGGAGTTCAATATGCGCATGCGCAAAATCCGGATATATTTTTTAAGTAATGTCTCCTATACACGAATGTTTCGTGCTCCGTGCAATAGAGACACAGGGCTTGCAGCATTTGTAAACATATATGGTATCTTATCCTTAAAAAACAAACAAAAGCATTCATTTTGAATGTGGGTTTTCAAGTCCTTTAATTAATGATTGACGTAATATTCAAAATCTGTCGAGCAGCAGCATATTTCGCTTTTCAAAGATAGAACTCAAAGCTTGTCCTAACGTTGATTTTACAACTTCTTCTGTATGGCTCCGAGACTTCACTCACTCTCTCTTATACTCTTACATTGGTAAACTCGAAGTACTCCAAGTACAATGCTGAAAGTCAATTTAACAAGTTTTTCTCCGATATCGTATTAAAAATATAGGTATAAGATTGAGATTAGACCATATTTACACAATCAAAACGGTTTTGGCTCATGAGCTTCTGGGTCGAAATCATTTTAAATAGAAGAATGGCTTGCAATAATCGATGTACTAAAATCATAGGTATAAAATTATGTAAAAAACAGGAGATCCATAGTATTTGACAACTACCGATACCTTAGAAACCTTGCACACTATGAATAACTTATTAGTTGATAATCAGTTCAGTCTGTCTGAATGCGACCCTCCAACTTTTCGATACCATTTTTATAGTACGATTTGTCCTTTGCTTCAAAATAGGCCTCATTCGACGAAAATTTCTTCCCGGCGACCATTCTTTTGAGATCTGAGAACAGGAAATAATCGCTGGGGGCCAGATCTGGAGAATACGGTGGATGAGGAAGAAACGTCATAACCTTGCCAGCCGAATGTTACGTTTTCCGACCCTCTGGAGCGGGTTCATCGTGTGCAGTCTACTCGGATGACTGTCGCTTGGAGTTCGGAGTGAAATGATGGAGGCATTGTCACATATCGACGCAAAAACTCGGGTTTATTGCGCTTGATCATCTTTTCAAACGCTGCTCCGAATCATCCACTCGTCGTTGTTTTTGGTCAAAAGTGAGCTCGCGCGGGAATAATATGATGTATACTAGGGATACAGAAGAAATATCGATATATCGATATTTTCTAAAAAAGTATGGATATTTTTGGCCGATATTGATTTGCCTGATATATCGATATTTTTCGATGTCTTCTCAGAATTAATTTGGTGTGGTAAATTTGGTTTTAGATTAAATTGGTTATAAAAAGGTTGATCTAAAATGTTACTACTTTTAAAGAAATTTGGAAATAATATATATTTTTGTGGGCTAGTATTTCTCTATTTTTATTTTTTCTTAAAAATGTCGATATATTTTTTTGTAAAATATCGATATTTTTTATACTTATTGCAAAAAAATCTACTGCGTTCACTGTCTTCGGTGCTCATTTCAGCACGTCTAAAGTTAGCATACCAATCCTTGAAGGTTGATTTTCCTGGGGCAGTGTGCAGAAAGTCGGCATCAAGCCAAGTTTGGCGTCAACTGTATTTTTCCCTTCAAAAAGTAATATTTTATCAACGCGCGAAATTCCTTTTTATCCATTTTTATCCAAAAGTTGCTTCGCTCAAAATGCTACAAGCATTAGTCCCAAACTAATGATCCGACAGCTGTCAAATTTATACAGGCATCTTTCAAGAGTTAGGGCTAACTAAAAAATATATGGATTTGATTCTAGTAGCGCCATCTATGCGTCAGGCAGGGGACTTTTCAATTGAACTGTTAATAAGGTAACCATTTAAAACGATTGGGCATCTAGTCAAAAAGTGTCAACGCAACGGTAAACCTTTTACCTTCTAGTGGAATCACTGGCCGTCTGAAAATCTTGATGAAAACTTAGTGCACCACAACGCATTAATATAATTACCACTCCAAACTTAACTCGGGAATTTTCATATAAGATGTGTATGATCAGTTAAACCCAAGAAATGCGAACCTTAACATAATCATTAGTGTTAAAGAACCTAACAACATTTGCATTTCAATCAAAATATTTTCTAATTCTTATTCGACCACGATAAACCACCGATACCTAGTCACTGTCAATCACCAACAGTTACTAAGCCGTCATAATTTCGTTATTAAAAGCGTCGCAATAACCTGCAAAACAGCTGACTGCGGAGGCAAAGCCGCGGGCAAGGTCAGTATTGTGGCGCCACAATCAACCGAACGCTCTTTTTTTTTGGTTGGTATTTTTCTAGGTGATCTTTTTTTTGCCATGTTGTTCGCGGTCACGCCTGTTCCACCAGATGGAACCACAAAAAGTTTACCAATCGATCTGGTATTGGTTACGGAGATATTAATCTTATTTCGTAAACGTCGCTTGTGATCAGCGGTTCAAATTGGTACTAGGGTGTGTCAAGTTTAAACCAGTACGAGATCAAATTATGTCGAGTTCGTGGAAGACCAATCGATACATGTAACCACGAAGATGAGGTCAACAGAAACGTTTTGTAGTTTGGAATTTATTAGTAGTCAAGTTTACTACTAATTACCCTCAAGATATATTACACGGTGTTATTTTTTCTAATAGTAATATAAAGTTAGTAATAGAATATTAAGAATTTAATTAAGGCCTTTATAATGGTATATTCTCCGGATCTCTAGTTTGGTTTTATCTAACAATTTTTCTCTGTATCTTAGTGTTTAACATAGTAGATAAACATAAAATAACACTCCACATTACTTGATTGGTGATTAATTTATTTACTTGATATTATTGGATTTACATTGTTTGGGTACTTTCTGGTACTGTTCCTATTAATTATCTCCATTAATAACAGTTTTAGTTGTCAAACATGCCTACTTTAATAAGCATGATAATTAATACTAAAATAGTGCTCTATAATGGTGGGTACAGGCCTGAGCATTCGGGGCGAATTTCGTGGGAAAAATGAAAATGCGCATGAGCAGATTTGAATTCGGCGAACATTCGGGATGAACAGATTTCAAAATTGGTTCAAAGTCGTAGTGCGCATGCACTTTGCTTAGTTCCACTGTTCGCCACAATGACTTTCAGCGCTTGCCAACGAACGGAACGCATTTGAAGGAGCCGCGGAAGCGGCCAACAAATTTGGGTGAACGTGGGAAAAATTGGCGGGATTATGAATGACATGTTTTGGTTTCGAGAAAATAACCCTGTTTTTCTTTGTAATTTAATTATTGCTACAAAGATGTCTGAATGATAAATATGTGTTTTATATCTATAGATGATTAATAATAATACATAAAATTATATAAAAATCTCATAGAAAATACGAAAAATTAAAATATTTATATTTTATTTGCAGGAATCTTATTATGATATCTGAAATAATATTTAACTTTAATTTCTATTTTACAAATGGTAATTACAAAAAAATTGCTCTTAGAGCAACGTTGGAGCTAAGCAAAGTGCATGCGCACTACGACTATGAAGCAATTTCGAAACTTGTGCCACACGAATGCAGACCGAATTCAGTTCTGCTCATGCGCATTTTCAATTTTCTTACGAAATTCGCCCTGAATGCTCAAGTCTGTGCCCACCATAACATTTGAATTTGTTCTTAAGACCTAAATTCACGACAGGACACCCGTCTATTTCACGTGACGTCAGTTCTATGTAAATGTAAACGACAGTAGCTAAAACAGTAAAAGAAAATATTTTGAATGATAATTATGAATTCTTTGCACGATGGCGTTGACAATAGAAAATATAGAATACGATAGGTAAATATAAATTGTTAGAAATAATATTAATCTAATACAACCTTCAATATCAATCTACGAAAAAGTGCTTTTAAAATCCGATTTTGCAGGTTTGGAGCTTTTAAATTATTATATCTTTTAAAAGATTACAAAAATATTAACAACAAGGTTTGACAATTTTAAATTTTGTTGGTTGGGCCTGAAACTCTGTCAACATGTAAAATAAATTCCTGGCTGTATCTTTATTCCAAGGTTAGCTTTTATTTCGAGAACTTGAAACCAAACTAATCTATTTTATTAGATAAATACGACATTTTTGTGATCATTCATTACTGAGATATTACTTCGATATTGTTTTGTACTCGTTCTGCCTACTCTCCTTTTGATGTATGCTTTTTTTTCTTTTCGATGATAGGTATATTGAAATGTCCATGCTTTCATTGTCATTATATTATTAAGGATTAATTGTTCTTCGATATATGTTGCATTGGCTGTTGGAAGATTTTGCAACTGAAGTTTCTTCATGTACATAGGTAGAGAAATAAATACTGTTTAGACATTTTACTATGCTAAATTAGTATTCTTTTTTACTAATGTTAATATACAAGTTTTTCATCAAATAAGAAAGTGTATATATATTTTATCATCAAATTTTGTCGGATATGCAGTAACGTAGACATCTTGCATCTTGATGCTTGACATCTTAACTGTTTCGTCCTAAAAAAGTAAATTGGGTTTTCCATTGTTATGGTCCCATAATAGGGAAATTTCCTGTCTATTTTTGTAACTTCGTCCATCAGTGATGCTTTAGTAACCTTCGAATGTCATAAATATTGTAACATATATAGACTCTGACGTGGTTTTCTAAACTTCAGTATTCTTAAATTCTAATAGTCAACTGCTAAGATTATTTGAATAACTGTACTGCAACTGTTATACTAGGTCCAAATTCTAGAGCTAGGTTACAGGGTGCTTCTAGAACTTCTAAATTTCCAAATTATACTAATGCAGGGGGAGTTCCTAACTGAGACACCTTCAATGCATTTGCCAAAATTATAGTAGAGTAGATTAAGAGACTAGAGTAGTTCAGTGAAACTTCAGGGCAATCGATGATCCAACATCCAAAGTCAATTATCTAATTCATCTTTCAAAAAGTCGCTTTTTAAGTTAATTAATATTAGTTATTAATTTACTTTAGTTATTAATGATTAATAATATTTTAGTTTTTAGCTTAAGTATTTCAAATATATTTAATATACTTGAATACTCTGTAAATGACATCAGTCCCCCTCTGTCTGGCCCGAAATTTGAAATATTTCCGTGTCGCTGAACTTTTATTTTTGTTAGGAGAAAGAAAGTAAGCAAATTTAACAAAAATGTGTGAATACCTCGTGAAATTGAAAAATATAACAAACTAATCTTTAATAATTATAAGATCGTATTGATTATATTCGATCAACCTTAGTTTCTCATACATTTTCAACTGGAGATTTTCCATAAATTTCATAATTTCTTATCTGGACTAGGCCTAAAGTTTTAAAACGGGGGCTCCGAACCACGGTCCTTAGCATTAAGCCTACCGACTGGCGAGTGACCAACTTTAGAAATCATCCCAGAAGACATCCGGTCTTACTCAGCCTAGTTAGGGGCGTGACTGGGATCATTTTCCTTGCCGGATTTTACACTCTTGCCTACAACATTCACAAATTTAAAACAATCACGACCATAAGTTTACGACCATGCCCCAGCAAGATTCGAACCCGCGGTTCAGGCAACAGGAGTAGGACCGTCCCATCGTCTTTACTAGTACGCCACCAAGCCGGCTTGACAATGTTTGACAACCATTTAGCAACTATAAAATAATGCAAAAAATAAAATTTCTAATAAAGAAAAAGTTATGCCGAAACCCGGGATCGAACCAGGGACCTTTAGATCTTCAGTCTAACGCTCTCCCAACTGAGCTATTTCGGCTGATGTAAAGATTTGTCTGTAAATTTTATATAAACTGATGTATGTCAATATATTTTTAATGTGTAGATTTTTAAAAACAAACAAAAATTTAAAAAATGGTAATCTTCACGTATTAAGAAAATATTTGTATTTATTGTCAGATCGACCAATGAGTGAAATTTTAATAACAGCTTCGAATCACTCCATATAATTTAGGCAAGAAAAAAAAACTAACGTCATCAGTGATGTTTGACCTGATTATATCGCGTTAATTACTAATCAAATGCGCTAAATATATGAATGACTTAATGTTCAGTAGTACTTATTATTGATGTTATGATTGATAAGTTTAAATAAATTGGTCATTGTAATGAGTATTTAACTGATGTAGATTCAATTCTATTTAGAACTAGTACGATAAAACGTAAATATCATTACTATCGCATTTTGCTTAAATTCGTCTGCTTGTTCTTTTTCAAAGCAAACCAAGTCTTTTCAGTAGAGCAGTAAATACACGTTATCAAAGGCTATGATGTGGGTCAACGTTGACGTCAATATTTTGAAGAATTTTGCTATTTGATAAATTGGCTCACTAGTACCAATCCAACTGGAAAAGACACTAGAAGTGTAGCAGTTTAAGGTAAATGATGTGGCTCGGTGAATGGAGGTAAAACGAAATGAACAGTGGTGTTTACATTATGTGACCGTTATTTATTGAAGTAGTATACAAAATATAAAAATACAAATGATAAAACGGATGGCAGCGGTGTTACCTGTTGACGAGGCTTGGACAGTCGATGGTGGCACGTCTAAACCAAACGATAGGCGAGTACTGAATGAATGGAAATACCCTTCAATAACATCCCAGATAAACGTCTCGGGTTTGCCAGCTATTCGTTATCGGGCTCTAGTTGGCGCTGCTGGCACCCCGCCCGTGTTCAATTCAAATTATTTAGTTAGTACATTGTCACTAGTCGTTTCCGTTTAACCTACAATTTGTATTTATGATAACTTAAATCTAGGTATATAACTAGCTAATTAGGAGGACCCATCGGCCCTATCTCAGTCTCTGATCAAATAATACTTATACTTGTCAGTGCTGTATTTTTTTAATATATGCACCTCACTACACAACACCACAAGATCAGATGGTTTGATTATTTTAAGTATGTGTCCTGTTCTGGTGGTATCCAAAAGCTGCAATATTTCAATATTCTTATGAGAAAGGATTCTTTCCTCATGCCCCATTGCAATTCTCTTGATTTCTTGACTGACTGTGGGTATCTGAAGGTCTCGATGTAGAGTCAGTCCTGTAGTATTTGGGTGCGCCCACAATACCTCTCAGAACTTTGTTCTGAAAAATTTGTATTTCATTTATGTTACTCTTTACAGAACATCCCCATAATTGAACTCCGTATGTCCATATAGGTTTCATTATTTGCTTATATAATGGCAATTTATTATATACTGATAATTGTGATTTTTTTACAATTAGCCAGTACATTTTCCTATATTTCAATTCCAATTCTTTTCTTTTCTTCTTTATGTGTTCCTTTCAACCAAGTGTTGCATCAAGATTCATTCCGAGATATTTATCGTTGTTGCTATATGGAATGATAGCATTATTTAATGTTACTGGTGTTTGTACGATGTTTATAGGTGAACTGCACATGTACAGATTTACTTTCATTAACTCTTATTTTCCAAGCTTGCCTCCAATTTTTTATATTGTCACATGCCTGTTGTAATTTTCGTGAGGCTTCTTCACTATTGTCTCCGCCAGCTATAATCGGAGTATCATCAGCAAATGTAGCCATCGTACTATTCTCCAATTGTGGTATATCACAAGTGTAGAATATATAAAGCATTGGTCCCAGTACATTTCCTTGTGGTACACCTGCTTTAGCTTCTTTTATTGTAGAATAAGCTTCTTCTTGTTTGGCTCTAAACCTTCTGGTTGTAATGTACGATTTTCATAGTTCTGTGTGTGGTCTTGGTAGCATTTTCTGTAGTTTATGAACAAGATCTGTGCTACATCTAAGGATATAGCTGAGTATACTTTTTTACTTTCGTAGGCTTTTTCAATAACATCTTATATTCTGTGGACCTGGTCAATTGTTGAATGCTTGTTAATAAACCCAAACTGGTGTGTTGGTATTAGGTTTTCTCTTTCTATGATCGGTTTTATTCTTTTCAACAGGAGTTTTTCAAAAACCTTAGATATTATTGGCAGCAGTGATATAGATCTATAGGCTTTTATTTCGTTTGGTGACTTCCCAGGTTTTGGGATCATTACAATTTCCGCCATCTTCCAAATGCCTGGGACATGTTTTAATCTAAATGCTGTATTGACTAAGTTAGTGAGTTTTAGAATTCCCTTTCTTGGTAGTTTTTGCAGTAATTCTCTTGTTATTAAATCGTAGCCTGGTAATTTCCTGGGGTTAATGTCAGTTTTAATTTTCAGCTTCTATATCCGGCAAATTATGTTCAATATTAGTTTCGTTTGGTTTGAAAGTTTTTCTATATATTCAGCAAATGCTTCTGCTTTTTGGTGATTATCACGTGTCCAATTCCCACATAGGTCTCTTATAGGTGGACTGTGTAAACATGAGCGCTTTAGATGTTTGGTGGCTTTCCAGAGGGAGTAATCAGTTTCTTTATCATATTAATGAAAGAAATTAATAAAAAAATTAATGACTTAATGAAAGTAAATGAGTGCATGTAAATGTTACCAATAAGCACACTGTTTAAGTGTTAATAATTATTAACAATCATTTTATTCCATATGAAAACACAGCTAAGTACCTAGGCATAAACCTAGATGCGAAGTTACGGTGAGAAAAACACATTAAGAAGGAAAGAGAACTGCTGAATCTCAAATATAGAAAATTATATTGGATATTAAGTAGACACTGAATTATCAATTCGAAATAAATTGATGACATACGAACAGGTACTAAGGCGTGTGTGTCTATGCAAGCAGTATAGAAGTCATACAAAGATTCCAGAACAAGGTGCTAAGGAGTACTGTCAGTGCCCCTTGGTATGTAAGAAACAGCGACTTACACAATGACAGACGAGATAAGAAATGTTGCAAAGAAGCATGAAGATCGACTTAATAGCCATAAGAACGTCGCAGCAATCCAGCTACTAGACCATAGTGGAATAGTGAGAAGACTTAATAAGACCAAACTTTTGCTAGTGTTGTACAGTGGGTTAAAAGCAGATCACAGTGTGTGTTGTTTGGTGTAGCCAGGAGTGAGCAAAACTGAGGAAACGCCAGTGGATTAAACTCGATAACATACCTTAACTTTAAGATTTTATTCGGAAAATATTGCTCGTCAATTTTATTCTAGATGTTGTAATTAACAATAAACAAAAATATATAAAAAAAACTAGTACCAATCCAAATTGAATTTAAAAGGTTGTGGGCAATATATTTGACATCATGTATGACGTATATTGACTATTCTATTGGACGGGCTATATACCTATTAGAGCTGAAGAACGTATGAAGTTGTGTTAAAATTGAAAAAAAAGAACAAGAATGAAAACTATGAGAGGACGTAAAATACATATTACCTATTTAAATTAAAATTAAAAAGATGTTCCGATAGCTATAAAATAGGAAAACTGTCATTAGCCGAAATAGCTCAGTTGGGAGAGCGTTAGACTGAAGATCTAAAGGTCCCTGGTTCGATCCCGGGTTTCGGCATAACATTTTTTAAAACTTTTTGTGTATTCCTTTGTATTATGTTTATAACATAATAATAATATAATGTTTAATTTTTATAACATATCATTTTTATTATAACCTTTGTGTATCCCCTGTAGTTGTTTTAAATGTGAAAGTGAGTTTGAATTGAGTGAACCATAAATAATATATGCAAGTTTAAATAATAAAACTTTTAATTAAAAAAAAAATTAAACGAACAGTTCTTATAACTAATTATGTGCGACTAATTTTGAAGCGGAACAGATTATAGGTATTTTAATAAAAATGTATTTAATAAAAATGAATAGTATTTCAAATATTAATGTTACCCTAACCCGTAATTTATAATTTTCTGTTATTAGCCACATGGCCAGTTTTATTACATACAAAGAGATTTCATGCCAGTTGGCTTTGATGACTATCCAGTGGAAATATTTCCCTTGTTCAGTGGAAATTCATTTTATCTGCCGCATTACTAACAAATCGGTGCAGACGACGTTCTTTTTTTTTGCTGATGTAGGAAAACGAGAATCGCTATTGTAATCGTTTCACTTAGACTTGTTGTAGTGGTTGTCGCGAAGGAATGCATACGGAATCGGTGCGTGTGTGGGTACCCGTGTACGCTCGATATTACACTTAACGTTGTCTCTTATCGTAACTTATCTGTAGTTGTTTGTATGTTTAGGAGAGGTTTCGATAAGGTTTAGTCGCCTCTATAGGGAGACACGCTAAAATTAAATAATGCACTATTTGTTTTCACAGTTTTTAATCAGCTATCAGCGTAATACCAGGTCAGTAATTTTAATAAGAGATAATTCAACCGATTTTTTTTCTAGACACGCCATAACAATCTGAAAGATAGTTGCGCACATGTGCATGTGTCTTGGGAGTCATCAGGGTTAATGATTGTTCCTGATTTTCAATCTCTGTCACCTTGAATTAGGATGATGACAGTAATATCATATTTATCTACAGATATCAGTTAATGGATTTATAAAATTGCATTTATTTTCATATTTAGGTCGAGTTTGATAATTTATTTGATAAAATATAATTCGATGAACCGCCATAATATGATGAACACCGGTAGCGGCAAGGAATATCGATATAATCATATATCCTGTAAAATATTATAAAATAGATATTATTGGTAATTTTCAAACTAAAAGGTCCTATCTTCTACAAAACAAGCTAAACTAAACTTAGTCCCACAATACTAATGTTGGGAACAACAGTAAAAAAGTAGTAAGTTGATAGTAAAAAAACTAACGACTGAAACTAATAATTACTATTTTAGTTAAATGCACATTTCGACTAACATTCATGATAACATATGGAGATGTACGAATTCCTTTTCGTATTCATTTTAAGAAAGGAAAGGTCGGATACAATTGTTTTATTTTATGTGCTATACAGATTGGCAAATGACAGTGTGAAAAAAGGAATGGAGAATAATGATCCCAAAATATTTAATCGTATTTTAACATTCAGAAAGTAACAATGACATAATATAATTAATGTAATTGGTTTATTTCTATTTCATTCCAATATATACTTACTAATTTTTTTTCGACCGCGCCATAAGTTGGACGTGAGATGTATATATTCCTTTTCAAATTGTCTTTGCGAAAGAAAAGGAAAAAGGTAATTGCTGTAATTTATTGCATTCAAAATATTAGTTTCATTTTGAATGATGTAAAATTATTATTATAAAGTAAAATTAAAATATGTATAAAACCATAAATATTACATATTTATATCTATGTAGCCAGAACGTTGAAAATTAGTCGAATGAAACTAGTATGTTCGAAAAGAGTACATTAAAGTATACGACTGAAATAGTCCGAAAGATAAAACCGAAAATAGCGACTGAAAGTAGTTGACTGAAACTGTCGATAGTAAAAAGTAGTCAATAGTCGTTTTTAGTCAATAGTTCCCTACGCTACACAACACTAGACTACAGAGAAATTAACAAGATATATATGCATAGCTAGTTTGCGCCCGCGCTCTTAAAATGAATAACCTTTCAATTTAGTTTGATTCTTTATGATATTTTTATTGTATTTATTTCGTTGAGTGGCCAATTTAGCTCTCGATATTGTTTTTTTTTAATAGTTCATCGTAATGCGATTACAATTATCAATATTTTAGGACAGTTAGTGGAATTGAAAGTTGAGAGAGTCAGAATAAAATCAAGCTTGTATCAATAAGTACTAGTTATTGTGTTACTCGAATTAACTAATTACCTTTCTTCTTCACTAAATTATTTAAAATAATACTTATTTAATATTAATAGAGGTATGTGTGCTCTAAAATTACCTTGTATGTCTGGATTATTCTCTTATAACTGTGTTTTTCTAGGTTTGTATAATATAGTTTAACGATTTAATGAAAAGCTTTAATTTCTAACCAAAATGAGTGAGTTTCTACCACATTTTCTTTAAAATTATTTAGTTTTATTTAATAACGTCCAAGCAATCTGCTTTGCGAACTATATTGTGAAAAATGCTTTATGTCTAAACATCAAAAATTTTGTAGTAATATATTAAACGCCATGTCTCGTTTTAATTATTTTTCATCGAATTGCATTTACTATTATGTTAAATAATTTAGAATTTAATAAACCATTTTACACACGCACGGAAACATTTCAAGATACTTGAAGAAGTTTAATTATTTTTAGGGGAACATGTTTAGCTTCCAAAGCTGCCCAAAGTAGTTGACGGTGTATGCAGTTGAAAGCAGAAGGAAAATCAATATTTGGATATTGCAACAATTATTCCGCTTTTACATACTGATAGTACTTTTGCCGATCACTATATTTGCGTACGCAAAACACGAAGCCATTGCAATATTGTTTTATGGACCTTGATTGTTTCTGCTGTCATTTGCTCGACTTTCCAGATCTAACCATACTTAAGTGATTGTATTGAGTCATTGAGAAATTTAAGTTTCTGGAATTGTTGACACGTAATTACATTTATTTATAATGCAGAAAATTGTTTAATTTTAAATTTACGCAAAATTGTAATGTTTTTTCTTTCGTATAATTTGGGGATCTAATTTACTAGACCACTTAAATATTTTTGTACTATTTGTGACATGGTAAAAGAACTACAACTTGATATAATATAAAATATCGCATTATATCGAATGTCTGGTGAAACCAAGCCAAGATAAGAAAGCAAACAAAAAACACGTGCCTAGCAAAAATTATGTAACATCGGCTCGTTGTCGGGTGTTCCCGATAATGGTGGATCAGGTACCGAGGCTGTACGAAGCGCGTCAGAAGTTAGACCTGATAGAGGACCCCTTATGGTTGCTATAAATCATAAACATCAAGATAGCTCAAGATTGTGGAACTTTCGAGCTTGCCTTAAGTGTCCACAACGCGCGTGAGTCCTGAAAAAGTCTTTGCCTCCCCGAAATATTAAACCAATCGGGATTCAGAAAAGGGTTTCTTGAACCAACCTTCTCAATCACCATCAAGAACCCGAACGAGGAGCTTGAGCGATAAAACACGAAGCATCGAAGCGAGAGTTGAGACGAGACCCATCAACCTGATTAGTTCACTTTCCAAACTTGCCGAAAAAGCGATATTACACGCTCTATACAGCTTCACAGAGGCACACCACATAATACGGAACGAACAATTCGGTTTCCGCGACAAACACTCAAGCCTTCATTAAGCTGCCCGCATCACAGCAACCATCCATCAGACATTAACAAAAGGTCGCAAAGCTGGAGCCCTCTTTTTAGATGTTTCCAGAGCTTTCGATCAAGTATGACACAACGGTCTAGTCTTTAAAGCGAACCAGCTTGGTCCGTCGAATTACCTATTTCCCTGATTGATTTATACTTGGACGGTAGATTCTTTCAAATGAAGTGTTCGGTGACGCAGTCTCCTCTCGAAAACAGATCTCCGCAAAGTGCTTCACTGGCCTCTGCCATGTTCAACCTTTATATAGCTGACTTTCCACTCCACAAACATTCCCACAGAGCATCTTATACAGATGATACAGATTTCTTTACTACCGGTTACAGTCCCGACACCAAACCCGAGCAAAACTCAGGCTCTATTCCATCGCAAGAAAGCGTTACGCGCTTACCTCGGTCTCCAGTTCGACCACAGGTTCCAATGGTCAGCCCAAATCCAGTATGCTGTCTACGAAGGCAATGGCGTGTACAGTCTACTATTCCCACTCCTCTGCAAAAAAAAGTAAACTCTAATCCTCCAGAAAGCGACTCATTGTATCAAATGCTCTTAGTCCGTCCATTCTGCCTCTTCAGAGCATAGGTGAGGTACATCCAATCCAAAAAATTTCGCGCGTTACTCAATGCCCCATGATTTATGAGGAACGTCAACACTCACCTCGAATCAGGCATCCCATTTGTGAAGACTTTCATGAACATGCTCATTGTAAGATTCTCCCTAGGCTCCTTAAAACACGATAACAACTTAATAAAATCCCTACTCATCCATAAACCGTGGTAGAGAACCTACGACAATTTCAGTCGTAACGCAGGGGCTCAGTCGCCCGCAAGACATCTCTCTATCCCGAACCAGAAGCGACATCAACAACCAAATGGTCTTTTGGTTCTAGCTGGTCATTCTGGAATAAGAAAAAAAAAGATTTTGCGAAATTATTATAGAAAGAATTAACTAAAGAATTGAATAACATCAGAATTTGTCATCACAAAAGTATTGAAGAACATAATTGAATAAAGATTTTGCAATAGAATTAGAATCAAAGAATTACAGAACGAAGACTAGAAACAGTAAAATAATTACCGAATTAGTTAAAGAATATGAATTATGAAACAGTCAAGAGTATCAAGATTCAATTAGAATTAAGAAAAAGGAAAAAGTATCAAGAATGGATGTCAAGAATCAAGAGCAGTAGAATAAATTAATCATCAATTGGGTCCGATGACGGAATCAGTATTATTCTATACAAGAAAGGCAATTTAGTAAGCCATTTCCATCCAATTCATAATTATTTCACTATTAGGTAACTATTTAACATCTTTCATTGCATATAATTTAGAAGAGAGAAGAGAGAAAATATATTGTGTTTTTCTCTCCTTAACAATACAATACGAATGTTATTTACAGATGCAATTGCTAAATACTTGATGAATTTTATTCGAAAAGTAAGTCATTATCATGGTTAAGGATGTTTTTAATTATTACTGTATAGGGAAACATAATATTTAATGTTATATTTAATCCGGGTCTAAAGAAAACAATATATAACCAATAAATTCATGTTTTATCTTTCACCACAGCAACTTCTACACTATTATACCTCATCAAAATGCGGACCTTTATTGTTCGCTCTACGACGTACGCGATGGTGATAGCTACATTAAAAATAATTGTCTGTATATCCCAAAATTATGCAGGGAAAACAGAATACAACGGGCTCAAGGTATAAAGTTTAATCTTTTTAACGCTTTGCCATTAAATTTTTTGTTGGTTCGAACGAAACGAGAGTAAAAAAACCTTTTAAAGCCGCCGTGAGGGAAATTGGGAAAAGCTACACGTGTCTATTAACAAAAAATGTAAGGCTCTTCTGAATGTAGGGTTTTTCATCCGTGCCAAACAAGGAAAAAAACGTGGTAAATTCACTTCAATTAAACGTTTTGGGGTTAAATTACCCATAATGTGTTCGGGGATGTGGGGAAAGGAGTTCCAGCGAGGGGATCCCCGAACATTATTTTGTATTTTTTTCATTCAACGCTGTAACGAAATATTATGCTTTGCAAATAGAGTCGAATTTAATTTTATGGATTCTAATTAAAAAAGGACTAATGCTTTTCTTAATTAAATTCGCGACTTTTTTTCCAAGAGTTTTATTAATCTAATGTCATTAAACAACTGCATAGATCGACTTATATCAATAGAGGTATTTGTTAATTTCTTTGATTTTTCTTTATTTTCAATCTGAACGTTTATCCAGTTTTGAGTTTGTTGAGTGAGTTTTTTGTTTACGGCAATCATACCTTATTTTAAAAGTGTAATCTAGTATCGATTTGTAGTAAGTTTGATAGAGCACGTGGGATATATGGTATATATAGAAACATTAACAGAAAAACATACACCGAAAGAATTTTATTGAACAATGAAAGAATGAACAAATGAAATCTAACAGGTGAATTGAAAAGTTCCCGGCTTGACACATAGATGGCGGTACTAGAATTAAATCCATATGTATCTTAGATAGCCCTAACCCTCAAAAGATGCGTGTATAAATTTGACAGCTGTCGGATCATTAGTTTGTGAATTATAGTATTTTGACTGAATCAACTTGTGTTATTGTGAAAAAAAATGTATAAAAAAGAATTTCGCGTCTTGATAAAATATTGCTTTTTGAAGGGATGAATACAGTTGAAGCAAAACCTTGGCTTCATGCCGAGTTTCCGGACACTGCCCCAGGAAAATCAACCATCAAGAATTGCCATGCTAAGTTTAGACTTGGTGAAATGAGCAGCGAAGACGGTGAACGTAGTGGAACAAAAGAGGTCGTTACCAATGAAAACATTTAAAAAATCCACAAGATGATTTTGAATGACCGTAAATTGAAATTGAATGAAATAGCAGACACTCTGAAGATATCAACTAAACGTGTACATCATATCATTCACTAATGTTTAGGTATGAGAAAGCTCTGTACAAAGTGGGTGCCGCGCGAGCTCACTTTTGGACGAGTTGAGGATTCGGAGCAGTGTTTGAACATGATCAAACGTAATAACCCGAGTTTTTGCGTCGATATGTGACGGATGTGATGAGTGATGGAGCCATGTTTCATCCATGTGACAATGGATGAAACATGGCAATCATACCTTAATTAATTACCCTTATGCACAAGCAATACGAGTACAGGTTTAATACATCAATATATATTTCGCAAATTAAAATAAAATTAAAATACTTAAGCTAAAATTAAGAATACACTTATGAAAAAGAACATTGTCCATACATTATTCGGTCCAGGTTCTATGAACCTCTCCACTCTTACCCTGGCCGCAAGCACATATATACCGATGGATCCAAATCTCGCAGCGGACTTGGCAGTGTGTATGTAGTGGGAAACCGGGTATTCCGTTTCAACCTCCTTGAACAGGGTTCAGTTTGACTGTTAAACCCTTCGTTATTTTCAAAGCATTATCGCACACAAACCTTCAAAGAATGGCTAATCCTTACCAACTACCGAAATGCTCTCGATTGTTTCCTAGAACAGAAGTTTAACCATCCCCTGGTCACCAACTCACCGTCAATTATCCGTACCCTCTATCTGAATGGGATCAGGACAAGTTTACTGACAAGTATACCGGGAAATAAGCGCGCGAATAGTGCGGCTAAATCAGCAGCTTCATCTCTCCTCCCCATCACGTATATTTGGGTCCATATAATTTTTACGGATATCGAGGTACAACGTCGTTGGGCCCAGGAGGTCAAACACAACAGGCTGTTTGAGGTTAAAGCTGATTTCTTCTCCTTTCTTCGCGTTCCTTCCCTTCGTCACCATGCCGTAGCTTTGAATTGACTGAGATTGGACCACTGTCGTTTCTCGCATAGTTACTTGATGACTTCGAGCCCACCTGCTCACTGTGATTTTTGTCACCGTGCCCCTATTTCAGTCTACCACAAATTGAACGACTGTCCACGGCTCACCCAGATTATAACTAAGTATGGGCTGCAAAATTTTAAAAATGCCTTAATAGGAGAAAATACCGACAGACTCCTCGGATTTCTACGAAAGATTGATTTTCTCCATAGAATCTAGCCTATACTAAGTTTAGAGTTACTGATCAAATAACCATTACCACTTCGGTACGGGTGCTGATGTGTACTGTCTGAATGGAGCTTCTACTTCGTTATGGTTGTGTTTGTAATCCTGTGTTTGTGTTTATTTTAAAATTGTATATACACTATTTATTCATATAACCATCCTGTTTGTGTTATTAATTTTGGTTATTTATTCATTTATTATTTTATATACACATTTTACGTTTGTCCCCGTTCCCTCTAGATCATAATTCTATTGTATCTAGTATAGTCGCGAAATGACGACACCCGTCAAAGCGACAAGATCGTGTGGTTTGGTTCGCTTTAATCTTCTAATTTCCTGCATGTTGTTTAGTAGCTGTATTGTTTCAGCGTTGTTTTGATTTAGCAACCGAAAGAAGGCATGACGAAATACTCCTGTTAACATCGAAATGCTGCAACTTTTGGACTAGGATACAGGCTCAAGAGAACCAAACCGTGTGTTATTGTGTTGTTATATATTGAAGTGTACTAAATGTTTTTCCTCCATGGAAAATACTGCAAAAATTTTATTTAGTTTTGTTTAATTTGTAACTAAGTAAATAAGGCTTATGAGTCTTCCTAGATAAGTGTCTGGTTTTGAGCCACTGTAAATACAAATTGTTAAGTACATTTTTAAAAGCAGATTTCAGCGTTTTGGTTTGGTTGAATACTTAAGTCAAAATCTTAGAGAAAAATAAGTACAGTCAGTAAATAAGTACTTTCAAAAACCGGGAAGCATGTGTCTTAACAAACGACGATAATTTTTTGTGTTGATAAGGATGCAGAACAGCCTTGTTACATGATAAAATCATTTGCAATAAAGCTTATATATGGTGCTAAATTACTGCAGATAAATACATTAATTTTGACATTGAACGGTTTGCCATAATTTTGTTAAATATTTACCAACTATATGGTAAATAATGAGTATCATGTAAAGTTACAATGAGTATAATATTCATTGTCACGTTTTCATATCGTTTCATTTTCGCCGGTGTTAAAATACAGCTAGATAGATCTCTATTACTACTCGTATTTTATTGATATATATATATATATATCTTTTAAATAGATACTTATAATAAATTATTTTTAATGCTCTTATTTTGAACAATATATATTATTTTCAATTTTTTGCTTCAAGTCTAGCTGTTCAATTCTTCCAATGTAAACGATACGGAGAATGTATCCTTTTGAAAGGCAATTTACTTGATAATTTGATGATTTTAAAAGTTCTAAAAATATACGAGCGGGTACTGTCGAAAATAAAATAATATATATCCTTCTTACAGACTAGGTTTGGCAATATAGGACTTGAATGTTTCGAGCTGTTTCTATTCTTAGTGATTTTAGTAACATTCTATTTTTGAATTTTGAATGATGTAAAGTTCTAATTACAAAGTTATTTTATTGGCAAGATCTGTCAAACCATCATATTTTCCATGTAAAATGTAGAATCTAAACTATCAATTCCAGCAATTTTTGTAAGATTCACATATATACCTATAATACTCTTTAAACAGTAGCTTGCAGTTGCATTATACATAATTTTTGAATAATGTTTTAGTGTTATTATTAGCCAGTTTATTTCTTTAGTGTGATAATTTATAGGCTACCAGCATAATGACTTTGCATCCAAATTTCATTTTTTGGATACTATTTGGCTTTGGTGTCTGAAATACGTAATATTTCAATACAATTATTTAGCAGTTTACCTACAAAACAAATCATATGATTGATTCAAATGTGGAAAAAAATCAAATCATGACAATCATGATATGTTCGATACACTTTTACAATTCGAACTAGTCTATATGATCTTTGTTTCTATTAGCGTTGGGAACTATCGACTGAAAACAGTCGATAGTCAAAAAACTAGCGACTTAAAATAGTAATTACTATTTGCGTCAATTGCACAATTCGACTGTTTTTTCAATTCGTGATGTCAGACGAAGATGTACGAACCCTTTCCTGTATAAATTGTGAGAGAGGAAAGGACGGAGATAATTGTTTGAAGCAGTTAATTTTATTTGTGCTTATATTTTCCAACGGTAATATAAGCGAGTCGGAGATATACATATTCCTTCACGTAGTAACATTAAAAAAGAAAAGGAAAAAATAATCACTGAATACTATTAACAAGCAATTAATGATTTCATTTTAAAATAAGTAGAATTAGTTTTATATTTGAATGTTCTGTGGATCTTTAAAAAGGAATGGAATTTTTCTATGGAATGGAATAATACTCGGCAAATGTTTTATCGTATTTTAATATGTTAATTACTATTTTTAAATAATATACTATAATAAATATAGACAATACAATAGAACTTATATAAAAAGAATATAAGCGAGTCGGAGATATACATATTCCTTCACGTACTAACTTTAAAAAAGAAAAGGAAAAACATAATCACTGAATACTATTAACATGCAATTAAATTGTTAATAGACAATACAATAGAACCTAAACTAAACCTAAAAATTAAAGACGTACGATAACAATAACTACTAAATAAAAATGAAACTTATACCTAATCATAGAAAAAAACTAATCCATGACATAATAACTATATATATTACATATATTGAACCTAAAAAACTGTATATGTTACATATGTAAGAATAAATTGGGTACATTTTTATCAAGGTCGCGGCTAGGACGACAGAGACAGAACGTTAAAAATCAGTTGAACAAAACTAGTAGAACTGAAAATAGTAACTAAAAGTACACGACTGAAACACTCGATAGTAAATAGTAACAAAATCGGTCGGACGGAAAACACTCGACTGAAACAATCACTGGTAAAAAGTAGTCAATTACTAAACAGTCGATAGTCGTTTTCAGCCCATAGCTCCCAACACTAGCTTCTATTATTAGTCGACAAACTCTACTTATAATTTTGGTATCCCCCAATAAAAGAGACATTTTTTTTATTTTGGGTTTTCTTGTGCGTCTACCTCCTAGTGAAATAACCATATACGTATGAACTTTATGGAATTTTGGGTCGGAGAATAACTTTTATCACTACATAGTATAAAACAAAGTCACCTTTTCTGTCCCTATATCCCTATGTGCGCTTAAATCTTTAAAACTACGCAACGGATTTTGATGCGGTTTTTTTCAATAGATAGAGTGATTCAAGAGGAAGGTTTATATGTATAATACATGCATAATATACTAAGGCAACATTGCTAATTTTAGAGGTTTCTAACGTGATGTCGTAAATTAACCTATTTTTTAGGCTTATTTAGCAATTAGCAAAAACGTTGCCTAACCCTACGAGTTAGATCAAATTAATGTACTACAGTATTGTACACCATAAAAAGGTCTACAAAAAAGTCCGCGATGGTATATGTTTATCTTTTAGGGATAACCCACATTAACCATTTTTATTGTTTACTTTTTACGTGAGAAAATGGCTTATTTACGAAGCTATTTTAAGCAATACGGCATTAATCCTTATCGAATTAAGTACCTTAAATACAGTGTGCAATTAATATAGATCAATATGGTTCCTTACAGCATGTAAATTAAACAAATATTTTCGGAGATATTACAAATTTAAAATTTGCGTTTAAAAATGTGTAATGTAATAAAAATTGTATGAATTTAGATATTCCAAAGATAGGAGGAAATCTTCATAGTAAGTATAGGGGAAGAGGAATTGTTTTACTCCAAATTTAATGCGTGCAGGCCAAGGGCAGTAATGAATGAACCAAAAATACTGGACCGATCTTAATCATGTTTTCATTGAGTGACATAGGCATATATATTTTATGCCCGTGCAAAGTCGGAGGGGGCCGCTATGTTTTTATATACAACGTTCATATTTTTTCTGTAGTGTATTTAATTTAGTATCAGCATTGCACCCGTGCGAAGCCGGGGCGGGTCGCTAGTAAATAATAATGTAATGTTAAATAAATATAAAAGACTTATAAGATACTCTTATCTAAATATTTAAAGAAGTTGGATTTGTATGATATTTTCTTCATTATAATGACTATATTTATTATATTATTGATCATACTTATATTTACCTCATTATTTAAAACACTCTAAAATAGTACTTATTATTTTAACAACTGTTGCTATTTAGGAAAAAATCACTGTATATATACCGTGGAAAAATTGTAGTAAAATGTATGCTTCTACCATAAGAGTTAGTTAATAATTAGTAGTAGATAGTTAATGAGTGGACCCGAATGCTGTATATATTCCAAGAGGAGAATTTGATATCAAATTTATAATAATACTAGCGACCCGCCCCGGCTTCGCACGGGTGCAATGCTGATACCAAAATTAAATACACTACAGAAAAAATATGAACGTTGTATATAAAAACATAGCGGTCCGCTCCGACTTTGCACGGGCATAAAATATATATGCCTATGTCACTCAATGAAAACATGATTAAAATCGATCCAGTATTTTTGGTTCATTCATTACTGCCCTTGGCCTGCACGCATTAAATTTGGAGTAAAACAATTCCTCTTCCCCTATACTTACTATGAAGATTTCCTGCTATCTTTGGAATATCTAAATTCATACAATTTTTATTACATTACACATTTTTAAACGCACATTTTAAATTTGTAATATCTCCGAAAATATTTGTTTAATTTACATGCTGTAAGGAACCATATTGATCTATATTAATTGCACACTGTATTTAAGGTACTTAATTCGATAAGGATTAATGCCGTATTGCTTAAAATAGCTTCGTAAATAAGCCATCTTCTCACGTAAAAAGTAAACAATAAAAATGGTTAATGTGGCTTATCCCTAAAAGATAAACATATACCATCGCGAACTTTTTTGTAGACCTTTTTATGGTGTACAATACTGTAGTACATTAATTTGATCTAACTCGTAGGGTTAGGCAGCGTTTTTGCTAATTGCTAAATAAGCCTAAAAAATAGGTTAATTTACGACATCACGTTAGAAACCTCTAAAATTAGCAATGTTTCCTTAGTATATTATGCATGTATTATACATATAAACCTTCCTCTTGAATCACTCTATCTATTGAAAAAAACCGCATCAAAATCCGTTGCGTAGTTTTAAAGATTTAAGCGCACATAGGGATATAGGGACAGAAAAGGCGACTTTGTTATTATACTATGTAGTGATAATTTGTTGATGTTGTAAAAGCGAATTATTTTTCAATATATATTTTTTAAATTCATCTATAAAAAAACGAATAAAAAGGAATCACTTGTGGTTCAAAGAGTTGGAAATACCAGAATCGACCGTTAGAAAGTTTACGTTAACGGTAAAACATCGAACATATTTTAAGGGTAATTTGATATTTTATGACATTAACATGCCCAAAGGCCTTTTTTAGTTCTATGAAAGTTCATTTATGCAACCGCGACCGTCAGAGTAACTACGTTTTTCAATCGTGCCGATTATACATTTATCTATTCAGTTATCTATTCATTTATCTATTAAGTTATCTATTCATTTATCTATTCAGTTATTAATTTATTCTGAACATTTTCCGCTATTTAATTATTATAACTCATAATCACTATAAATCAAAGATAATAGTTTTATGGTTGCAAATGTAAATATAAATTGTAGCTATCTTATAAACCGGAGGCCAATGCCATAGTGGCCAAAGTTTCTGATGTATAGTTATGATCAGTAGATAATTTGAAGCATACATAAACGCCACCGAAAGTAGTTTCTACTGGCTCTTGATGACAGCGTATCTAGCGTGTGGCATTTAGCTTTCTCCCTTATACGCATTGCACGTCCATCGTAGCGGTAGCTGGAGAAGTGAGTGCACTAGTAACAGTACTGTTCATTTAGTTCAGTTAGTGTTAGTGTTAAGCACAGTTTATCATCGCTATCAGATATCGCTATTGTCTTTCATCATTATTCTCTAATGACACGTTTAGGCATTGTTATCACTATTCGCATTGAAAACTCAACAGACCGACGTACAAATTTAGTTACCAGTCAAGTACTATATGATGTTTGTTTTTATTGTGTATATATATATATATTTTGCAACCAAAATAAACAAATATCCTTTAAAATTTCTTTTTTGTTATTTATGCCTACATAGTAAAATTCGTTCTCACTGTTAATTCATTCTCATTAAGAAAGTCAAGATATGAAAGAGATAAAAAAGACGATACTAAAACCAACATTACTACAATCAATGAGTATGCAAATGTAACCGCCATTACTGGAGGGCAATAAATTTAAGGATAGTTATTGCCGTAAAAAGCGTAAATTGAAAATCGTTATATATTACCCATCCGAAGGCGAAGCAGCTCATTTCTTCATCGCATGATTTACTACATATTGTTTTGTTTATTATTATGTTTTCCATTTCGCTGGCCTGTCACAAAAAGGACCGTAATTTTAGACCACAAAATAAAAAATAAAAATAACGAAGCCAATAAATTATCGGTATTCTTGGTATATATGTGCGGTTTATTGTGTTGTTATTGTTATTAGATATGGAGGTTGTTTGGAACTTCGGCAATAGCTTTGCGGAAGAGCTTAACTTCCTGGTAAAGAAGTTATTTTTGGCCCTTTTTTAGGACGTAACGGTTGTTAGATATATTTTTATTTGTATAGATTGTTGTGTCTTGAATTTCGAGTTGTGGAACTATATTTGTATTTTTTGAAGTTAAAATGGAAGATACCACTTTTGTAATAACTTTTTGTATCACCTCAGCATTATTTGCAATACCAAATTCAGCTTTTTTAAATCTAAGATCTAAAAATGTGGATTTCCTTCATATTGTCTTCATTTCTAAAATTGCCAGTCTTTTATTGATGACATCTAATAGACAATTTTGTAATTTTTTTTCCGCATTCGCTTGTTAAAATCCTGGATTTGATGGAATGTTGAAGTCCTCTTATTAATGGTATAATTAAAGATATCGCGGGATATTTTTCACTAGATAACTTGGTGGTCATTATTTCAATGGGCTTTAAAAGTTGAACACATTCTGTTAAGATAGTCCATTCGTCAACAAATAAAAACTGTGGTGCTCTTCTTAATAGCCATCAAAATAAATTGTTGAATATTAAAGTAGAGTTTTCCTATCAGAAAATGTATTTATTACAAATATTTAATATACTTTATTCACCTCTTTACCGTTAATATTTTTAAAGAAATTTAACAACTGCTACTGCAAAAAATTCTTGAAATCTTATGGAATCGATGCAATTTCTGAAACCTTTAGAACTTAATTTGAGTTTTTAAGATTTTAGGAAAAAAGTTTTGACACACAAAAGGCTTGGACAAAAAACGTGAAATTTTATCAAAAAAGTACAAGCTATTATACCAGCCCAAAGTATATTACCTGTTATGTCAGTCAAAAGTATCTTACTGTTTATCATTTACAATTTTGTTTTTATGCCCTCGAATACTAGCGTTCCAAAATGCAGCTATGTTAATTTACAGTATATAGTTATTCACAAGCAAACTACAAAAAAAACATAAAACCACAAATATTATACATAAATCTGTATAAACATAAATTCGGCGCATTACTTTTAAGGTCGCGGTTAGGACTACACAGCCACATTGTTAAAAATCAGTCGAATGCACTAGTAGAACTAAAAATAGTAACTAAAAGTAAACGACTGAACAGTTGATAGTAACTAGTAATAAAATCAGTCGGACCGAAAATAGCGACTGAAAACAGTCACTAGTAAAAACAGTCGAATCAAAAATAGCGACTGAAACAGTCGATAGTAAAAAGTAGTCAATTACTAAACAGTCGATAGTCGATTTCAATCGATTGTTCCCAACACTAGTTGACATATATGTGAGCATCCGTTCCTTATCCCAAGAAGTAGGCGTAGAAGCAGTCCCGCTGATTTATCGGACGTTCCCCACGGCGATCGGTCATAGTTCACCCGTAGTATGAAACGTGTTCGAACTTGTTCGATTTAGTTTCCGTTCTGTACTTGTCGAGTGGGAGGCCCTGGCACGGAAGGTGTTGCTGGCCCGGTTTATATTAGTCTTAGAGTATTATGCTTGCGTTCATGTATTCACGGTTTGGTATAGAGTTAAAGATTATAACTTATAATGTGTGTTGTCTAATTTAAATCATTTTATTTAAATACATCCTGCCATGTCTTCATGGGTTTAAAAGTGTTTGATGTCTTTTCTTTAAAAAATACCACGTGTCCATCCTCTATATATATATATATATATATATATATATATATATATATATATATATATATATGTCATATATTTTGTTAAAAAATAGTCGTTGCACACAATCATGAATTATGAATGATGTGATCCTTATGTTGAATATAATGATCAACTGTGCAACAAAAGGTGTTTACATGTTTTCTTACAGTTTCTTTACTTTAAAATACATTTACAGTAGTCCTTCGTTATCCGCGGGGATTATGTTCCGTTAAAATAGCAGCAGTTGGTCAAACCATTGTACGTATTAAAAGAAAAAAAAGTATGTAATTTTGATAGATTTATAGTTGAATTCATGTGTCTATTCATTTATGAAGGAAAATCTATGTACAAATATACGTAAATATAAAACTTATTTTCACAAAGTCACAAAGTTTTGCCTTAAATTTTCCAGCTAGTTCTTGAGAAGTATCATCATAACTATTTGATTCATTATTTGTATTGCTTTCCACATTTTCAACAAGTTCCTCTTCCTTGGGCGCATTGTCATTAGTGGCTAAAACTTCAAGAGGACCTTCAAAATGTTTACCATGTATTTGATGTATAACTTGTATAATGTCACTGACTTCTGCTTCTTTGTCTGGCCATGCTGAGATATCGATAACAGACTCCGATATAGGTTTTTCCCGCATGCATTTATAGTTGATGGTCTTAAGCTACTCACTCCATTTTTAATAATGGCCGTGCAGTGAGCAATATTGAGATGTTTCCAACTTTCGGTAACAGCTAACGAAGGATCTACTTCCATGCAATGTAAGATGCGGCTGGAAGTGCACATTAGATAATATCGTATCGTACGATAACATTGTTTATTCGCATTGGAGTCGATTAAACTTAAGGTCTCCGGATGTCCGGACGCATTGTCAATAAGCAGAAGCACCTTAAATAGTAGCGACTTTGAGGCCAAATTCTGTTTAACACTAAGCACAAAAGTAAATAGAGTCATCGTAACCCAAGCATTAGGATTTACTCTCCAAAACACAAGCAGGCAGTCTTTATTTTAACGTAAACATAGGACGTAAAGCTTGTTAGATATATTTTTAGTTGTATAGATTGTTAGATTTATCTTTATTTTAAGTTTTGTTTCATTTGTTTAAATACTTTAAAGATAATGTCAAAGGTTTTAATTAATTTCTGGTAGATTTTTTACTTGTTGGGTGACATATATATGGGGGCATCCGTTCCTTATCCCAAGAAGTAGGAACAGCCCCGCTGATTTATCGGACGTTCCCCACAGCGATCGGTCGTAGTTCATCTGTAGTATGAAATGTGTTCGAACTTGTTCAATTTATTTTCCGTTCTGTACTTGTGGAGTTGAAGGCCCTGGCACGAAATGCGTTGCTGGCCCGGATTATTATTAGTCCATACAGTAATATATCGAGTTTAACTTAATACAAATCATTTCAGAATTGTTAGGCATGGTCTCAGCAGGAAGGCGCTGAGAACATTTCTCTGAATATCATTGGTTAGTTTAAATTACCAATACAGGCACATGTAATGAAAATATTTTATAAGGGGAGAATTGCATTGATCAACCATTTCACACGAAAGTAAATAGAGTCATCCTAACCCAAGCATTAGGATTTACTCTCCAAAACACAAGCAGGCAGTCCTTATTTTTATATCTCAAGGGACGAGGATTTACTAATTTATAAATAAACATTCGCTTTACCATAAAATCACCTGACGCGTTAAAACAAAACAAAAGAGTTAATCAGTCCATAGCTGTCTTGAACCTGCAAAGCGAAACCGTGGTTTGCGAGACCGTGTGTAACGAGCGATTATTGTATTGCGGAAAATCTTAATCTTTGTGGCATTATGGTGATACCTTGCCGATAGAACGAAGGTTTCGCTGCAGAACAAGTGGTAACCAGACAGCGCAATGTCTGGTGGCGGCCACAGTATGCAACATAACTGTTGCAATGAGTGACCGAGCTTTATCATGTATCAGAAGCGATACGTCGTTGAATTAACGTCGGTAGACATTTGCAGTAATGGTATAATAAGGTTTCAGCAGATCTTGTTGATCAACACATAACTTTTTATGCTTCGGATAATTGTGATAAGTCGACATTTCATCGCTAGTCGCAATACACCACGAAAAACTCTTCTATTTTTTCTTAGAAGCATTGCAACCGCGTTGTTGAATTACTCTGCTAAGCCTTTCTTTGTCATTCACATCAAAGCCACCACTTTTAAATTGTTGAAACCAAAAGCGACTTGGATATGGCTGAGCAACATCACCATATGGATGTTTGATAAGTTTCCATAGCAGCATTGTTCAAATCAAACAACAAAAGTAATGAATGTCTAAATTGCAATTTTGAACGTTCCATTGTTGACATATATTACTGTCTTTATATACTGAATTTAATAATTAGGTTAGGTAGTTGTTCGCATTAAAATTTTGGATTTTTCGGATTCGGTTATTAAGGTACATTGTGGGTTTCGATGCAATAAAACTGACATTTAAACTTAACAGCGGTAATAACGTTTTATTTACTCTTTGCAAAGTCTTGTTCAACACGACGCAAGAGTAGTTTTTCTGACGACGGGAAAAAGGGAAAAGAGGGCTTTGCTAAAGTAGTATTTGAATTTTGTACCTCGCCGAACACGATGCTGCCAATTATACCATTGAACAGTCGACCTATTATCGGTTTGATTTTTGGTCGTCGCGTGCTTTACTTTATGACTGACTCTCTAAGCCGCCACAACATACAAGTACATACATATGAAGATAAAAAAATTTACCACCAGCGATATTGGTACATATTGAGGCTTTTTCTACTATACGATGTAAACAATCTGTTTTTCTGTTCTTTTCTTGAAAATATATCATTCATCATTTCACATATCTATGCTTCAACTCATAACATTTTTCAGCTTTTATATATTTCAATAAAATATTTTCGTTTTTTAACAAGTCAACTAGGGTTTGATATCTGATCACGAATCTTCTGATATGTCCGTGACCATATCGATCAAAATCTCGCTTATTTTTTATATGCTCCTTCCATCTAAGCTTGGCATCCAGGGGCATGTCAAGGTATTTCGCTGTGATGGCATACGGAATTATTTTATTTGTGAATTCAATGTGTGTAGATTTTGTGAATGTGATTCGCCATTCCTTAATCCACATGGCAACTTCATCACAAGAAGCTTGGGGTTTCCTGGTAGAACACTCTACAGTCTCAGCTACTGTTAATATATTTAACAGGTTAATTGAAGGTCCCCGGCCTGACACATAGATGGCGTTACTAGAATTAAATCCATATGCTTTTTGGTTAGCCCTAACCCTCAAAAGATGCGTGTATAAATTTGACAGCTGTTGGATCATTTATTTTCTGAATTATAGCATAAAGTAACTTTTGTTATTGTGAAAAAAATGGAAATGGAAAAAAATTTCGCGTGTTGATAAAATATTGATTTTTGAAGGGAAAAAGTACATTTGAAGCAAAAACTTGGCTTGATGCCGAGTTCCGGACACTACACCAAAAAAATCAACCAACAAGGATTGGTATGCTAAGTTTAGGCGTGGTGAAATAAGCACCGAAGGCAGTGAACGCAGTGGATGCCCAAAAGAGGTTATTACCGAAGAAAATATTTTAAAAATCCACAAAATGATTTTGAATGACCGTAAATTGAAATTGATATAGCAGACACTCGAAAGATATTAATTGAACGTGTACATCATATCATTCACGAATATTTGGGTATGAGAAAGCTCTCAAATTGGCTGACGCGCGAGCTCACTTTTGACCAAAACCAACGACAAGTTGATGACTTGGAACAGTGTTTGTAGATGATCAAGCGTAATAAACCCGAGTTTTTGCGTCGATATGTGATAATGGATGAAACATGGCTCCATCATTTCATTCCAAATTTATCGACAGTTATCCGAGTGGAAGGCACACCCTTATTGGTTTGAGACTATGTTTCATCTGTTTCTTCATGTTTAACACAGAAGTATCAATTAATACATAATAATTAATAATTATTCCTGCCAAATTCTTCTGCAACATTGAGCACGACAGCACACCTTTATTTTCTAGAGATTAAGCACATGTTTTAATCGACTTTTTAACAACTAGAATTTATCTTCACTGATCCTATTATATAATGTGAGCTCTGAACTACATTTTACGGTTACACACAATTATTTTAAAGTTTGAATTCTGACATGACTGTATAGTTGTTTGGTTTACAGTTTCCTGTAGAAAATATATATAGAAAACATATATTAAAAACACTAATGTTATTACTTTCATAATTAAGTAAATATTATCTGATACTAATAACGCTAACTAAAATATTCCATTAAAGGAAATAATTAGACCTTTAGACCTTGAAACTACAGATGAATAAGAAATATTTTGAATCAGACTCATTGTTTATGGAACTGATTGGGTTGAAAAACATCGTCAATCTAAATAACAATCTTAATGAATTCCTACAAGCCGTATGGGAAAAATCAGGTTTATGAATCAAACATGTTCGGATACAGACTCGAACATATCAAAAATTTATTGTGGTATTTACTCGAATGGCGCCAGTCATCATTCATCGTCACTATGGTGATATGCCGCGTTTTTTTCTCTCTTACGTCTCGGAACGGCGATTAGACGGTATTTGTGTAAATTTTTCGGGTAATCTCAAAGTCGCCAAAGGTTCCGAAAGGTCACAATTATCAACTAATTAGTATCGTGTTTTAACTGGTTACATTTCAGTTTCTAATGTAATAGATAGCAGCGTAACTTGGGCCTCAGTGTTTATGTACATAGTAGGTATTTTGAATATATTATTGCTATTGGGATATTGACTAATTCTGAAAAGCTATTCTATAGTTCTATAGCGTATTTAGTATTTCTTTAAAATATATTTCTACAGTTAATAATGATTTTCTGAAAAAAAAAACTCCACTGGACTTTCGCTGCATTATTTCTCCTGTATCTTCATCCACTAGTTTACATTTGATGATCTTTTGAATAGTACTACTTCTATCCAAATTTCGTTTATGGAATGAAATTAATCAACTGAGATTAAGTTACTAAAGTCTACCTTTAACCTGAGCTGCAAGCTTCTGTCCAAATTCTAGTAGACTATGTTAGTTCATAGCAGTTTCAGTTTGCCTTTAACGACCTTACACCCTGAATTGTGATGTTTGTGCCTGGAATCTGCATACCTAGGTTGTTTTCCAAAGCTTGGAATCTTCTTAATTGGAATAGTTTATGGTTAATGGTCTTTGAGCACCTTTAATCCACTTTTTTTGGTATTGACTATGTCACCCTAAAGTGCAAGCTTCCGTCCAAGTTCAAGTTAGTTCAGAATAATTTCTACCCGTCCCGTAGTGACTTTACAACCAGAATTGTAATATTTGCGGCTGAAATCCTCGAAATACAAGTATTTTCCAAAGCTTCAATATTTTCTAATTGGAATAGTTTTTGGCTAGAGATACTTGATCACTTTCAATCCAATCCACCTTTTATGATCTTACAGCTTCCGCTGCGATGCCCGAACTCCACTCCACTACACCAAGGAATGCTTGCAGTAACTACGGAACGATTACCAATCCAACGTCGACCTGTCCTCTTTTCTTGATAATTAATTTGGTACTGGTTAATTGAATAAACTTAAAAAAAAACAACCTTATGATCTTCCCAGACTTGGCCATTTGGATTATGTGAGGGATATTTAACAAAAATACTATTATTTTACATAAAACATTATTTATTCAAGAAAAATTCATTGTTATTTAGTAAAATTTAAATTTAGTAAATTCATTTTCATTCATTTTCATTTAGTAAGGATTTAGTAGGGACCAATAATTCCACTATTTTGAAATCTACACCAATATCTTTAAAAGGATGTTTCTTTATCTAGTTGTCCCTGAGTCTCTATAAGACGACGATCATTGCGGAATTTATTTTTCCATGTTTCTCAACTTTGTTAATCTATTATATCTTATGTACTATTCTAATATAAGAAAGAGTACACTGGAGAGGTAGTAGGTATAAAATAAATTGGAATAATAAGATACGTTTAAAATAAACAACGCCCAATATTACAAAGATATGATTGTTGATTTTAACCTACAGCCTTACTTTCATTTGCTATTGAAGAGTGATTTATACAAATTATAAGATATCTGCCGTAGGGATACAGAAAAAATATCGATATTTTTGGCCGATATTTTTTTGCCCAATATATCGTTATATCGATATTTTTCGATATCTTTTTAGAATAATTTAGGTCAATTTAGGTACTTAATTTTAAATATTTAATCTAAAATATTACTACTTTTCAAGGGATTTAGAAATAATATATATTTTTTAGGCCAGTATTTGGCTATTTTTGTTTTTTCTTAAAAATATCGATGTTTTTTTTTGGCCGATATATCGATTTTTTTTAAAGTATCGATATCGAAATAATCTGCCGTCCAAATGTTCACCTCTTGTTATCTTGTTATATGTTATTAACGAAAGTGAAGGCAATGTGTGTGGTGTTTTTTTTTAAATTAAATTTCGACTGTTTATTATAGCGTAAAAATGAATTTATTTATTTATATTGAAGATTTTCGAAATAGTACCAATTCTACATAAATTTCCATTCTATCTCTCTATGGAATCATTTTCCAACTTAGATGAGTCCAGATACCAAAAGTCTAAGCTAAGAAATTGAGCTAGTGCAATGCGAATCCAGTTAATTTCAGTCCGACCTCCAATACATATCTGACTTTACAGCCTAAGCTGTGGAGCATATTCCAAGAATTCACGGACTGGAGATTTTTTTAAAGCTTGAATGTTTCGCGTGTTTCTTTTGACTATCTAATTTGAACGCGTGAGACAGATTGGTCTGTTTTTATCGCCTTCAACTAGTCGCTCCTCTTTTCTTGAATAAATCAGTTTTTAAGTAAATTAATAGTTTTTTTTTGTTTAAAACCCTTTTATAAAATATAACTTGTATGTATTATCCCTTTGTCCTAATAATATTGCCAAATATAACAAATTTTAAACTCGAAACACATTTTAAACTCGAACTATTGTGCCAATATCAGTATTCATGCAATGAATATCAATATCAATTTAAATACTATACTGGTTAGTCAGAAGATATTACCAATTTAACTTAAGAGTAAAGAAATAGATCTACCTGTCAATAGTCAAGCATATTTGGACTTCTGAGGTTAAACTAAGTTATCTGATTAGTAACCCAACACCGTCAAAACAAAGATTTTCGGTTAATTACCAATGCTTATCACTACATAACCCATCGATGAACATTATGACCTAGAAATCAAACGGATTCACGAACTTATCTAAGATTTCGCCGAAATCGTTTACTGAAGATTGAAGCGAACAAATCCATAGGAACTTAACACTGTAAATAATGTATGTCTAATTTTAATTTGGATAATACATATTGAAGCATTTATCCCGTAGTCATCTTACTTATGAATTGATCAAACAATTTATTGAAGTACATAAGTAGCAGTAAATTAATTTATTTGTTAATTAGTTTATGTTATTTTTAGACCCAGATCATTTGTTGTCACAAACTCTCTCAGACTTTGTTAAATTCATCTATTAAAATGTATCAATTCAATAAAAATTAATACACTAATATAAATTCCAATACTTTTGAAGTGGGTAGGTTCGATACAGCTGACGAGTTTTTATATAAGTCTTATGTGAATATAAAAAAAATTATTCCTCTTTGGCAAACTAATCGAAAAATTACATTTTGATAGTAAAACGATATTAGATTAAAAAGTAATAATTCATATCTGATTCCTAAACTTTATCAACGCAATTGTCACATCCAATTACAAGTCAACTGTTGGAGTGGTACTAACGTAGAACATGACGATTTTTGAGTGCTCTTCACCTTACAATTGGGTTTTTTTGGACTCTTGAATGAACGACGCAAAAAATATTTCGTAAAATATTTTTTGGAATTGAAATAATACCTCTGGCCTCACAGATAATTATTAGGAGGTATTGCGGCGAGTGAAGGAAGTTGATAAGCATCCGTTATACATTGTAACCCGAATGGAACTGTTCATCTCATTCTTTTACTGTCGCGTCTCTTATTTTGCGTATACGAGAAGATAAAATTCGAACGTGATTGACAAGCGGCGCCGCAAAGATTATTGTTTTGCAGTCGGAACGACCTTGAAACAGTCGAGAGAGCAACAACAAACGAAAAAAGTCCACAATAACTCGTCCGTCATTGTTGCGTTAATAATGTTTACGAGCTGTGGGATGAAATGTGATGATGGCGATATTGATGTACCTCCTAGCGCGTATGAGAAATCGTAATTGGTTTATTAGGTAACAGCGACATTTTAATCATAAAGTAAGAGATAGAAAACTCAATAGGTGTCCCTGGAGAAAAGTTTCGCAACGTCCAAAATCCAGATGGAACTGTGATCGACATTCTAGTAATTTTATTGGTTAGTTTCAATGTGCATTATAGACAACTATTGATAAATTATTTTGTTGTGGAGGCATTTGGTTGGTTCTTACACAGATTTTACCACGCACATTATTGATGTATCACCATGATATCACGTGATAACGTTCAACCAGTCAGCTCTTGTTTCCGTTAAATAAAATAGTTTTTTAAAGTAAATTAATATTTTTTGTTTTCTATACCTTTTCACATATTATAATTGTTGTAGTCAGTAGGAGATCTCAAAGGGGATCATAAGGCTGTTCTTTTTTTAATTCAGTCAAAACTGGAATCAAATTAATTACCAAGAAAGGAAGACAGGTTGACGTTGGATCCTTCTTCTTCAAAATCTTCAAAATTATAGCCGCTGAAGCTGTAAGGTCACAAATGGTGGACTAAATGTACTCGAACATCCCTATCTATAAACTATTCAATTCATAAGTAAGAAACATTCAACATTTGAAAATTACTCCTAGTCTGTGTATTCCCAGCACATGTATCACAGTTCAAGGGGTAAGGCCACCAAAGATGGACTGAAGTTGGTGTGAATTAACATAGTCTACAGGAATTTAGACAGAAAAAGTGGATTGTAGTAGCTCAGTTTCTTAGCCATATTACCAAATACCTTCTTTTTCTTTACCAAATTACCTTAGCCGTTACCAAAATTTGGAAAACCATATAAATTTGGGTAGAAACAGTGCCATTTCCAAAATACTCAAAGACCTTTGTTATTTTATTACAGTCTATACTCAAACATCAGTTTATTAAAACTATAAGCTGTTCAGACTAGACAACGACCACGTCCATCCCTATGGATTTTTATTTAGGTGGGGCGCCATACATTCTACAACTAGTACTGTACTGACGACAGACTTCATCATGATCTGAGGGGCCATCTGTTTTGAATGATGTTATGAGTGAGATATCTAAATATAGACGTCTGGATGTTTTCTGCCTGTTTTTATCTTTCTATCTGATCTATGTTTTTGTTTTATTATTTTGAAAACACATTCCTCATTCTAACAGCTTCTTTAAATCCTGAAAATCATTATGTATTATAATACAAAAAGGTTTAAATTTTACAATTTTAAAGTAATATCTGTTAAGATTACTATGCCGTTATTGAAATAGCAAAATCGCGGAATAAAATAAACGAATAGCTTGAAGACTTACATACAGTATAATAAAACAATCTCTACGGAGTTGCCAAGTGGGGCATGTGATACTGCCTGGCTTCTATAAAGTTAATCTCATCTTGGTGGACCACATGACACAGAGTTAGTCTGAATAGCTTAGTAAACAAAAATTGCATTTAATTTTTTGTTTTACATTGTTGTTTTGCGATGTTCATTTTTGACTTCATGCATTCTAATAGGTCCAAAAAAATCCCAACTGTTTTGATTAAATAGCCTTAAGCCATATTGATTTGGGTATTAACCAAATAATATTTCTTTAGATAAATTAACTCCTTAAAAATGTATGCTGCTTTAATGAACATCTTTTAAACAACATTACAATTTTACAGTATTGAAATGTTCATAGACTTTGTGATAGCATTCCTGTAGTGTAGTCACATTTACCTTCATAAAGTTGACATCCATACGTACTTTCAACTGCAGAAATCATACCTCACAGACAGACACTTTATTGTCAAACAGGGTGATGAATACACTCACCTACACAGCAGTGTTCTTGTCCCATTGTTATATCTATTATATACAGCTGACCTACTGACCTCAAGAAACACTACTGTTGCAACATATGCTGACTATACAGCGGTTTTATCATCACACGAGAATTCAATATTAGCCACAGGAAATCTCTAACTTCATCTTAACAAAGCCGAATTGTGGCTGAAAATGTGGCGTATCAAAGCAAATGAGACAATATCTACTAATGTGACATTCGCCCTTTGTAGAAGAACATGTCCCTCAGTAAAATTGAATAATCATGAACGTATCTGGGAATGCATTTTGATCGACGTTTGACATGGACGAAAAAATATACTGACAAAACGCAAACAGCTTGGGCTTAAACTAAACCAAATGTATTGGCTGATAGGGCGTAAGTCTAAATTACCATTGGATAACAAAGTTTTGCTGTATAAGTCAGTACTTTAGATTTGGACATATGCTATTGAACTCATGGGGTACAACTAACAAGTCTAACATTAACTATCTTCCAGAGGTTACAGAATAAAGTGTGGCGAGTCATCGTTGATGTCCCATATTACGTCTTCAACAAACTGATTCAGCGCGACATCCCCTTAGAACCCACAAAGAGTGTGATTCGAAGTATTAGTGTGAAGTACTCTGTAAGGCCATTAGTAGTAGTAAGACCATAGTAAGACCATAAGCTCAAACGCAAACTACCATGCGAACTGATTAATATACACATATAGTGAGATTTAATAATCTCTAGAATAAACTAGAGTAGTTTTTAGAATAAATTAGGACAGACTTTAAAATAAGTTAGTATAGTATCTAGAATAAGATTTAGATTATAAATTTTACAGCAGATCACTTATTAACTTATTGCGATCTTCTACATGTCAGGATAGTTATATTATATAACGGAAATCATATAATAATATTTATTTCTCATGAGACTATTAAAAAAAGTTATGTTTAATTTTTGTAAGGTAACATTTTAGGTTTATACTGGCCATAGTCTGTAACTAAGTGAAAAATAGGTTAATTCTTTGAAAGAAGCACATGTTTGTTATATTAATATTAATAATAGTATTATAATATTTTTTAAAATCTCTATGTGTATAATTGCACACATCCCTGTCGCATGCCACACATATTCAATCCATATACTTTGGAATTTTTAACAAGGTAAAAAAGGATTTCTTAAATAGAGCCGAAATTTCCTGAAATGAAAACAATGCTTCACTTCTTTTCTTTCTGTACTTCCGGTTACACAATACTTTTTAGATAATTTAAACATGAAATTGTAGGAAAATGCTACATATAATTTTTTTTATGCCTTACACATTTGAAATGGAGTCAAAAATAAACAAACTATAACCGCCCGATAGAAATAAAATAAACCAATCAAATGCTTTTGCGGCTCTTAGCATAGAGGAACAATCAAACAATCCAATAAAAATTATCGAAGAAGCGATTGTAGTGTTGATTGATTGGATATTGGACGTCGCGAAACATTTCATCAAAGTTGCCTATGCAGTTAAACCTCTATTTACCCTGTGGTTTTAATTTCGTCTTTCTAATAAATAAATATAGATCCGATTCGACACCAAGTCGAATTTACCCTCGCCCGTAATAGGCGAATTTGTCGATTCGCGATTTACGATTTCCATGCACGGGTTTTCACTACTTTATATAGTAATACCGTTATAAATTAATACTTTACTGTGACAAATATGATGTTAAGGTCGTTACTATAAAATTTCCATTATTAAGTAACAGCAACACTTTCGTAATTTCGATCCACATAAATTCTATAAATATTTATTAGATTATGACATCCAATGATTTAAATTTATATCTTCTCTTATTTCATATTCCCAACGATACAGGAAATATAGAGACGGCATTGGGATTTTGGAAAGATATCTTCTCTGAACTTTAACATTTTGCTTTTTTATCTCTATAAAACAAATAAAACTGTTAAATCTATATCTTGATATAGTAGTGCTTAACTTACTACTATAGAGGGAAACACTCAAATTTCAATCATTGCTTCTTTATTCCTATTTTTCCTCATACGGGCTGCAGCTTTACTTGGCCTACTCAGTGTAGTGTTAAATAAAATAACTGCGTAATTTATTCAGTAAATATCTAATACTAAAAAGGGAAAAATAAAATATTTTTAACAAAAAAATTCAACAAATTTCAAAAAATAAATAAGGAACTCGCTAAAAACTAAAAAATAATGAAACCTAGATTTTCAACACAAAAAAACCATTTCAAAATAAAATATGCACATAATAATCGTTGTAATAACTAAATAAAAATAAACAAAAACCGTATTTAACCTATCTACTATGTATATTTTGTATTCTACTATATACACACAATTTAGCTTAATACTTATCTAACCTATTTATCTATTTATAATATTATTTTAACTACTACCAACTAATCAGTTTGATGTCGGTACAAGCAACCAATTATATTTCTTTTGTTCGTAATTTAATTTTGTGTATGTAACACTAATTCGTCACTTGTACCGACTTCAAACTGATCAGTTGGTAGTAGTTAAAATAATATTATAAATAGATAAATAGGTTTAAGTAGGTATTAAGCTAAATTGTGTATATATAGTAGAATATAAAATACGTGTAGTAAGTAGGCTAAATAAGGTTCTTGTTTGTTTTTATTACAACAATTATTATGTGCGTAGTTTATTTTAAAACGTTTTTTTTAATATTTTATTTTTCTCTTTTTACTGTTAGATGTTTAGGCAATAAATTTCGCAGTTAGTTTATTAAGTATTACAGTGAGTAGGTCAAGTAAAGGTGCAGCCCGTATGAGGAAAAATGGGAATAAATAATGATTGAAAATAAGGAATACTTCAGGCCCCGGGGTCTGTTACCTAGCCTAGGTGATTTGACAAATGTTCTAACCAAACTAGGCCAACAAGAAGTCGTTACCCCCACCGGAAATGTTACCCACGACCTCCGCGTGTGAGATTTAATCAACTATCGTTAAAGCTCTAACCACTACCTCATAGAGGCAGTTGCCTGAAATATTTCTACGGCTTCCTATATGATATGGTTAGTATTTAAAAAGCAAACTGAATGGCTTTGGCCATCAAACCCTAAAAACTCCTCAAAAGCCCTGATGGGTATAACGATCCAGTTCCTGCTTTCATCATCAGCTTATCTAAATAATTTCAAACTATATCATTAGTTGTCTGTTTATCCCCATAGTATTTAAAGAAATATCCTCTAACTCCTAACCGTTGTGGAGTTATACCTTCCATCACATCAGCTTAGCAATAACAATATACACTAATACTTGGTTCCAATGGGCCCACTAGGTAAGTGAGAGGAGTAATCGGAGAACATACAAAAAAAATATACAGTCGAACATAGAACTTCTTCCTTTTTTGAAGTCGGTTAAAAAGTATTTTCCTGTAATCTATTTTAATTTTTTTTTTGTATAAACCTTATCCTGACAATAGCGAACACAACAAAAATAATAATTATCCAAGTTAGTGTGGTGCATTTGAAGTTATGCCCATTTACTGTGGTCTATTCATTTTTATTTATATAGGTTACTGTAGTATTTTTCAGTTAATCCAGCAGGCTTCAACATTTCGAAATAATTTTCTAAATATTCACCCAGTTCGAGAAGTTCAAAGAGTTCAGAATTCTTTTTTTAAATAAAATATACAATACTTTATTCTTTACAATTTAACAGAAGATTGATATATTCATATTTGTTTCAGGTAAGCAATTCACAATGGTTACAAGTGAATAAAAGGGAACAAAACACTATCGGTTTAGATTTATGTAAGTATAGTAGTTAATAAATTATACGTATTTACGAAATCTTGCCAAATTTTGGACATTTTACTAGCTGTAAAAAAGTTCTAACTTTAAGATTTGATGGGTGTTAGTAAGTTAGACGCATGTTTGTTTATGGAGATTGAATTTATTTGACTATTATTCGCGAGTTGAAATACCTCTTTAAAATTGTGTCTTTGCCAAATTACTGCTTATATTGTAGTAAAACGAACAATACGTCGCTTAGTGAAAAGTTTTATATTATGCGTAGGTTTTTATTGTATATTTCGACTCTCCGTTTTATAAGTTAACTGTAATTATGTGTTTTATAATAACTAGAACTGTGAATTATTTTCAAAAATCTTATATAGTTTTTCCAAAATAACAGTGAACTCAATACTTAGGGCGCAATAATTAAAATAAAATTAGGTTAAGAAAGAATGCGTTTTTTTACGTAGTGATGTCCACCTAATTAAGAATTTCATATACAAGTAATATATTTTGTTTTCATTGGAGGGCATATTAACATTTTTTTGTTTAGTTCATGTTTCCTTTGTATCTGTATCTCCATATTACGTTTCTGTATACATCTTACATTTCTTCTTTACTTGTGTAATTGTTTTGCAAAATTTCTTCGATGTTTTTCTATATCTTCTGACATAATTCTTAATGCGCAGTTGCCATATCATCTATAAAATAATTAGTATCAATACTCCCCTCATACGTTCAAACCAAATGTCCATGTATATTCTGAACAATTACATACATATCTACGCATACAATTCTTACATATAATATATATATATATATATATATATATATATATATATATATGTAAGAAATACACAGGTTAACGACAAGAAGATTATTTCAAATGGCAGTCGTCTATGACGATATTGTCTAGTTATAGTGTGAATCGTTTTAAAAGATGTGATATTTTTTGAATTGGAATTTATCTTAAGGGTTTGAAAAATCGGTAGTTAATATTTATTTTATTCTGAAGCGGTTAAGCGGACTGAACTATTTTATATTTCCAGTACTATTTATAAAATATGGAGCCTGAAAATGCAGGTATAACAGTCCCAGATGGGCAATTTAATTTAGCAAAAACATATACATATGCCAGGTGGAGTTATAAATATATAAAACATACCGTTGCTGCATTTACGTAAGTCAAACCATCCATTATCTTTAAAAACCAACCAGTCTTATTTGGTTTTCGAGAAATTATATATAGTCCGTTTAATAAAACAGTGAACTCACGTAATCTGAATTGATAACGTTGCAGTGGAATGTCCATCTAGTCGGTCGAAATGTGTGGCTGTCGATGAAATTGTTTATCCGAAAATTCACTACCATTGTGTGGAAGTTTTATTACCTCTTTTTAAATGGAATAAAATGAATAGAAAAATATTATCTGATTCTAAAACGAATTTACGAATTACGACAGGCAATACATTAAACATATTGATGACGTCAATTCACTGTTATTTTCAATAGACTATAAGAGGATCACTTTTTATATTTCGGGAATAGGAAAAAAACAAATAGTTAAGTTATGAATATATTTTTATTGTTTTTCAAAGTACTCGCCACGATGATCGATATACTTCTGCATAGGCTTAAACCAATTTTCAAAGCAGTATGCCATTCCGAATGAGATATCTTCAAAACATGATTTTTGAACGCTTCATTAGCTTCTTCGGGTGATGAAAATCGTTGACCAAGCAGTTTATTCTTCACATATGGAGTGCTCAAATAATCTATTGTTTAAGCCGATGTGTGAGAGCTCTCATTGTCATGATGAAGAACAATCCGGTGTCTCTTGTTTGTATTCCTTATTTCACCGAATACTTCTGGCAAGCAAATTGTTGTGTCCCAATCAGAATTTACTGTTCTACAATCCTCTAGAGGCACTGTTGCAATATGATCAGTTTTCCTGAGGAAAGAGGCCACCTTGAAGTACTTCGTGCGCTAACAATTTTTGTTAGATTTGGTTCATCTTAGAACACCCATACAATCGACTGCTGCTTACTTTCGGGCTCATACGAATATATCCATGATTCGTCACCTGTCACGATTTTATAAACGTCTTTCGAAGCAACGCGACTGATTTTCTTAAGCATTTCTTTGCACCAATCCACACGAGCCTTTTTTTGAGCGAATGTCAAATAGTATGGGATAAAACGCGAACATAACTTTCGCACAGCTAAGTGTTCAAGTAAAATCGCATATATGCTGGTGGAACTATTGCTTAGGGATGCCTCAATCTCACAATATTGACATGACGATCTTGCTTAATCATTTCGCACACAGCATCGATGTTTTCTGGCAGAACCGCCGATTTTGGACGACCTTCACGAAACTCGTCGGACAGCGAACTAGGACCACGATTGAATTCACTAAACCAGCGATACATGGTGATTTTTGATGGAGCTTCATCGCCAAAAGTCAAATTAAGTTGATTGATGCACTCTTGTTGTGATAATCCACATCGAAAATCGTAAAAAATCATCGCACGAAAATGTTCACGATTCAGTTCCATTTTTTGCCTAGACGAAACTTTCAACTAAATATAAAATAAATAAATAGCGTCCGCGCGACAAAATGTTCTGAGTACGTATATGGTCAAAAATGTAAAACTTTGCGATGGAACCGTCAGATTGACTCACATGACAATAGTGTTGCCAATTCCCGAAATACAAATAGTGACCCTCGTACAAATAAAGCAAGCAGAATCATCCATTATCCTTAAAAATCAACCAGACTAATTTGGTTTACGATAAGTTATATGGTTGGAGCGATACGCACGCAGAGAGAACTCGACCCAAACATCTATTCAACCCAGTTCGCGACATTACGTAAATAACGTTGTGCAACTTACAATGCGACCAAAGAAAAAGTAACCGTACCGATCGAAGTGCCTTTCATTAATCAGGAAGAATGAAGCGCCAAGATATACCGTAAGTTGTGCTCGTCCTTTTTTGCGCGCGTTGTCGTGATCTCGTTCTCGCAAACTGGAGATAATTAAATTCGACAATGATTGACAAGCGGCGCCCATCGGGTTATTGTGTTGTATGTAGTCGGTGTGACCTTGAAACAGCCGAGAGAGCAACAACAAACACAAAAAATACACATACACAATAAGTCGTCCTCATTGTTGCATTAGTAATATTTATGGGTTAAAGACGGAACGATTTGATACTTACTATTGTTCGTTTCGTGAATGTTGTATAATACGGATGGTGCCGATTGTATATTTCTGTTTTGATCGTTTAGTGTGTCTAATTGACAATGACATCTAACACTATTGTGTAAGTATATTATGGGAATGAGAATTTTTAATGACAGATCCCAGTGTCAGTTCACTGTAAAATTGTACTTTAAACGACTCAATATTTTTTAATATTTTTTTAAATTGTTAGCTTTTTTTGGTTGTCCCAACATAAGTATTATTTGATGACTAAGACGGTTGTATATGGGTTACGATCTCAATATTTTATTATTATTATTATTATTATTATTATTATTATTATCATATATTATAGCAATCTCGTAAATTAATAATAAATGTTACTTGTTTTTATCCTAGTTTGCTACGGTTTTAAAATTACAAAGTTAATTATTCTACGACAAACACCTATGTCATTATGTTTACTGTGCACTGAGTTTTACTAATAATTTCAGTGAACTAAATCAAAGGGTTTTACTCTCTCCAATTTTCTGACTAAGCCTAAGTGGAGAATCTCAACATTATTGTGCTGATGAAGCCGTACGATTGTTGTGTCATCTACAAAGGTAGCAACATATTCATTTAATGTAGACAAGGCGCGAGTGTGAGGACAAAATACTCCATAAAAATTTCCGGATTTTGCGCATGCGCATATTGAGTGTCATTTAATTTTAGAACAGAGAATAATCCGAGTTTGGCGCATGCGTATATACAGCTTTATTTACTTACATTTTTTATCGTCATTAGGAGATTAAATGTCGAGAATGTATATAATCAGGTAAATAGCTTCAGGAGGTAAATAAAAATGGTAACATTTTAGAAATAACATATTTTATTTAAAAAATTATTGAATAAAATTAAATAATAAAAATAATTTCTATATCCCTTTCTATTTTAATAAAAACACCGTATTTAAATTAATTTACATATTTGAACAATTAACAAGAAGTCGAAGAACCATATAAATAAACATTACCATAAGAAGACCAAAATCGTTTAGATCAAACCCAGCCAATATAGTTGGTTAGCACAACGAAGAAACCAAGACACCACAACTATATATAAAAGCAGTGAAATTCTCCTAGATATCTCCAAATATGATCAAATATAATCGCTACTTAATTCACAAACCCCATTAATGAATTGACTACCTTGTACATTTACTAGTCTAAAATGAATGGATTATTATACTTTTAAGCTTAAAGAAATCTCAGTCCATACATCATTATTATTACAAAACAATAATGTATTTACCTATACTCTTATATAATTATATTTTCCTTGTCATTAGAACATTAGGGTGTCATTGATAGTTTTATATTTTGTTTATTTGATCCAGGTCTACTTTTGTTAACCAATTTAATTATTTTATAGTATCACTGTACACTGTTCTTACATATTAGCAAAATGATATCCAATTTCTTCTTCTGTGATTCTCTGAATTCCACATTCTTCGACTTTCACTCTGAACAAACTCTAGCTCCATCTCACTCACATCACACAATCAACTTATATTCCCGCGTTTAAAAAATGTCCCTTATGTTCTGCACTTACTTTTGTTCTTCCATATTTAAAAACCATGTAAGACCAAATCTAACTATTCTAGATTTTTATGTTCTTTGATTTGATGGGCTGTACCGGTCGACTCGAAAAGAATGTACCCCCATTAGAAAGGGACAGCAATATAGTTTACTCTTTTCTATGGTTTTATATGCCATATAGTGCGCATGTGCCAAATCCGGAGATATTTTTTAAATAATGTATCCTCAGTTACACAGGACTCTAAATTTCAACTATCATGCCAATCTTCTATCGAATGCTTTATGAAATTTTATTCTAGCGATTTTCTGGAATATGGAATATAAGATGTTTTAAGCAATAGAAAGGAATTTTTCAAATAATTTGGACATTGTCGGCAATATTATTGGCCGATATGACGCTCTTAAATGAGGTGGCTTTCTTGGTTTAGGAATATTAGGAAGCTCTCTACAATGAATACTCAGCACTAGCATAATAGCAAGTCCACGCAGAAATTCACTCATGATGTCCTTTTTTAATTATTTAATTTCATGTCCTAGTTGGAATATAAGGTTATTCTACTAAGTTTTATCTTGCTGATCCTTGGAATTGTTAAATGCATGATTTATATCGATACAAGAATAGTACAAGAAAGCCAGTGTAGAAAATAAGCAGAAGAAATAGTCGAGGGTGCTGTAATTTCTATCGATGCCGTTTAAAATCATATAAAAGACCAGCGGTGTAAATAAAGTTTTTCTTTTTTTCCAAAGTCATAGGTGGTGTTATTAATTCCGTCCAGTCCCGAATCATAAGTGATTCGTAACAGGGATAACGCTATTTCTTCCTTGCTCTTCGTTTTTATGATATTAATTTTAACATTTCTTTAAGTTAGATATTACCGTTATTGTTTAAGTTAAATATTAACACACACTCTCGATGTCGTCAAAGAGTTATATTCCCCCCTCCTCCTTAACAGAAAGGAATGCGTGAATTTACAAGGTCTTAGCATAAGTCCTTTAAGGATAACTTTGCAGAGTCTGGATTTGGATAGAGGAGAATAGAGGAGAAGAAATTGTATTTTATTTAGGAATAATTTGTTATCTTCTATTAGGTCCCAGCTGAGTTCGGTCATATTGTTTAATTTGGATAAATTTTAAACATTATTACATTCTGTCGATAACCAGCTATCAATTCCCTAATATAATTAACTATATAATTAGGAAAATGCTATAGCTAATGTTTGACGAAATTTCCAAAATTATTTAATAGAATTTGCAAATAACGTCATATGCACGTAATGAATTTCGTGGAAGGGAATGAAGGGAATTCGATGGAAGAATTTCGCCCGCCATTATACCCCGGCATACTATCAGGAAAAATAAAATCACTGTAGCAATTCTAGCAGTCCGAATATGACATAAAATCATGCTAGATAAACAATACACCTTATGTGTGATGCAAAAATATTTTTTAAAAATGTCATAACGGCTGTGTATAGTATACTTTCTGGTTTCTTTGATGCACTGCATTTATTGGACTTTTTCTGTTGATCTATAACCTTTTTTATTATTATTTAATTGATATATTGTTACTAGTCGTTTCCGTCTAACCTACAATTTGTCTTTATGCTAACTTAAATCTAGGTATATAACTAGGAGGACCCATCGGCCCTAACTCAGTCTCTGGTGAAATAATGTTTATATACGTCACTGCTGATTTTTTTAATATATGCACCTCACTACACAACACTACACAAGATCAGATGGTTTGATTCTTTTGAGTCTGTGTCCTGGTCTGGTGGTATCCAAAAGTTTCAATATTCCAATATTAGTATGAGAATGGAGTCTTTCCTCATGCCCCGTTGCAATTCTCTTGATTTCTTGACTGACTGTGGGTATCTGAAGGTATCGATGTAGGTAATCAGTCCTATAGTATTTGGGTGCACCCACAATACCTCTCAGGACTTTGTTGTGAAAAATTTTTATTTTATTTATCTTAATCTTTCCCCACATATGTAAAATCCCCATAATTGAACTCCGTATGTCCATATAGGTTTCAATATTTGCTTATATAATAGCAATTTATTATGTAGTGACAATTGTGATTTTCTTCCAATTAGCCAGTACATTTTCCTGTATCTCAATTCCAGTTCTTTTCTTCTTTATATGTTCCTTCCAGCGAAGTTTTGTATCGAGATTCATTCCGAGATATTTAGCGTTGTTGATATATGGAATGATAGTATTATTTAATGTTATTGGTGCTTGTACGGTCTGTTTATAGGTGAACTGCACATGTACAGATTTACTTTCATTAATTTTTATTTTCCAAGCTTGTGCCCAATTATTTATATTGTCACTTGCCTGCTGTAATTTTCGTGAGGCTTCTTCACTATTGTCTCCGATAGCTGTAATCACAAGATCTAAAACCTAAACAAAAAATATGCAAGCGAATAATCCTATAAAATTACAAATACTTTAAAATTAGAAATTAAGTAAGCTATAATAGAATTTTCGTGTTTTTAACTGTTTCTTTTTTTAACAATTTTCATCGTAAAAACATTTTTTCACAAAATTTAAGTAGGTAGAAATCTATAAACATATATCCTTTTTATATTATTAGTGGAGATCCTCCTAAACCTTTAGCCAAACTTATCAATAAACGTTTAATTTGCAGTACCGGTAGTTTTTGTACAATTACGGTTCAACAGACAGTAAACGTAGAGTAAATTAGTACATTAGTTCTAGTCGCTTGTCAACCTGTAATTTTTGGTGCATATATTTGGCATTTGGGTGCTTGTTCACCCAGCATCTGTTTCATGAATTATCTCTTCATGAATTCCTAGAATATGCTTTTTAATTTTTAAAACTATGGTTTTATAGGGTATATGGTTTTGATTATTTATTAAATTTATTTATCTATTATTTAATGATTTAGACAGGTTTGTTGAACAAAAGGTCATAGATATATATGACAAAAGTCTTTTCGATAAAAAACGGAACGAGCAGTCTCCATAAAGACATGGAGGGTAACCATACTCAAAGCCAGAATGGTTGTCGAGCCCATTGATCAGGCAAAACTTGGAGGAAAATATTCTGCAGGAGTAACAACAGCGTACAACTATTTGGGATAACTCCCTGAATATTTAATATTCATGCTTTACCACATGCCAATATACTGTCGATATGTTATGTTTTCGAAATATAGAAAAAATCACAGAAAGCGTGTTATTGTCGCTTTCAAAGCAATTCGATTGACTTTGGACGGCTATGGATGCAATACACGTTCTCTCAAACATTATTAAATATCTTCAGGCATCCTTCGACGATTGTACCAACGTACGTGATTTCCTACCAGTTATGCAGGAGTACGAATGTGACACAAAGTGTTATATTCATTTGCGATTCAATAATCCTATATAATGAATTAATAAACCAAGTGAAAATTATTATTACTGAAAATAAATTGGTCATTTGAAACTCATAAATATCAGTCATATAATAAAAACAAGTGTTCAAGCACTACAATAGGGGCGATTTAAAATAGAAAAAAAAAATCTACGTTAGCCAAGAGTTATATTTATCGTGTTTTCATGATAATGGTTCTGCTACTCAGACAGATAATGTGGCATAGATAAGAATAGTGATAAGTCTCAGTATCATTTAAATATTACGGACGAAATAGTCTTTCTAGTAATTTTTTTGATGTTGACGGATATTGTCTTGTTCCAATATCACTTTGTTGCAGCTCATTAAAATATAAAAATCAATAATTTCAATACTTGAATTAATGCTTTTAATTACTTTTATTATTAATAATTTTAATTATTTCTGGAACACATTACTGACTATTTATTTTTTGAGTTAAACAAAACAAAATAGGTAAATTTCCAAAAACTGTGTTTTGGTGAAACATAAGTGCCGTTTGTTGTAAATTCCTCGAAATTAGATATTACTAGCTGACCCGGCAAACGTTATTTTGCCATGTAAATAATTTCTAGAGAATTTAAGGTGTAAAAAAACTAACTTATTGGAAGTATATAAGGATGTGTTATATGAGTGAAAGAGACATGGAGCGCTGTCAACGATGAGGGAATATAAAAATAACAAGACACAAAACAAAATTTTTTAAAATTTATTTATAGGGCTCAGTGAATGGAGGAAAAACGAAATGAAACAGTGGTGTTTACTTTATGTGACCGTTATTTATTGAGGTGATAGAAAAATGTGGAAAATACAAAATAGATAAAACGGATGGCAGCGGTGTTACCGGGAGATGAGGCTTGGGCAGTAAATGGTGGCACGTCTAAACCAAACGATGGTCGAGTACTGAATGAATGGCAATACCCTTCAATAACATCCTAGATATACGTCTCGGGGTTGCCAGCTATTCGTTATCGGGTTCTAGTTGGCGCTGCTGGCACCCCGCCCGTGTTCAACATCTGGGATTATATTTCTGGGTATTTTGTAGACCGTTATTCCACTATGTAAAATTCGACATGCCTCAAGGTCGCTACAATATCATTAATTCATTACGTAATATTAATCTCTTAATGCTATAGCCCGTCTTTGTTTTGTTGTTGACGCAACTGCGCCACTCTCACGCGCGCTCCGGTATTTTCATCCTGTAGTTGTTCTTCGGTTATTTGGGCTCTTCTATTTCGAATGCTTCTAGATTTATCTGTATCACGGCTCAAATTGGCCCGTTTGCATTTTGTTGGCATTATTCACTGTACAATACAAAACACACATAAATATAATTCATTGAAATATTTGATGATGAAAATTATTATATTAATAATTTATTTTATCTTTGATTACATTAAATATGCATGTAAATATTAGATAGTTTGTAGAAATGGTGAAAAAAAATTCTGTAGAAGTTGGATAAGTTGGTTATAAGTAAACACAAAAAAAATTCACAAATCTAACAAAAATAATCTAACTTTCGCCGAATTCGTTTTTTAACATTCCCAACAATATTTTTGTTATAAATAAGAAAAAATAATTTTTGATTTTATAATAAACGTATAAAAATAATGTATACTTACAAATCAATATCTGTTGTTTGCGCGAGCTCGTGACACGTGTTGAATATTTTAGAGGTTATGTAAGGCACTTATAAGTTATATTCAATAATATTAGTTATTATTAAATGAATAATAAAGTTACTTGAGAATATATTTGATATGAGAGTTACACTGAGGTAGCAAAACACATGAAGGGGATAACTTACCAACTGATAATAATTGATGTCATCGAGCGGAATAAAAAATGGCAAAATTATTAAAATGACTATTAAAAAGCAGGGGTTGGTGATTGAAATTGAGTGAAATATAGAGTTGTTTGTATTTTAATGCCACATATTAAAAAAAATGTCCAAAAAAAAAATTGGGTTGGACGCTCCTTACCACTTAAGGGTTTGAAAAATAGATAGTAACCGATTCTGAATATGCATACAAATTTTGATAAGAATCGGTCAAGCCGTTTCTGAGGCGTATGGGAACGAACATTGTGACATGAGAATTTTATATATAAGATTGAGCGATTTGTTGGAGTTTATTCAGTTGTTAAAATATCTTAATATATAAAATCAACTGGCGTCAGCATATTCAGTCGATGGGGATAAGGATGTTGCCTAAGTGTTATGGAAAATTGACTTTGATTGGGGTCTATCTTTGATCTTGTATGCAATAAACGTTCAGTTTTTACCTACCGAACCATTTTTACTTCCTACCGTAACGTCTGTTTGAATGTTTTGCTTGAACTTAAATTACTCTGGTCGGCCGTTAAAATATAACAAGTGGAATTCGTTAAATTCATTTAAACTTAAACAAGATAAAGTCATTTGCGGTAGATCGGATATTGTCGTAATGACATGGACATTAATAGCATATTTCGTATAAATCAAAATCAGTAAAATTAATTTCAATGTAAAAATAAAATGCTCGAGTTAGTATCCCAAATCGTATAGGAAGAAACAGCATAAATACATCATTATATGGCAACCTTCAAATTAACCAATGCGCAACCGGATATCCGATTTGGAATATATTACATTAGATCACATTTTTTTCAGACTCCTAATTGAGATAAAATTCATTAAATATAAATAATTAGATAGAATTAAAATAATTTTATCTAATATATCAAATTGTATAGGTGTATCCTTCTTTATTAACCATTGTGCCTTGTGACAAGAAATAAAGAACGCAAATTGATTTTATAGGAACTCTCTATAGGAAAGTGTTGTATTTCGTTAGATCGACAAAAGACCGAATCCTATAATAATTATATCATTTGAAGTATGTAGATTAAATTGGAAATATCATGTTTGATAGATAGATACAACTGTAGTGGTTAGTCAGAAGAAACAACTAGACTTAGGATCAAAAAGATTGATTTATCAGTCATTAATAAAGCCTATAATATAGGGTTGCACTACATCAGCAAACCGACTAGTAACTATGCCAAAAAACAGTTCGATTTCCATTGCTTATTATTACGAAGAAAGGCTAGTAACATATTAGGCGCTTGCATGTAGTCTAATTAATTTTTTACTTTAAAAGGCATTTATTTATTTATGTAATTAGGCATGATTTCCTACAGCTTTTTTACATCTTTTGCAATATGGTGATACTGCCCAAAGAATAAAGTTGGTTTGGCAGCGGTTCAGTTATCAATCAACATTAGCAGTTCTTCAGTATTTCAAAATCTTGTGGTAGATAATCCATAGCATGGATCTGGTAAATAGAAGGTGCTGTCTGATGAGTACGCTGGGTGCGACAGAATTTTCCGTTCGAACTGTAACAAGAGAATGGTTGTGCATTTGTTACTTGCTATTGTTGGTTTTCTTTGCAACAGTATTTGTCGGTTGACCTCAATGAACAGTTCGAAACTAGAATCTTCAGTCAATTGATGTGGTAGTCATTTTCTCTTATTTTAATTATTTTCCATCCCAATTGAAACAGTTTATTCATCAATTTTTGAACTATCTGAAATTTCGTTGACAATTTAAGCTGAGTTTTTGACTAGTGTTTTCATTCCATTAGAATTTGTTTGATTCTTCAAGTAGATTTCTGCCACTGACGTCAAAATTGGCACTATTCAACCGTTGAAACCAAAGCCAATTTAGATATGAGGGAGCAGCATCACTATAGGTTTCTAAAAGTGTTTGATGGCTTCGGTAGCAGATTTCTTCAAATTATAACAACAAAAGTAACAAATGTTAAAATTACAGTTTTGAGCTTTCCATGATTAGCGTCTATATACACTGAATGCCTCAATAATACTAAATGGCTACTAAACCTGCTATTTTATATAAAGATATATCGAAACAATCGTATTTAATAGCTATGGTTTGTTCAAAGTTTTTTTATACATACGTCATCAAGATGTTTAATGTATTGTCAACCGGAATTTGTAAATTCGTTTAAGAATGAGAAAATAGTTTCCTTTTCATTTTATTCTAGTTAAAAGAGACACAAGTCTGTGCAAGTCGTCCGACTGTCAAATGTATGCAAGATTCTTCAAAACAATAGTGATAAGAAGTTATAAACCGGCAAACTTATTTTAATGCTTTGCTTGTTTTGATAAATTTCAAATCGCTGCTTATTATTACTCTGATTGAAAATTCCGAAGCCAGACATAACAGATTGCGTCTCTAATAGAACTACTAGAACTCCCGGATAATACTTTTAAAATAATAAAATGTTTAAAAGCATATAATACGAGTAAAATGAAGGAAGACTTAATATTTCAATTTAAGTATTTAGATTAGACCTGGATATTTCAGAATGAGACCAATATACTAAAATGTCACTCATGATATACAATTGTTAATTGGTGGATTAAACCTCCAGGGGATACAACTGCAAACGCGCCTAGAGCTCTAACTCAAACACAACCCTAACCTACAAACTATTATAACTGTGTACTTCATTGTAGTTTTAAGTCGTTTGATAATATATGCATTATATTTACTATGTTAAAATAAATTATATTTGATAACAGTATTTTTGTTTAATTATTTTATTTATTTTATTATTTTATTTTATTATATGTTTAATTATTATTTTTATTTATGGTTGTATGTCAAAGTCAAACTGAACTAAAAGTAAGAGTTGATACGGCAACATTGTGACGTTTTGACGCCACAAATTTAGTTGACATATGTACATAATAATAATGCACTACGCACACAAATCAAAAAGTTGCAGCGAATCAAACCACACGAACTTGTATAGAGTATAAATATTCCGGTTAACTGTATGTAAAGTTAGTTTACTTTAATTTTAATTTGGGGGATACTGATATTCTGCATTCGCATTGTTCATGTACAAATGAAAAGTAGGTAAAACATTATAATTATTGTAGTGGTAAAAGATAGTTTCAAACATATTCTTAAATCTGATAATTTAATAAATCGTGAATTTATTTAAAGTTGGTACATTTATTTAAGATAAAACTAAGAAATTACAAAATGGTACCCAATCATTTTTAATATTAACAATACTTAACATCCATCAATATTAGTAATAACCACTTAGCGAAAGCGAAGATATGGAACTAAGATGAATCAATCGAAATGAATAATTTATAAACACTCTCAAATAATTTGTAACATTTAGCCCATTTAGTAAATTTGTGGTTGAGTCACGAGTAAATTCGTCATAGAGCTAGAATTTGAAAATACATACGTATAACTGTTAAAAATTATGTAAAATATTATTTATGAAGGATTATAGGACTGTAATCAATAACTAACTGCTAGAGTAGTTTTTTTCTGCAGTTAGAATACTACAATAATTTTTCTATTTAAATGGCATTCAGAACGATTTAACATTTCAGTAACAGTATTGTTGTTATTTTCGAGAAATATGTTTTTTAATCTAAAGCCTAACTTAGAGCAAGTCCTTTTTTTGGATATATATTTTTCTATACATTACTAGTGCCGAAGTAGTTACACAACATTTATCTTAATTATGTAACGATGATGCCTTTCCTTGAATGTCCACTGAGTTTATCAAATTATTATTTAATATAAATATTTTTAAATAATTTGGGTGTTAATATATAAGATGGTATATGATTAAGATTATTATTTAAGATATATAATTCGACTTTAAAAAAATTTAACATCATGATTAATCGGCGTGGAGATAAATATCGATATTTCAATATATCGATATATCAGTAATAATACTATTAATATTATTCATATTTTTTACTCCAATCCTATTTTTCTAGCCAAAATTTGAAAATAATAATTTGATACTCTCCTTCGAAAACCCTAGATTTTTAATATCGATATTTTAATTTAAAACTAAAAGTTCGATAACTTTTTGAATAAAATATCGATATATCGGGCAAAAAAATTTCAGCGAGATTATCGATATTTTTTTAAGAAATATGAAACTGACTGGAATGTACGCATAAGCGTTTAGATCATAAAAAATTACGTTTTTAAATTCAACATATAAATAGTGCCTTTGATTTTAGAGGTTAAAATTTTTTGGGGTATACAATGTACATTTTTTTAGGTAATATGCGGATATTGCGTCGATCAAATTCGTCTTTTTCTTCAGGAACACAGTGTGTCATTGTCCCGAATAGATGATAATCGAAAGAAGCAATATCTGGAAAATACGACTGGTAAGGTAGAAAGTCCCATTTTAGCATTTTAAGACATTTCTAACTTCTTAAATAACATGCAGATGAGGATTGTCATATAACAAGATTAGTTTGTCATGTTACTACACCGAGTTGGTCCCACCATATACACCAAAAGACCTTCACATCATATTGACTTTGTTTGAAAATGTGGCTATCCATTTTTTGTCTCCAGGTAACCATGCCATACAAAACCCCTTTCTTTTCTGCCATGAGAGTAGTTGCTTCATATGGTAGCCAATATCCTTCTTATTGAACCATTCCCTAAACATTTAATCAATGGAAAATGATTTGTGGAGTAACCAATTGAGACCCCAATTGAGAGGGGGGTTTCTTGTTGAGTTTGGCAACAATTTCAGCAACATCTTCAGTTCTGGGATGCTTTTCTATCTTCCTCTCGGAAATCACTTCACTTGAGCTTACAATTAAAAGAAAGAAGCAATACTTTCCGCAAATGACACTACTTGATCAAAACTAGCCCCATTTATGCTCTTAAAGATATGTCACGCTGTATCTAATTCGCACATATAATGATGAGGATCGTAGATACATGTTTTGATTTGATATATCAAATTCGCCAATGAGTTGATTCCCCGTTTTCCACGGCGTTATGTTTTGTAAAACAACGCTTTTCAATTTCTACCCGTGATAACATTTTCTTTCTTAAAATGAGTAATTTAAGCGATATTTTACTGTTAAATATACGCGGCCCAAAATTATACATCGATAAAACGTTATGTACTTCATCAGAGAATAAGTTCACTTAAATGAGATTATAATATGAATTAAATTACCCCGAATACAATTTAATTATTGATCCACTAACGTAGATAAATATTTTAAGGGCTCGTTTCTCAAGACCAAGCCGAGTCGAATTGAAAGGAGCTGTTCGGTGGAGACTGAAAAGCGGACTGAACGACGGCAGCGATATTTCAAAATGCGTCACCATAAAAGCCAGCGGAATTATGAGCCCCGATGTTGTTTATAACATAATTAGGGACGAGGATTAATGGGTCGAAATATAAGATTTGTCGTTAATTTTAAAACATCACTGCGAAAGAAACATTTCAATTAGATAATACATTTTACGATGTTTTAGTTAATAACAGAAATTAATTATTATAGTGTTGGTAGTTAAGTGAGGAAACACTAGTAAACAAATATCTACTACGATGATCAAAAAGTAGCTTGAAATAAAACGCAAATGAATTATTTGCTTTTCCGAATATTTCAAGGTATTATTCTGTTTCCTTCAAAGTAATTTACCTTGGATACAATGTCTTATGCCAACTAACTTTTAAAAATGCAATTTTTTTGGTGTGATTTATTTTCTTAATGACGAGAACTGATGTTAGACGATGCTGGGGTTAGCGTGAAAACATCAGTTTGGGAGCACGAGGACTTGATGTATGAGTTTTTGGGCTATTCAGCATATACTATATGTGGAATTTTATGAATAAGGATTTTATTTTTTTTGAACGTTTTTGAATCTTTCAGCAAGATTGCGGTATTGAACGCTCAAAAATTGCGTTAGAATTATTTTCTGCACTCTTTGAAAGTTTTCCATCTTGCCAGGACTAATGATCAGTTCCAAGTATCTGGCTCATATACGTGTATAGATCTGTTTAACAACCTGTAGACTACAACTTTGATCATTCGATGTAATCTGCTTTTCTGGCAGGTGAGTGGGTAAAGGACCGAGGCAATTCCGTATCCTCGGATATTATACTTAATGTTAATGTGAGTTAACCATAGAAATGTGAGGCCAAGATATGAGGCGTTTTGACCCATGAAATTGAGAATGAAAATAATATAAATTTAAAACCTTCTTTGGTGTTCTGAACCTTCTCAAATGACTTAAAATTATAGAATCGATTTTTTTTCACACTATTTTTTTATATTTGGAAAATAGACTGGTTACGAAATGAGTTGAGTGGAGATTTTGATGAAAACAAAAAAACAATTGATGAAAGGTAGTATTGAAAAACAATTGACGTTTGCTTCTTGGAACGAATAGCTTTATTACTTTTTAACAACATCACATTAACTCAAATAATATCCTGCTTTGTTATAAATCGTTGAAAGTTTGGCTTTTTGGCGAAATGATTTCATAGTGAACAACATGCTGATAATCAAATAAAGAAGCAGTCAGTCTGTTAGTTAAAAGGAGCCTGTTAACTTGTAGATTAATTATTTTCACTTGGTCATTTTGCTTTGTTAGTTCAATTAGTATAGTTAATAGTAATTAATAGTTAATAATAATTTTTTCAATTCATGCTTTTCATGTTTCTGAAATAAGATGTTGCAAACAATGCCAAAAATTGAATGCAGAATGGCAAAGGAGAGCACAACCGAAGAAATGTTATTAACATGCGAAAGTAAAATAAATTAGGATATTTTAAAGGCTGATGAATCAGTCATATCGGGACAGCAAAAGTACCAACTTCTTTGGACAAGCAGAAATGGTAAATACCATCCTTCATTCTATAGCTAATGCAATTACTGAAAGAAGATGATTTTTTATTAGTTCCTTGATAATATATGGCATACGGGATTGCAGGTTAAATTGAAAAAAGTTCTCCCTCATCCGGATTATGAGGTACTAATAATCAACAAAAGCCAAGAAACAAAATACAGTCATATATCTTTTACGCTGCATAGAAGAACATGTCCACCAGTCTGTATCAATAACTGCCAACTCCGACAAGCAGAGGATGCTAAATATCTTGGTATGCACCTAGATAGATGCCTAACTTGGAAGAATCACATATTCGCCAAACGGAAACATTGGACTTAAACTCTACTAAATATATTGGTTTATCGGGCGCAAATCCAAGTTGTCATAACAACAAAATATTATTGTATAAATCTATACTCATCACTTTGATCATATGTTATAAGATCAACTAATTAAAATAGTTTTTTGTACAGGACATCACTTAATGAAGTTATTTTCTATATGCCATGTATATATAATATAAATATAACAAATACTTATTGCCCTCTGGGCAGATTATGGAACTACTAAGAGTAATAAAAAAATTACTTCTTTCCTCTAACCATTCTCCTCATAAAACCTTTGGAGTAAAAGTATTATTAACACCATTAAGTCGAGTTAATTTCGAGTGAAAAAATAGAATTATCTAGTGCAAGACAATTAGGAGAAAAAAGTATTTTTCTTATTTCCTTGATTAGCTTTATAAAAGTGTTAAGCTTCGATCGTTTCAAACTATGGTCTAAAAGATATAGATTGAATTTCACTCATTGTTCAACTTGGAATCTACCTTCTCTATGTCATAGTGTGTCATAGTCATTGTATGGCAAGTTATAGTGGATTGTGATTTTCGGCAATATCCTCTTGTATAACCACAAACAAACAAGAACAAGTTAGTAGATATCTTCATTTAAAGGTGTTTTCTCGGACCAGATATAAAATTTTTGGGCTTTAAGAAAAATGTGCAGGTAGACCTAAAGCTGATTTCCTGCTGATATTACGATACAAATTGAGGCACAAAAACGACTGACAAGACCTAGTTTATAAGATAATATCTAGAAGGCTTTCCTCAAAGATAATTAAAGAGAATCTTTAACGAGAATAGAGTAATTGACATTATTTCAATTGCACAAAAATATCATGTATACTGTTCTGAATAATTAAAAAATCTCTCATTCTTAATAAATTAAAAGTAGGAGTGCATTGGTGTGCAAGGGTCTTCATTGAAAAATAATATATATATTGAGCATTGTTGATAAATACTGGTATATTCTTTTCTCATAGAATTCAACATCAGCTAGTTCCAAATGTTACCACATTTTTAAATATGAAATCTTGTAATGTATCGAAAAGAAAGATTAATTCATCGGTAAATAATATTAGTTAAGGACAACCTATTAAAATAATAGTTGTTTTTTTTCTTTGCCTTTTTGTACTTAATACATCTTGACATCAGTACTATATAAATTTAACAAATCTAATGAAAATGTTCTCTCTTAACCCTTTCAACGTTTACACCGTTATTTCGACCTAATCTAAAATAATGTATGGCATAAATTAAATTCTTCAAACGTTGCCCTATTCAAATTCCTTCAGTATCTCCCAAAAAAGATTTCTTCATTAAGCAAGTAATAATGAGGATAATGTTTTTATTGACAGAATTTTAGTTAATTAGAAATACTGTAATATCTTTTATATATTAAATAAATATTTTGGATATTTAAAATTATTAAAATTATTGTTAACGTTACAAGACAAAATTGATTTTTTAAATAACAATTTTTTTCTAATAGCAGCTGTGCCGTGCGATGTTTTTAAACTTAAGAATTAAGAATTTCCAAACTGTATGTTCCCAATATTAAATAATTCAGTATTAGTCGTATTTTCTCAAATTCCAATAGTTCAAGCCTAGTAGTACTTTGAACACCGAAAAAATATCGATAGATCGTTTTCGATATTTTTTAAAAAATATCGATATTTTTGTTGCAATAAATATAAAAAATATGTTTCAAAAAATATTTCGATATTTTTAAGAAAAATTAAAAACAATAAAATGTTGCCTAAAATTTTTTTTTCTAAATCTCCTAAAGAGTAACGATAAATCTTTAAAATTTATTAAATAGACCAAAAATATGTATAGGCCAAAAAAAAATCGGCCAAAAATATCGATATTTTTTCCGCATCCCTACTCAGAACTGCGATACTTCTCTACGCCCTTGTTAGAAGATGATGTGTAAATTCAAGGGGATTGTTTTCTTCTTTTCTTGATAACTTGTTCCTTTGTTTAATTAATGATAAGCTGTTTAATTCAACAAATACAAAATAGAATAGCCCATTATGGTCTCTATCGACTAGACTAGTTTTGATTTGTGTAGTGTTAAAACACATATAATTTTACATACATTATTTTATTTCAAGAATAGTAAGTGTTGTGCTTATAGTAGTATTTTAAACAAAATTGTGACATAAACATTTCCTATCACCACTTGAAAAAGAAATAGGAATCTTGCATTGTGGCCGTGATCAAAATATATGAAATATGAAATGATAAAATTATGAATGGTGTATAACTATATCTGTATGGCTATCTTTAAGAAGAAAAGAAATCTTGAAAATAAAAAAAAGTTAACACATAAAAACGTGACTTAAAATCAGTAATTGATTAAAATCTATGTATATCAAGGGTACTCAAAAATATTCAAAATATTTTTTTGATAGAAATAGGAATGTGCGGAACTTATGATAAGTTAAAAAAAATTCCAAATACCAAATAGATTAATAAAAATATTTTTGAATTCTAGTACAATATTCTTTAAGTTATTTACATTACATGCATGTCTAAATATATTACTATCAGTTTACATGCTATAAAGATGCGATAGAAATTATAACAATATTAGGTATTACATTTAGAATGTGCCTAAAGCGTTTTTGCAGATAATTTTACTTTATCATTTTAATGAACAAAAAATGATGCTTTAGCGGAATAACTGGTGTGCGCTTTTTAAAAATAGTAATTTGGATTTGAAAGACAATAAACAACCTGGAGAATCCACGAATTTCTAACATATGATGTTGGATGCATTGCTGGATGAAAATTCACGTTACACGCTTATAGTTGTAGCTGACTTATCAATTGTAGTCAAGGGCCTAAAGCACTGAAGAATGATTTACAAGAAGTGAAATTAGTTGTCTGACGAACTAAAATCGAAGATCCCTGGGGATTTTTTTAATTTATAATACTTGTAAACGCAACAGTCTAGGGAACATTCTGTTAACAACTCTGTTAATTGTTTAAAACTTATTGCACTTTTAAATTAAATATTTCAGGTCATTTTCTTTACATTTTGGTATTTTTGAAATCCAAAAAGGGTAAAATACCATGCATCCCTATCTAAAGGCACTCAAAGTGAACATCGGTGTGAGAATTGATTTGCTCGGTTTTGTTAAAGATGAAAGTCGCCCTTATCAGCTACTCGTTGAATAAATTCATGATATTCTTAATCCACAACCGCTAAGAAAAGTTTTGAACAATATACATTGGACTGGATAGTAAAACAGGTTGGATATTTGGGTTCCACATAAATTAGCAGTGAAAAACTGAATGAACTGACTTATTTGCGAATCGTTGCTGAAAAGAAAAGATATTTTCACGTACGAAAAAGAATGTGATTGAAGATAAAAGGCTTAATCAAAAATTGTAAAATTCGCATTAACCTCAAAAAATGTCATGTTTGAAAGGAATTATTCATGGGATACTGGGAACTAGATTAACCATTAAATCGACATCACTATTAATCATTAATGCGATTGAAGCAAGCTAGAGTTGGTTGAGAAGTTTTAATGCATCCATCATATGGATCGGATTTTGTCCCGTTCAACTACCATTTTATCCAGTGATCCAGATCCAGGCAAAAATTTTTTAACACTGACTTTTCAGAAGTGGCAAAGCTGAGAATTGATTACAATACAAATTATAAAATATTAGCTCGTCGGGTGTGAGGTTATGTAAATAGCATAAACCTAATTCAGCCCATCCTCTTATCAGCAAAAAAAGAATGCCCTTTCGTGAACACTAAATTTTGAAATGTTCTTTTAGAGAAATTTGTGTGTCGTTGAAGCAAGATAAGCCTTTCGCTTTTATCGTTCTATGGTTGATCACTGTCCCAACAATAAAATCACCATCTTTTTATTAACATAGTACTGGTACTCGTGTTGCTCCTAAGCGCATTTCATGTTTTAGTAATTTGCTTCTAAGCCTTCTTCTCTTTAATATCTCTGTTACCATGCTCTCTGGCAATCAACGCATTTTCTAATTAGATTGCTTAATTTATTGCTGATGTCGCTTCGGGTTTGGGGCAGTGAAGTGTTTTGTGGGCGACAAAGACTCTTGGATGGGTAGAGATTTTTATCAAGGTGTTGTGGTGTTCTAAGACGCCCATGGAGAACCTTACACTGAGCATGTTCGTGAAAATGTTCACGAACGGGATGTCCGATTCGAGGTGAGTGTTGACGTTCCTCATAAACCATGGGGCATTGAGTAACGCGCGGATTTTTTTTGGATTGGAAGACTTGGAGTAGTTCAAGTTGTCTCTCGGAGATATACCTGTACCACATGTGTGCTCTGTAAAGGTATACTGGACGGACTAGCATTTTATACGGAGTCGCTTTCTGGGGGATTGGGAGTTTACTTTTTCTGCAGAGGTGTGAGAAGGGCAGACTATACACGCCATTGCCTTTGCAGATAGCGTGCTGAATTTGGGCTGCCCATTGGAACCTGTGGTCGAACTGGTGACCGAAATATGATACTTTCTGGAGCCAGGGGATAGGGACTTTATCGATTTGGATGCTTCTTGCGGTGGAATAAAATAACCTGAGTTTTGCTCGGGTTTATCTGCAGCCTCCAGAATTTGTACCACGAAATCGCCAGGTTCAGTTGGATTTGAAGTCTGTCGCGAATAGCGTCGAGACTGTAACCGGTTGTGAAAAAAGCAGTATCATTCAGCATAAAATCCTATATGGAAATGTTTGTGGAGTGGGAAATCAGCCATATAACGGTTCAACAACTCCTGTGGAAATTTGTTTTCGAGAAGAGACTGCTTCACCGATCCTCACTTGAAAGGACCTACTGTACAAGTATGAATCTATCAGGGAGATTATGTCTTTCGGTAGATCAAGCTGTTTTGCTTTGAATATTAGACCATGGTGCCATACTTGATCGAAAGCTTTGGAAACATCTAAAAAGATGGCTCCAGTTTTTCGGCCTTTTCTTAATGCCTGGCGGATTGTTGTTGCGACTCGAGCAGCTTGATGAAGGCTTTGAATGTTTGGAAGGGAAACCGAATTGTTCTGCACTTAAATCGCTCCTCAAACGGAAGTACAATTGTCAGACCCGCCTGCCAACGTCCTTATAAAAGTGATGGGGTGATAATTTTGAAATTTTTGACAACCGATATTTTCCGATATATTTTTCCGTTTCAAAAACTCTATATTTAGCAAGAAAACAAATTCTGAAATTAAAAATTGGAAAACTATTTTCTTTAGAAAGATATCGAAAAATATCAGTCCAAAAATTATCGATATATTGGCCAAAAAAATATTGGCCAAAATCTCAAATACCGATTTTTTTTAAATATAGATATATCGATATTTCTTCTGCATCCCCATGTCCAATCCTGAGAAGCGCTTGGTAAATATCACTTGTGTCGATTTATCGCCCAGAAATCTCAGAAGTTCCATAGTGACAGAATTGTGGTATTACAAGTAGACAAAAGGTCAACGGTCAAAATACACATTGATCTCTTTTTAGAAAGTTATATGAATAGATTTGTTTTAGAAAGAATGTAAAAATCCAACATTACTTTTCCTAACTCGTTAATTTAATTAACTGAGAATCAATAGATGTTTTGGCTTATCTTGTGGGAGATCTAGAAATAAAAATTTATCCCGCACGGTTTAAATCGAATAAGTGTCGTCGTCTAATGCCTCAGTAAACCAATTATCGCTGCGAGAGGAAGACGGCGTGAGAGCCGCTCGCTCTCACGCCAGGAAGAGAACGGGAATAATCATATGCGTAAACAATCGCCTGAGCTATCTGAAAAGAGCAGGATTCCGGCGAGGCCATAAAACAAACTCCCGCTATTCTTGGAAATTGCTTGTCAGTTCCGATGCCAGGGTAGACGCACGGCGCGAGGAAATTCAATATTGTCCCATTCGTCTCTATTGCCGATCAACCGAAGAACTATAACAGAGGCGTAAACAATAATTTATTGTTTAGACGAAAACGACCGATTGTGTTCGTTACTTAACCAGTATTTATATTAATGTTGGGAACTATCGACTGAAAACGACTATCGACTCAGTCGCTATTTTCGGTCCGACTGATTTTATTACTATTTACTATCGACTGTTTCCGTCGTACTTTTAGTTACTATTTTTGGTTCTGCTTGTTTCATTCGACTGATTTTTAGCGTAATGACTCTGTCGCCCTAGCCGCAACCTTGACAAAAATGTACCCAATTTATGGTTACATAGATTTGCATGTAATAGGTAGGTAGTTTGCTTGTAAATAATAATATATTGTATATTAATATTATAGCATTGTGGTACGATATTTTTCAAGATTTTTAATGTAATAGGGTAAAAAGATTAAAATTGGGAATGATAAGTAGTAAAATATTTTGACTGTTTTTATAGGAATAATAGGTAATATTTCGATCTCTCTCGATTTTTATTAAAAAATATTTCCGTTCAATAATAAATAAACCGACTTGGTGGCGCAGTGGTAAAGGCGATGGAACGGTCCTCCTATTGTTGCGATAGCCGCGGGTTCGAATCCTGCTGGGGCATGTCGTCGTTTGTGATTGTTTACAATTTGTGAATGTTCTAGGCCGGAGTGTAAAATCCGACAAGGAAAATGATCCCAGTCACGCCAGTATCCAGGCTAGGTAAGACCGGTTGTCTTCTGGGAAGATTTCTAAAGTTGGTCACTCGCCAGTCGGTAGGCTTAATGTTGAGGACCATAGTTGGTAAAAGGAGACTTTAAAATATATATAAAAAAATAATAATAAATAAAGCATTTCTATCATTTCATTCAGATAATTTTTAATTATGTCATGGATTAGTTTTTTATATGTATATATATGTTCCTTTTTACAGATCCACAGAACATTCAAATATAACAGTAATTTAGTTTAAAACTACAGGTATTACAGTTTAAAATTAAGTTATAAATTGCATGTTATGTATTATTTTTATAATAGTATTCAGTAATTGTTTTTTTTGCCTTGTCTTTTTTTAAAGTTCGTGAAGGAATTTATACATCTCCGTCTCGCTTATACTAGCATTGGAAAATATAACCACATATAAAATTAACTGCCCCAAGCAATTATTTCTGTCCTTTCCTCTCTCGCAATTTATACAGGAGAGGATTCGTACATCTTCGTCTGACATCGAACAACAGTCGGACCGTGCATTTGACTGAAAATAGTAATTACTATTTTAGTTTTTTGACTATCAACTTCGACTATTTTGCGACTATCCACTGTTGCGACTGTTTTCAGTCGATAGTTCCCAACGCTAATTTATATATTCGATGAGAGATTATAGGGTAACAAGCTATGAAAATACTGAGAAGAAATAAATTTTGCAGACGTTTATCAAACGGACAACTTTTACAGGCTCATTCGGTTACATGTTCGAACTACTCAAACAGCATTCTATCTTTTTTTTTAATAGAATAAAATGACATGGAAAATATTGTCTGGCTGTAAAACGAATTTACAATTTTCGACTGTCATATTGATGGCGTTTGTCACTACTGTTTTGACTAGACTATATATTTATTTATTAATAAAGTGTTGAGCCACCATATTTTTTTTAAACACCTACAATTCTTCGCGGATTAGTGCCTGAATAATTTTGAATGGAATGTTTTTCTTATACTAAACATCCGCCAATTACTTGATGAAGATGCAAGTCTACTCCTCACCTTCAGTTGTAAAACTCTCATAACGTTCAACTATGTTGAAGCCTAACGATTCTGCTGACATGGGAAGATATGCGATAATATTCTGATGCTTCTCGAACCAAGTCTGAACCTTTTTTAACCATAAGTAAGTACTTATGATCATAAAATCATAATAAGAACAACATTGAGGATTTAGGACCAGCAGAATACGATATTACCGTAGGAGGTAAGTAGACTTCGTAGGATCGTGGGCTTCTTCTGGAGTTCTCCATACGTAAATCGAGCCGCTTGTAGGAAATAAAGTAAACGATGGTTTGAAGAACATTTTAATTGCTTTGAAGATTGTTTGAAACCATTTAAAGCTATTGTTGACGAATAGACTTCGATGAATTCTTTCCTCCAGATCAAGCTCCCATCCAAGGTACTTTAAAGGAGTTTTAAAGATTCTTTCGTGATTTCGAAGCATTTTTCAGAGAAACTGGATCAACGTATTTAATCAAAATATTGTCCTTCGTTAATATAGTCACTTTTGGATCGCCTGATCCAGTACTTAGATATGAGAATGGAAGATAGGCACGTGGTTAAGCAATAGAAACTAACGGGATTATTTATGATTTATTCAAGTGATTTACAATTTACAGACAATTTTTGTTTGTGAAACTTTTCATGAACGGGATGGCTGATTCGAAGTGAGTGTTCACGATCCTCGTAAATCATGCGGCATTGAGTAACGCACGGAGTAGTGCAAGTTGTCTCTCTGAGACGTATCTGTACCACACCTGTGCTCCGTAGAGGCAGACTGGACGGACTAGCATCTTATACATAGTTTCAGATTTTTAAACTTAAAATTACTCTAAATTTAGGAAAATTTATAAAAGTTTGCGGCTTGTTTCACAGTTCTGTTTATTCATAGGAAATGTTGTTCGATATCACTATAAATTACCACGTTAAACATTTAAAAAACACCTGGCCGAAAATATTTATATCGAAAAAATCGTTTCTCGTTTTAAACAAGAATCAATATTTTCCCTAAATATTTGTTTTTACAGTAGATTACCAGAAATTCACGCAATGTTATGATTTAGGCGCCATAGAATGTTGTTTTTATGATAACTTTATGTTGATATTTTTTAATCCAGTATGCCATATTATGACACACTTAGTAGAGTCTATGAAAATCTTTCAAGTAAGGCTTTCTATACCCAAATGTATGTATGTAAATGTGTAATTTATATTTCTATGTATTTTTACGTTATTCGTACAATCACATTTAAACTCAGCATACCAATTAGTAATGGTTAATTTTCTGAGGATGGATTTACCAAAGCACTTATTAAGTCAATGACTTGTTGGGATAATATTTTATAGATAAATTTTTTTGGCAAAATTAGTTTTTTTTTATTCAACATAATTCCCTTCAAGGATGATACACTAATTATAGCGACCCTCCAACTTTTCGATACCATTTTCGTAGTACGATTTGTCCTTTGCTTCAAAATAGGCCTCAGTTTCGGCGATAACCTTTTCATTCGATGAACATTTCTTTCCAGCGAGCCTTCTTTGACATCTGAGAACAGGAAATAGTCGCTGGGGAAGCAGCACTTTCTTTTTCTTCGCATGCGGCCGTTTTTCGCCGATTTCGTCCTTGATACAGTCCAATAACGCTATCTAATAGTCGCTGTTGATGGTCCTTCCTTTTTTAAGGTGGTCAATGAAAATTATTCTATGCGCATCCCAAAATACAGACGCCATAATCCTGCCAGCTGATTATTGTTACGTTTTTCCACGGTTTGGAGCGGGTTGATCGTGTGCAGTCCACTCGGATGACTCGATTGGACTTCGGAGTGAAATGATGAAGCCATGTTTTATCCATTGTCACTTTGTTTCAAATACTGCTCCGAATCATCAACTCGTCGTTGTTTTTGGTCAAAAGGGAGCTCGCGCGGCACCGACTTTGCACAGAGCTTTCTCATACCCAAATATTCGTGAATGATATGATGTACACGTTCAGTTGATATCTTTAGAGTGCCTGCTATTTCACTCAATTTCAATTTACGGTCATTCAAAATCATTTTATGGACTTTTTAAATGTTTTCGTTGGTAACAACCTCACCGTCTTCGGTGCTCATTTCAATACGTCTAAACTAAGCATACCAATCCTTGATGGTTGATTTTCCTGGGACAGTGTCCGGAAACTCAGTATCAAGCCAAATTTTTGCTTCAACTGTATTTTTTCCATATATATCCATTTTTTTCACAAAAACAAAAGTTGCTTACTCAAAATGCTATAATTCACAAACTAATGATCCTACAGCTGTCAAATTTATACACGCATCTTTTGAGGGTTAGGGTTAACTTAAAGTCATATGGATTTAATTCTAGTAGCGCCATCTATGTGTCAGGCCGGGGACTTTTCAATTGATCTGTTAATTATAAACATAAATTAAGAATACCCTTTCTGTAACTCGTGACTACCAAATTGAACTCGGGACCACCGTATTGTAGTCATTACAGTTTACTTAAAAAATTGTTTTATCTTTTACAACTTGACCATTCGATTAACTTTCTCAGTGAAAAATTAAGACTGAAAAATTAACTAATTAACCATACTGATATATACAGTAGTTTGATTCTGATATGTAGTTAAGACCTTTCTTACATATTTTTAATAATGGTTATCATAATCGATCAATACAAACATTTTAATAGTATTTATTTAAATAATGAAAATCTCACTAATAAATCATTATACCCCTACCGTTCTGGCATACCTACAAATTATATGAAAGTTACATGGTACGAACTGTAATAATTTACCTTTATTTATGTATACGTTACGGAGCTGATCATACGCGTATAAAATATCGTTTAATGAACCATCCTCCAAATCTAGATCGTCAAAAATAAATTAGAACAAATGTAAATTAAGCGAGCGGGATTTTGTAATCGGTGACCTATAACGTGACGTATGGCGTGCGTAAACTAACGTCAGCAGCGCCGGCAATGGCGTAACGGTACTCACCAAATACCAGGAAACAGAAAAACATCACCTGAAATATTTGAAGCTGATTTCAAAAATGTCTCTCTTGATATTCACGAGATACAATTGCTAATCGATTTCTTGGTAATATTGTTTCTTATCAGCTTGTCCCGTACGAAATGAAAAAAAGTAGGAGAGAAAGTTCGCCGGCGCTTGCTTCGTGGGATTACAACACAACGCCTGATTTTCTGGGTATAGAAATGCACGGACTCTTGTGCGACTCCGTAGTCATGGTTAATCTTAATTATGTTTTTACAGGTATGATATCACAATTAATCGCAATTGTTGGTCCAGAAAAAATTGTTAGGATGTTCTGTATATAGGATGTATGGGTGTTCTATATATGTTATGTAATACGGCCCAAACTATCCGGCCATCTTTTTTTATCTCAATAGATAACGACTGGGTTGGTCTGTTGTTACACTTAGTGCCGCTTAGTATCGCCGTTCAACTGGTCACTTTTGCTTTCCGTTAAATAAAATAATGTTTTCAAGTTAATTAATAGTTTTGTTTTCTAAGTAGCGCAGTCGGTAGAATTCTGACGAGATAATAAAGTTGTTCTCTTTTAAATTTATTTAATTAACCAGAATCAAATTAATCATCAAGAAAAGAAGTTTAACGTTGGATTGGCAATCATTTCGGAGTTAATCGAAGTGTTTCTTGTTGTAGTTAAGTGGAGTTCGGTCAAAACTATCGCAATTGAAGCTGTAAGGTCACAAATGGTCGAGTGAAAGTGGTGAACGACCCCTAGCCATAAAGTACCCCAAGTAAAAAACATTCAAGCTCTGAAAAACACCCCTAGTCCGTAGATTTCCGTCACATGCATCTCAGTTTAAGATGTAATGCCACCAAAGACGGACTCAAGCTGCTGTGAATTAGCATAGTTTACTAGAATTTGAAGATAATCTTGCAGTTCAGGGTGAAAGGCCACCGAATGTTGATTGCAGTAGTTCAGTTTCTTAGTTGAGAATTTAGGAATCCATGGAGTCACCAAAGCTGGAAACCATTCCATCTTAATGGTGAACGAGTGTAACGGGTTGGTCTGTTTCATCAAACTCCATCGTGAAAACTCAGCATTTTAAATATAACCTTCTTCGGAACATTTTGTAAATTCAACGTGATTTTTTTTCGTGTTATGGTGATGGTCATTCTATTGCCAGAAAATTATCCAGGATGTAAATTGATAGTTCAAATTCTCTAAATTACCAGTTGTAACGCTTAGTCTTTAAAATTAGATACTTATATCAATTCTGATCACTTTTTTTTCACACTGATTTTTTTTCATATTGCTGGCGACATGTGGCTATAAGTGTAGAAATAACAATGTTGGTTTAGCAGCGATTTATTTTCACACTTTCTAAGCATTTCGAAACCGTACGCCAACCGAGGTGTATTGAGCAAGTGGTATTCAGAGGGCGCTATATCTAGTGAATACTCTGTGTGCGATAGAACTTGCAATTCGAGCTGCGACAATGTATTCTCCTCAAATCATGCAACGCGTAGCCCAGCAAAAGGATGACTTTACATCTATTACTCGTCGTTGCTGGTTTATTTTGCATCAAATACGTCATTCTATTAGCTATAATGATGTCTATGTATAACTTACTAAGGGTGTCTTCACACACAGCAAGACTTTATGGACCTTTATGATGTTCTGGACTAACTCATATCCTTTCGCGCTACAATACGTCTTAGAAAACTTTTTTCCTGGCAATTAAACGACGATGTTGATATGTTTCCCTCATTTTGGATCCTTTCCATTGCTTGTAAACGTTTGCAATCAGTTGATTCGTTAATTGCTATAAGCGTTAATAAGTTCTTCGAATTTTTCTGGTTCACCAGACTCTTTTTGTTCAAAAAACACCACTTTTAAATGGTAGACACTGAAACTGATAATTGGGATTGACAAATTGATTGTTTTAAAAAATATATAATAATGTTCGGCATCATATTTCTTAAAATCAAATAACAAAAGTAATGAATATCAAATATATAATTTGAAACCTTCCACGATTAGCGTCTGTTTACATTGAATAACTCAATAATACTAAATGAAAAACTCTTATCTTGTATAGGGAAATATCATTGGTTGTTTAACAAGTTAAAATAATCACGCATGACAAGAATATAACTCATCATCACAAATTATATAAATATATATTATCGATTCTGATAGGCCTTAAAGGGTAACTTGAATTGAATATAGTTAGCTCAATTGAAGAACTTAAAAAATTACTATTGTAGTGATATAATGTACATTTCATTGACATCTGAATCTAGAAAATATTAATGAATATTGCGAACATGAGGAGAAACTAAATACATTATTACAGAATTTTATTAATACTAAATACAGAATTAAAGTTTCCAATTTTACTCAAGATTACTAACCCAATATTTTAACTATTAAGTGTAGAAAAATGTGTACCTGTTATCCAAATTTATATTTTTTATTTTCAATGGGACATTAGTATATATAAAATAATATAATTCAGAATATACATGAGCATTATCCAAGTATCGGAGTATGAGATACAGATAATAATATAAAAAAAAACATTAGTCTTACTATGCTTTGATAAGTAAATGGTCCTATTTTTGATTGTGTACGATAAATAAAAACAGTGTGAATTTTATGAGAATATAACAAATTTCTGTTTTAATATGTTTTGATATGTAGACATTCAACTAAATTTTGACATATAAATAAAAATTAACAATATTAAAACAAGAATATTTTCTTTTATTAAACTATACCCAAATATTTGATTTATATCATTTTCCACACTTCTTCATAACTTGTATTATTTTATGACTCATCTATATTTACCTTATTTAATTTCATCATTTATATACTATGGTTCACTCAGTACTTATTTCATCATATACTGCTTACCCAATGATTCATCACGTATTTTTTATTGGTCATTATTTTTTGACGTTTTTTTTGTTATAGTTTTTCGTCATCGATAGTCGTCATTATGTTATCATGATTATTTTGTTTTTTTTTTAATAATATTGTTCAAGCTTTTATGACGCGTTTTCTTTGTAATATAGGAAGCGATTTTGTGATTCATCCTTGGTAATGAATAGTCATTTTTTAGCCAATTAATGATTTGCGAATTATTATTTTTTGTAGTTATCCTATACAGATTATTTTGTTAATCATTAAATTTGATTTGTTGATTATTGTTTCGTAATTCTAAATATTGTATTTCAGAATTAAGCATTAAGTTATTTTCGATATGTTTGGTATAAAGGTCGTTGTTAAAATTAATAAATAAATTAATAATAATTAGTCAAATGTGTTAAATTCTAAATTTAAAAAAAATAGATAAGTGTAGTTCGTTACAATTTTGTCGGTGATATAATAATGCCTATTAATAATATTTAGTTCAATTTTTTGCATAATCTGTAAATGTAAGTAATACCATATCTATACCTATATACCTAAATATTTTAAAGAAATATTAATCTAACTACTCGTACAATAACGAATGCTTTTAAATGTCTTATTCAATTGCCCCATTTCAAAGCTGGAGTCCTGAGCCGTACAAGAGCAACTTCAATATTGACATAAGATCCGTCAAGTTCAACAATTACTTTCTGTCTTATGGGAAATATCAACAAACCGATACAGAATATCTCTAAAGAGCTACCGGGAAGACGTATCAAATCAATGACTTTCAGAATATATATATATATATATATATATATATATATGTATGTATATATATATTACGCTTTTTTACCATTTAAGTAATATTTAACACTGTTAAAAGTATTACAATAAGTATTACAACTATACAATATTTAGCTAGCTATATACTAGATGCTATATACTAGAAATATGTAGTATCGTGCAGTATAATACATAATCACTACAATAAAAATTATTTTGCTCTTCCATGGCTTTTATTTATCTTGAATTTTTGAAGAAACCATGTTAAAGAATGAACTATACCAAATTGTTTCTAGGTAAATATAAATGAAATGTTTCATTGCGTCTTTTGCAATTTACTTTTTTAGAAATCAGCCCCTAAAAAATATACAGTAAATCAAATGGCTGAACAACATAGTCACAGAGTATTACGACTTCCTCCCTATCACTGTATATTCAATCCAAGCGAGTTGATAATGGGGGGTAGCAATGACTTATTATAATAGACACGCTGGTCTAGAAGGATATTCCATCAAGAACTGTTTGGATATGCGGAAAGAAGCATTGCCGACCATAACACCTTCGATTTGAATGAACTTGATAAGACATACAGAGGAAGTAATTGATATATGGTGGAATCGTGAACATGTTGTAGATAGATTAGAAATTAATAGTTTAGTGATTGACTTGGACAATGACTTAGAAAGTGAAAGTACCTAAAGGAAACTTTGAGGATATGTGATAATGCTGGAATGATGAGAGTGGAAACAACTAAAATTATGCACATAGTTAATAGAATATAACTGTAGAAAATATAGCATTTTCGGTAGGGCGTGAAAGATTTTTGTGCACATATATGATTGTAATTGTTCAGAAATAAACATAAGCATTAGGTTAGAATGTATGAGGAGGGAATGAATACTAACTGTTTTGTAGATATGGTAAATGCATTAGGCAGAATTCAGTGATTAATTTTATCAAGAATGGTATACACAGGTGGTAACAGAAGAAATAAAAAATACATCGATATCAAGATAACTTGACAAGTAAGCACACAAGTATATAACATTTTTGTTCAATTATTTTATTTAGATTAGAATTTTGTTGTATGTCAAAGCCAAACTGAACTAAAACTGATGATGCAGCGACATTGCGATGTTGTGACGTTCAAAAAATTAGATGACTTATATACAAAATAACTTTGAGTAGACTATATATACTAGATGCTGTATATTAGAAATATAGAGTATCGTGCATTATAATACATAATCACTACAATAAAAATGTAGTGTATTTAACACTTCCATGGCTTTTATTAATCTTGACTTATTGACTTGATTCTGTGCTATCTCTCAGGTAACAAACAAATATCTTCACGAAAAAAGCTTCAGCAGAATCAATAAAGTCGAAGAAATTATCATGAGAATAATCAGAAGTCTAGTGTTGCATAGCGGTACTGTAAAGATATGCCTGCTTTTTTTCCGTTACTTGTTCGTTAATTGTTAATTGTGTTAATGTTCGGTCAACACTCCCATTTTTCCCGGTTGATGAAAATGCATTGAATTTATTTTTTTTTTAAACAGTATCTACATGTTTCGTAAAATATAACTGTAAGGCGAACATTACTGACGCAAAGTGGTAGAAAAATTGAGCAGTCCTCAATATTCCATATCGATATAAATATCAATAGCAGTAATGGCCAACTTATATTTTATGATATATTATGATGTGACGTGATATTAATTATTCTAGTCTTTCTTATAAACGATTATAACAAAATTCAATTAGTTACCGATGTTCAATTGTTCTATTTTTAAACTCAAATTATTTATTTAATAAACTAAAGTTGAATCTATTAAAACTGAATCTGGTGGAAAATTAATGCTAAACTTGTTCACAGGTAATATATAAGAGATACACCTCTAATTCCTCTGTATTTTGTGACCCAAAATGAGGATATCATGATCTGAAGTGTAGGAAACAAAGGAAACGCTGACGCTATGTTAAACGTAACAGAAGCAGGCTTCTTCTAACTATTTGGAAGTGTTTACGTGCAATATCTGTATATTATAATATGAATTCTCGTTCATTTGTTGAACACCAAATTAATGATAGAAATACATTCTATAGATAAATTCGATTCAGTTTCAATACCCAACACTATTGCAGTTTTTTTTTTAAATTTAAAATCCACTGAATCATGAATGAGTTATTTATTGAACTCAATTTCAATTTACAATCAATTTTGGCGCCTAAATAATTTAAATGAACTAACCTCTTGCTCCTTAGATGCAATTTACAAAATAAACCCAAATATTGAGATTACAATAAACTTTGACACTAGTGTTTAATATAATTATCTTTATCACCATACGTGACGAACTGAACGTTTGGATTCAGAAAGCGTAACCGAATGATTAATGAATATTCGATTGAGGTGAACGCATGGATGAATGAATAAATGAATAAATGACCCATATTGAAGCGTGTAGACATTATATTTTCATTTTTCTCATCTGTGAGTCGGCGATCCATTTTTTTTATTTATATGATTCTTTATGTAGTTATTAGATTACACAGTAATTTTGCATTATATGTTGGATTGTTGAATATGTTATAATTTTACTATTTTTAATTAATTATTTATTTATTAATTTATATATTTTAAAATATGTGTAAGATATACCGACCAACGATAATGAATGGTATGGTAAAACTATGTTCTGCTCACAAAACACAGTAGAATTAGAAGTGTATGTCCCATCTACTACCTGCGAACAAGTTTAGTGTTAATTTGCCACCAGAGGGTGCGACTGGCAATATGACTAGCGGCAAATTTAAAATATTTTATTAATAATAGCAATAATAAAAATAAAAATGCAATAAAAGTTTAAAAATACATTTTATTCATAGAATTCTTAGAATCCGTTTGACATTATACTAACAACACATTAAAACGTAATATAACAGATATAACATGAACCTATACTTCTAACTATACAAAGTTTAATAAACTATTGAATATGGAACATTTTATATTATCTTAAATATAACTCGGCCAAATACAGTGTACAGTGCAATATATATGTTCAAGAGTATTTATTTTGAAATGTCTTTAAATCTTTTTTTGCCAAATATTTATTGTAAGTATATATAGTACGTCATCCATATAAGCTGTGTTTTATTTAGATGTTGCAACAAAAATGTTTAATTTTGCTATTTTTTTCACTTTTCTTGATCCATGAATACAAACAACACCTAACTATTATCCTTCTAATCACGTCTCGTTGAGGATACTCAATAGAGTTGATCATTTTGAAAAATATAGGCATTTGGTGATATAAAATATTGGACAGACTGCTCGTTAACTTAAGATTTGTGCATAATCTGGAAATTAAATAGAAAGGTCGAGACATCGTTTATCAACAAAGTAAAAAAAAGTCCCTGGCTTTGTCAAATTACATATACCATACTGCCGGGCTTTAATAACTTCACTGTTCAACTCACTAACATTTCCTGACATTTGGATCAATGTTTTCCTTTTTCTATGCCACAGCTAAAATAGAGACATGTTATATTTTTCAAATCAGTTACATAATTAACAATATAAAAGACTTACAATTTAAATAATAACTGGAACCGTATCACTAAACAATACTCTTCCACATTACGGTTGCTAGTCACCCTGTGAAAAATGTACATTACAAACCCTTTTACTCTCAGTTAAGACATCATAAGAGATTCCCATCAGTTTTTCATTATTTATTTTATTTTTGCCAAAAGAAATTTCTGACATAGAGCAAAATGTGTTAATGTGAAAGATTTCAACAAATCATTGAACACGTAAGTTTATAAGTTTTTTATGTTTGCTTTGTCAGCCATGTTGAAAAATGCTCCAATTCGAAAGGAACTCTTTCAATAAAAGCTTTCAGGTGTGCCGGTTTTTATTTTCCGCGTTTTGTAACAGATTTCATTATCCATAAGTATTAACCGATATTAACTTCAAACTACACAAGTTACGTTCTACCGAAATAACACCGTTATAGATTTATAATAATTTGAACGCGTCTAGTGTCTAATGTTTGAATAGGTACATTTGCCGCACGTATCACTTTTCTTATTTCATCAAAAGAAAAATTCGATGAAAGTAATGGTTTGCAGGTAGAGACGTACGGTAAGAATACTCCAACAAAATGCAGTTCTTTCGAAAGTCCCAAGCGAAAATATTATAGTCACTACAAGGCCAAATTGCTTTGGTCAAAATACTATTATCTATATGTAATGGGATCAGGTTAGTGTTGTTATATTATGAACTGTAGAAACCTAGAGAAACTGTTAATACTGAGAGCAAATAAGCAAATGATGAAAAATGAAAATGCTGAGAGCAAATGAGCAAATGAAAGCAATTTCAACTGCACATTGATCGAAACACTTCCACAATACTCGCAAAACCTGTCAACAAAAGTTCAAAAATATTTTGGTTGAGAGGTTTTATCATTTGAATGAGGACTACCACTGTTTTCCATCGGTGGGAAATGCGCTTACAGAGCAAAACTTTGATTTCGAAGAAGTTAAATACGGCTCGATGAAAGGAGAAAATGTCCTTTTAGAAGGGCATCTATAAATTGTCTGAGAGATGAGCAAAATATATATAATCATTTAGCAAATACTTTAATTAAATAAAATTTAACTAACATATATTGTAAATAAAGTGTTTTTAGCGGCCAAACAGGGAAGGTATTACTGTCAAACATGGCCCGTTCGTTCTACTTTGTATTTTAAAATAAATGTAAATTATAACTACTGCTATTAATTTTGTTTAGAATATTAAAATCGGATAAGTACACAAAATGGTATGGAAATAATATATTTTCTTCTTTCTCATACCATCGCTTTAACTAGTTTTCTATATATGTTATATACAAACCTTGAATATCATAAAAAAATCATAACACATGATGATTTTTTCGTGACGATCCTTGTTGTAGTAATTATGTATTATCTATCAATAGTGACTATATAACTTTTCTTTTCCGGTCATTAAAGCAACTGTATAAAAATGTGTCATTCGATCGAACACAACTACTGTGGCGCCAAAAATTCTTGCTTCTGAATAATTCATATTGGTTTGAAACGTTATATGGTTAACTCCTAATGATTTTGCAAGTCCAATTGGTCTCTTAATATTGCCATAGAATGGCTATTGAAAACATTTATTTTACTACGATTTATTATACGTTTTCTTAACTTCATACGTATCAGATGTTATTAAAACAGTTTATATTCGAATTTATTTAAAAATATATATAAAAATAAAATTTCAAAGAAATATGTTTTGTTATATTTTCGAATCTATTTACTGACTACTTAGCATTAAGTCTACTCACTTGACCAACTTAGAGGTCATCTCACAAAATATCCGGTCTTACCCAGCCTGCTTACCGGCGTGACTAGTATCATTTTCTTTTTCAGTTTTCACACTTGTCTTTTGTACAATCACATACATAAATTTACGACCACGCCTCAGCATTATTCGAACTAGTGTCTAATGTTTGAATAGGTATATTTACCGTACGTATCACTTTTCTTATTCCATCAAAAGAAAAAGTCGATGAAAGTAATGGTTTGCAAGTAGAGTCTTACGGTAAGAATACTCCAACAAATTGCATTTCTTTCGAAAGTCCCAAGCGAAAATATTATAGTCACTACAAGGCCAAATTGCTTTGGTCAAAAGGCTATTATCTATGTGTAATGGGATCAGGTCAGTGTTATTACATTATGAACTGTTGAAACCTAGAGAAACTGTTAATACTGAGAGCAAATAAGCAAATGATGAAAAATGAAAATGCTGAGAGCAAATGAGCAAATGAAAGCAATTTCAACTGCACATTGATCGAAACACTTCCACAATACTCGCAAAACCTGTCAACAAAAGTTCAAAAATATTTTGGTTGAGAAGTTTTATAATTTGAATAAGGACTACCACAGTTTTCCATCGGTGGGAAATGCGCTTACAGAGCAAAACTTTGATTTCGAAGAAGTTAAAAATGGCTCGATGAAAGGAGAAAATGTCCTTTTGGAAGGGCATCTATAAATTGCCTGAGAGATGAGCAAAATATATATAATCTTTTAGCAAATACTTTAATTAAATAAAATTTAATTATCGTATATTGTAAATAAAGTGTTTTCTTTAGCGGCCAAACAGTGAAGAAATTATTGTCAAACCTGGCCCGTTCGTTCTACTTTGTATTTTAAAATAAATGTAAATTATAACCACTGATATTAATTTTGTTTAGAATTTGAAAACCGGATAAGTACACAAAATAGTATGGAAATAATATATTTTCTTCTTTCTCATACTATCCCTTTAACTAGTTTTCTATATATGTTATATACAAACCTTGAATATCATAAAAAAATCATAACACATGATGATTTTTTCGTGACGATCGTTGTAGTAATTATGTATTATCTATCAATAGTCACTATATAACTTTTTTTTCCGGTCATTAAAGCAACTGTATAAAAATGTGTCATTCGCTCGAACACGACTAGTGTGGCGCCAAAAATTCTTGCTTCTAAATAATTCATATTGGTTTGAAACGTTATATGGTTAACTCCTAATGATTTTGCAAGTTCAAGTGGTCTTTTAATATTGCCATAGAATGACTATGAAAATATTTATTTTACTACAATTTATTATACGTTTTCTTAACTTCATACATATCAGATGTTATTAAAATAGTTTATCTTCGAATTTATTTAAAAATATATATAAAAATAAAATTTGAAAGCAATATGTTTTGTTATATTTTCGAATCTATTTACTGACTACATAGCATTAAGCCTACTCACTTGACCAACTTAGAGCTCGTCTCACAAGATATCCGGTCTTACCCAGCCTGCTTACTGGCGTGACTAGTATCATTTTCTTTTTCAGTTTTCACACTTGTCTTTTGTACAATAACACACATAAATTTACGACCACGCCTCAGCATTATTCGAACTAGTGTCTAATGTTTGAATAGGTACATTTACCGTACGTATCACTTTTCTTATTTCATCAAAGGAAAAAGTCGATGAAAGTAATGATTTGCAGGTAGAAACGTACGGTAAGAATACTCCAACAAAATGCATTTCTCTCGAAAGTCCCAAGCGAAAATATTATAGTCACTACAAGGCCAAATTGCTTTGGTCAAAAGACTATTATCTATGTGTAATGGGATCAGGTCAGTGTTATTACATTATGAACTGTTGAAACCTAGAGAAACTGTTAATACTAAGAGCTAATAAGTAAATGATGAAAAATGAAAATGCTGAGAGCAAATGAGCAAATGAAAGCAATTTCAACTTCACATTGCTCGAAACACTTCCATAATACTCGCAAAACCTGTCAACAAAAGTTCAATAATATTTTGGTTGAGAAGTTTTATCATTTGAATGAGGACTACCACAGTTTTCCATCGGTGGGAAATGCCCTTACAGAGTAAAACTTTGTTTTCGAAGAACTTATAAATGGCTCGATGAAAGGAGAAAATGTCCTTTTGGGGGGGCATCTATAAATTGCCTGAGAGATGAGCAAAATATATATAATCATTTAGCAAATACTTTAATTGAATAAAATTTAACTAACGTATATTGTAAAAAAAGTGTTTTTAGCGGCGAATCAGGGAAGGTATTACTGTCAAACCTGGCCCGTTCGTTCTACTTTGTATTTTAAAATAAATGTAAATTATAACCACTGATATTAATTTTGTTTAGAATATGAAAACCGGATAAGTACACAAAATGGTATTGAAATAATATATTTTCTTCTTTCTCATACTATCGCTTTAACTACTTTTCTATATATGTTATATACAAAACTGGAATATCATAAAATAATCATAACACATGATGATTTTTTCGTGACGATCCTTGTTGTAGTAATTATGTATTATCTATCAATAATGACTATATAACTTTTCTTTTCCGGTCATTAAAGCAACTGTATAAAAATGTGTCATTCGCTCGAACACAACTACTGTGGCGCCAAAAATTCTTGCTTCTGAATAATTCATATTGGTTTGAAACGTTATATGGTTAACTCCTAATGATTTTGCAAGTTCAATTGGTTTTTTAATATTGCCATAGAATGACTATGAAAATATTTATTTTTCTACAATTTATTATACGTTTTCTTAACTTCATACGTATCAGATGTTATTAAAACAGTTCATATTTGAATATATTTAAAAATATATATGAAAATAAAATTTCAATTTTGTTTTATTTTAGAATCTATTTACTGGCTACTTAGCATTAAGCCTACTCACTTGACCAACTTAGAGGTCGTCTCACAAGATATCCGGTCTTACCCAGCCTGCTTACTGGCGTGACTAGTGTCATTTTCTTTTCCAGGTTTCACACTCTTGTCTTTTGAACAATCACACACATACTTTTACGACTATGAGGCATGGTCGAACCCACGACTATCGCAACAATAGACGGGCCGTGCTATCGCCTTGACCACTGCGCCAATCAAGCCGGCTCAAAGCAATATTGTTCAACATTTTCAACGAGGCCGATAATATAATTTGGAAAATAATTCAGTTTTTTTAAATAGATGGCTTTAAAGTCTTAGTGAAGCCATATTAGGATCTATAGTTCAAACAATGAAACGTCGAAAGTGTTGCAATTACAGTTGTACAAATGTAAAAAGAGTTTTAAACTTTCCTTCTGCAGGATGTTTTGTTCTCGTTTTATCCTAGTTAAGCATAAATGGAATGCCGTCTGATGACTCGAAACATGTAACCGAATCAACCTATAAAAGTCAATTTGGGATAGTACTGGTCGGCTATGTAGTAAAATGTCTGCAAACTTATTTAAAACGTTAGTGATAATAATTAGAGGTTATAAACTGGCAAATGTTCTAAAGCAAAAGTCAAAGTTGATACGTCAAAATTAATGAAAATTGCATTTTTGCAAATAAGCTATTCTGCCTTCTAATATATTTAAGACATTAACTATCTTACATAAATTATTTGCGGTTTTCCATTACTATTCTGCCATCATCAAATTAAATCTACAAAAGACAATATTAACCTTCGTAAAATCACACAATGATTATCTCGAGCTCCATTCAGCCCCACAATCATGACCTGGTCTAGGATTTATCAGCTCCGTCAATAGTTAACCTTCTAAAAACTTAAGTTTCTGATGACAAGCTAACAGTGAACGAAATACTAACAACAGAATCATTAAAGCAATGTAACACCGCTGGACACGACCAATGAACATAATCTATGCTATTGGGAAAGCATATAGAAAAGTTTTACTTACTGAAATTTGGCGACAGAGGAAGTACCGGCTGTGATTGAAAGATCACATCTTTTTTCTTTGTTGTTTCAAAATTTTCCCCATAAAATATTTTGATTTGTTATTACAATTTCCTTTTACAGTATCTTTTTATCTTAATACCGATATCAATATTACTCTTAGTGGTTCCACAATCTGCCCAATAGGCAATAAGTGTTTCTTATGTTTATATTATATATATATATATATATATATATATATATATATGGCATGTAGAAAATCACTTCATTAGGTGATTTCCTGTATAAAGTACTATCTCAATTAATTAGCCATATTCCAAGGTTTACTCTAAAGTATATATGTGTCCAATAATCAGATCAGATGGTGTTAAACGTTTTAGTCTACGCACTTCACTATCACGTCGCATATTTAGCTTATTAGCGAGTATATTGGGAGGAAGTGACAGTCTTTCAAAGTACTTCACATAAACACGAGTTACGCTGGTTATATATTCTAGAAAGGAAAAGAGGAATATCGCGTACATATCACTTCATTTGAAACATAGTACGGAGCATCAACAATGGTACGCAACACTTTATTTTGAAACCAGTAAGTGATGGATATATTAGATTTGCTAGCGGTAGCTCATAGTTGGATACAATATGACCAAATAGGCTTGAGTATAGGCTCATACAGCAATACCTTATAATAATGATAACTTGAGTTTGCGCCCGATGAGCCAATACATTTGATATAATTTTAGTTCAAATTGTTTTCGTTTAGAGGATATGCTTCTTTCAGGTTATGCATCGATCTAAAGGCATACCAAGATATTTAACATCCTCTGCTTGGGGGAGTTGACAATTATTGATATTCACTGGTGGACATGTTCTTCTAGGTAGGGTAAAAGTTATATGTGTGGATTTTGTTTCATTGACTTTAACGTGCGATGTTTTCAACCACAGTTGTATTTGCTCCAGGTGGGTTTCTAGGTTCATTGATGCTGTGACTGGATCCCCATGAGATGCTAAGATTGCTGTGTCATCTGCGTAGGTTGCCACAGTACTTATTTTTGTAGTGGGTAGATCGGCTGTATATAGAAGATATAGCATTTGACCCAGAACACTACCTTGGGGAACTCCTGAAAATATTAGATGTAATTCGGTATGTTCATCGCCTTGTTTTACAGTAAAACGTCTAACAGTGAGATACGATTTCAGTAACTGATATTTCAGATGAGGGAGAAGTTTCTTTAATTTAATCTTCAGGTGCGTATGCCATACTTTGTCAAAAGCCTGAGATATGTCTAGGAAAGCAGCCGAACAATATCTTTTGGCATTTAGGTCCATGTTTATATTGTTTACAAGTCTATGCACTTGTTCTTTAGTTCCACGCTTATTGCGAAACCCAAACTGATGATGGAATCATTTTTCTTTTTTTTTCTATTATATAGTTTAGCTTCTTTGTGTATAGTTTCTGAAAAACTTCCCATATCATCTGAAAATTAATCAGTATGCATTCTCCACTCAAACATTCCAACCTAATTCTCATATATATTCTGAATAATTACACACAAATCTTACACATAACATGATTTTCTACAATTATCTATTATTAATTATACACACATTTTAGTTGTTTCCGCTCTTATCACTCATTAGCATTGTTCAATAAGTTCACATCAGGAAAATTTCATTCAAGTCACTGTCATTTACCATCAGAATAAATGTTCAATTCAATTGCTAAATTATAAATTTTTATCTGTCGAACGATTCCACCATTTGTCATTTTCTTCTTCTATGTGACTGAGAGATGAGTTCATTCAAATCAAAGGTATTATTTATACAACACTTCTTTCCACAAGACCTTTGCCATTGCTCATATCTACTTAGCCAGTGACAATTTAAAATGGTTATCTTTCACGGATCTGTATATTCCTGAGTTTTCTGAGAATACTTCGCAGATTAACATTTTCTTTTTAAATAACTATATTTATCATCATTCGAATTGGAGTATATTTACTTTAATAAAGTTTACTCTAGTATATGTAAAATTCGATCATATATTATTCTATAGCATATTTTTTATTATACATATTACATTGTATTTTGATATTTAATGTTGAAATATTATGGAATTCGCATTATATATAAGCCTTTCTTATTCCTCGAGTTTATTCATAAAGCCATATCGATTCGAAAGTACACGGAAACTTTTTTCAGACTAACAATATGAAAAATCGGACGGTTGGAAATTTCTTTTTTATTTGGGGGAAAAATCCGAGTTTCCCACTTTTATAAAGCCAGAAAATGTTTTAGGGCACCAATAAAAAATATATACAATATTGCAGGGGTCGTAGAGGATACCAAAATAGTTTTCCCTTCTTTGTGGCTTTTCCATTAAGATTGAAAATTTCCATAAACTCTGGGGAGTGTTATATTTGGCTGGCAACGACCTTTGTCGAAGAGCTGGGCAAATCATCGAAATAAAATGTGTGTTGAATATTTTGTACGAAATTATGTACATTTCTTTTCTGTGCTTGCTGTAGGAATTCTTAGGACTGATATTACCGTAAGATGTGCAGTCAGCGTTTATTGCTTTATGATTTCATTAAAAGTATGACTATTTTATGCTTTATGAAGTTATGTTTTCATAACTAAAGGAATTATTTCAGATATGCATTAAATACACAATTATTATAAAATCGTTCACTACGGTAATTAAAACTTACTTAGCCAAAGATACAGAGAGCAGAATACAGAAAACGATCATCATCTGAGTGGATGAGGACAAAAATGGTATTGAAATATTAGAACGGCACTAGAATGATTGTGAGGTTTTTGATGGAGATTACGTTGATGAATAAAGCCAATTTTGAACAAAAGAACGCGTTTTCTTTGTTACTCCCGGGAATTTTCAGCCAATACTTGGGCTGAAAATATAGTCAGCAACACCAAATTGACTGACCTGAATTGATTTAAACTGTTTGTTACCATAAATGCAGTTGCTACAAAACCCATAAATATTTTTTATAACATCTTTATTAGATACGCTTAGTACAATCTTAATTATTATTATTATTATCACAATTAATTTATTACTACTTTTCCTATGTGCTTGGATTAATTAACAAGCAAGACGAGCGCGAGAAAATACATCAGTATGTATTCCTCAATTATAAAATTATAATTATTAATTATTAACTTATAGATATAGTTTACACTAATAATACACACTAAATGTTCACACAAGTTCGTATGGTTTTGTTCGTTTCAATCTCCTGACATCCTGCGCGCTGTCCAGCAGTTGTATTGCTTCCACGTTAGTATGATTTAGTAATCTTCTTTCGTGTTTCAAGGCATAATCCTGCACAACTTCGCCAATCCATTTGATTTCCAGATCAACGTGCATCATTGGTTCCATAGCGATAGGCATTGGTAATCAATCGAAGAACCTTGTTTTGACAGCGCTGTATCACTAACTGATTTGAATTTTTAGTGCAACCGCATATTTGCACCCCATAGGTCCAAATTGGCTTTATAATTGTATTATAGATCAACCTCTTTGATTTTAGATCAAGTTGAGAGTATCTTCCGACTAACCGGTGTAGTTGTTTTATTTTGGTTCTAATGTGTTCAAGATCGATTCCAAGGTATTTTGCTGTCTGCTTGAGGAATCGGGCATCCATTGAGTGATATAATTAAGTTTTTATTATTTCGTCTTAATGCAAAATTAACGTGGACAGATTTGGAGCTATTAAGTTGAATTTTCCAATCTTTTGTCCATTTGTAGATTTTGTTGACTGCCACTTGCCCTTTTTCTATTGCCCCAGGCAGAGATATATCTTTTGCCATAATTACTGTGTCATCAGCAAAGGTTCCAAGAAGTGTTTCTTTTGTTGGCAAAACCCGTAAATATCAAACAAAATATGTATTTGCTTTAAAAATGCTTATTAGATAAATGTGTAGAATTCAATAAAATAACTAAAGGCTAATAATTAATCATGGCGGTAAAACCGTGTAATTGTTCTGTTTGCAATGTTTCAGTTAGTAGACTAGGTGTGGTTCACAGTCTACATTAAACAATATATTCAGTCGTGATAAACCGTAGTTGCAAAAAAGGACACACTAAAATGAAATTTAAGAAACAATAACGAGCTAACACTATTTATATAACATTAAAACATCTAAATATTGCCAAAATGAATATAATAATACAACATAACAAAAACAATCCGTGAAAATTTCATTAAAATTAGTTAATTTGTAACTAATGTATATATGATTTTTTTAATTACCATAAAAGTTAAGAGTTAACTTGAAAGTACTCACAAGACGATTGATTTTGTATTTACGGCGCAAAAACTCTTTTATGGAAATAATAAATAATTAAATTAAAACGGCAACAATAAAAACCAAACGCAACTTTGTAATTACGTTTGGGACTGGCCGTGTATTTTGAAAGACAACTGATAAACTTTTCCGTTTGACGTGTCTCGGCACAGAACTTTTCCGGCCGTGGTTTGTGGCGAAACAATTAATAACAATATTGATAGAAATTCTCGTCGAGTCAACGTTTTGTTCACCGTAGTGGCCTAAAAGAGCTCTTATTGGTGCTACGCGTTGGACAATCGCCTAAGGCGGCGCACGGAAAACAGCTGAACCGGCGTCTCGTTCGGGGGGCGCCTGCCTCAGACGTGCATTTCTAGACAGTTGCCGCGTTGCCACCACTTGCGTTTTTTATTTAAATTTAATAACATCGTTATATTAAGCTAATTTTAATTAACGTTGGGAAATATCGACTGAAAATAGTAGAAACACTCGATTGTAACAAAACAGTCGAACTAGTCGATAGTAAAAAACTAGTGACCGAAAATACTAATCACTATTTCAGTCAAATGCAGAGTTCCAGTATTTTTCTACTCGTGATAATTTCTTCCCATAGTAATTTTGTGGGTGGAGAGATAATTTTTTTTAAATATATTTTAAAGTCTCCTTTTACCAACTGGGGTTTATCTGGACTGGACCTACAGTTTAACGTGGGCTCCGAACGACGCTCCTCTGCATTAAGCCTACCGACTGGCGAGTGACCAACTTTAGAAATCACCCCAGAAAACATCCGGTCTTACCCAGCCTGGTTACTGACATGATTTGGATCATTTTCCTTGTCAGATTTTACACTCTTGCCTAGGACAATCACGACCATGCCCGAGCAGGATTCGAATCCGCGGCTATCGCAACAGTAGAAGGACCGTCCTATCGCTTTTACCACTGCGCCACCAAGCCGATGCGTTTTTTTGTTGTTATGTTCGTAAAAAGTGAAACTCTGCTCAGACAGGTCACGACTAATATATTATTAATGTAAATAATCATCAAAAGATGCAATGACTGGAGAATATGGTGGGTGGGGTAGCACTTCCAGCATGTGGTCGAGCGTTTTCATGCTGAAGAATAACATTGTTGTGCCTTCGCTCGAATTTTATCTATTTTTCGGGCATTGCTCAGCTCAAACGCATCAATTGTAATTGATAGCGATCAATTACAAATGATGACCCATTAATGGTTTCATCGAGTAATGTCTTCAAATTCTCTTTGCCTGTGCAGATCGATCTTTGTATTCGGTGGGAAAATCATAATTTTTAAATTTACATCGTGGAGTAACTGCCTACAAAATACCCAGAAATATAATCCCAGATGCTAAACACGGGCGGGGTGCCAGTAGCGCCAACTAAAACCTGATAACGAATAGCTGGCGGCAACCCTGAGACGTTTATCTGGGATGTTATTGAAGGGTATTTCGATTCATAGAGTGCTCAACCATCGTTTGGTTTAGACGTGCCACCATCGACTGCCCAAGCCTCGTCTCCAGGTAACACCGCTGCCATCCGTTTTATCTAATTGTATTTTTCACATTTTTTTATATTGCCAATAAATAACGGTCACATAATGTAAACACCACGATTTCATTTCGTTTTACCTCCATTCACCGAGCCACATCATTTACCCTAAACCAGTATTTATATATTGCAATCGCGGAAGCATGGCTGCTATAAGCTTCACATCGCATTCGATGACCTTCAACTGCCTTGTTCTTCAAATTGAACAAAAGAAGTTAAATTTCCCGCAAATGTCATCAATTTTCAATGTACTGAAAAGGTTTTTTTGTTCACACTTAAGGACGAAATACGAATGATTATGGCGGCGAAGGTGCAACATGAAGTTGGTTACAAATATACCAGATGCGATTAATACAGAGTAATACCATTTAATATATAGACCTGATAATTGCGTTAGCGAAAATTGCCATGAAAATACGAGAAGTATTCTCTTCTTTTCTGGTCCACAGAACTTTAGCAACGTCTGGATATGGTTTCTATATATGCTTTCGTTTTAACACTATTCTGACAGTTACATATTTGGGTTAACGAGACTATTAGACTCAATACATGATTTCAACTTTTTTGATACATATTTTATATTAACATTTTTGAATTTGTATTCTTACGTCTTTTGTTTTTCCAGGTAATTATGCACCACTGCGTTACTGATTTCAACTATATCCAAAAACCATTATTAGTAAGTATTGTTATATCGTAACTAAATTTTAATACTACATATAAATCCATTTTCTCAATTTCAAATTCGTATTTCAATTTTTATTTCAAGTAGGATCTTTATATCAATCCTGTCAAGTTTTATTATTATATTTCACAAATAAAAATAATTATTTTTAGTAAACATTAGTTCTAATTTATTCATGTATATAGGCAATCTTAATCCTTTAATTTAACGTCAATAAGAATATCAAAATATTGCAACAACTGACAAATTATTTTACATTCATTTCTATTCCATAAATTGCTAAACAGCAAAATGCATAAATTAGAAGCATTTTAAAAAGCTACCAAGTTAATTTATTCCTGTTCAATAATTTATGTTATTAACCTACGTTAATTCCAAATATAATGGGATATTTGCATAATACCAAATAATTGTCATTAACTTAATAACTTTTATCATTATTAATAAAATATGGGTTTTGTTGATAATGATAATAATAAGTGAAAAATGTTTTTAATCATTGTTAATAACAATATTTTTAAGACTATAATATTTGTATATAAGTTATCATTTCCGTTTTAATGATTACATATATGTCGATTAAAAAATCGATGATCTAACTATTGTCGCCAATGAAATGCATTTTTATAATATATATTGCTAGATAAAAAAGTTGAGTTCGCAATATTTAAAAATTCGTTCCTTCTCTTTATACTATATTTTCTTTATTAAATATCAATTATAATATATCCAATAAAACAGTCAATGCGCGTCAATAAAATTTATGACGTTACAATGTTGCCTCATCAACGTAGAGTTTTGGTTTACAACGTTTGCCGGTTTGTAACCTCTAATTATTATCATTAATAATTTGAAGAATTTTGTAGATATTTAACAACGGTATCGACTAGCATTAACACACATCGAATTTTACTAACAAATTCAGTTATATGCTCCGGCACATCAGACAGCATTCAGTCTCTTTTTAACTAAAGTAAAATCAGAAGGAAAAATCCGCTAGCGAGTTTAAAACGAACTTAATATTTTTTCAAACTGCATTTGCCAACATGTTTTATTGGAAGGACTATGCTCTGATGCATCAGTTACGTTATCATTTTACTTCTTTAATTCTCTCCAGCGATTTTCACCTGAGATGATTATTATTATTCATTCACTGGAACATTTCGTAAACTTTGATTTAAAATCTGTTCGCATTGCAACGTTGGTGTGCTAACGTCTTGAAACTATTTGTAGTTGTAAAAAGTGTGTGGAAAAGTCATTTTTGGCTCTATTCCTATTAGTAACAGGTCAATTGAAAAGTCTCCGGCCTGACACATAGATTGGCGCCACTAGAATTAAATCCTTTTTTTTTAGTTATCCCTAACCCTGAAAAGATGTGTGTATAAATTTGACAGCTGTCGGATCATTAGTTTGTGAATTATAACACTTTGAGTGAACGAACTTTTGTTATTGTGAAAAAAATGGATAAAAAGGAATTTCGCTTGTTGATAAAATATTGCCTTTTGAAGGGAAAGAATACAGTTGAAACAAAAACTTGACTTCATGCGGACTGCCCAGGAAAATCAACCATCAAGGATTGGTATGCTAAGATTAGAAGTGGTGAAATAAGCACCGAAGATGGTGAATGCAGTGGACGCCCAAAAGAGGTTGTTACAGACAAACACATTAAAAAAATCCACAAAATGATTTTGAATGAAATAGCAGGCACTCTAAAGATATCAACTGAACGTGTACATGATATCATTATTTGGGTATGAGAAAGCTCTGTGCAAATTGGGTGGCGCGCGAGCTCACTTTTGACCAAAAACAACGACGAGTTTATGATTCCGAGCAGTGCTTGAAGATGATCAAGCGTAATAAATCCGAGTTTTTGCGTCGATACAATGGATGAAACATGGCTCCATTATGTCATTCCGAAGTCCGATCGACAGTCATCCGAGTGGACTGCACACGATGAACCTGCTCCATAGCGTGGGAAAACCCAACAGTGGGCTGGCAAGTTTATGGCGTCTGTATTTTAGGATGCGCATGGAATAATTTTCATTGATTACCTTGAAAAAGGAAGGACCATGAACAGTGACTATTACATATCGTTATTAGACCGTTTGAAGAACGAAATTGCCGAAAAACGGCCGCATTTGAAGGAGAATAAAGTGCTGCTTCACAAAGACAATGAACCGTGTCACAAGTCAGTGAAAACGATGGCAAAAATCGATCCATCCACCGTATTCTCCATATCTGGCTTACAGCGACTATTTCCTGTTCTCACATCTCAAACGAATGCTCGCTGGGAAGAAACCTTTGTCGATTGAAGAGGTGATCGCCGAAACTGAGGCCTATTTTGAAGCAAATGACAAATCGTACTACAAAAATGGTATCGAAAAGTTGGAGGGAATTATGTTGAATAAAAAAAAAAAATTTTGCCAAAAAATTTTGTTTTACTGTGGTAGGCCGGGGACTTTTGACCTTTTACCTCCACTCATCTCTTTGACAAATTTGATAATTTAATTATATGATAATTAACAATAGTTTTTAGATTCGTGTCATGGTCTTAAAAAAATCGAAGAAATGGTAGATGTAGCCAGCAATGGATAAATGCTTTAATAATAAATAGTCACTTTCCACTACACAATAAACTACTATTCATTTAAATAGTCGCTACGACTTATCATAAATTCAGAAAAAAAACAATAATAAATATATATAAAAATTAAATACTAGTTGAGTTTCTATAACCTTTTTTTACCTTAGCAACATAGTAATATAGTTACATTTCTTATACGATTTAAATTCGAAAGTGTTTTCGAAAGTCTTGGCTAGTATTTCGTAATCTTTTGATTTAAAAGATAGATATGTCACTAATCCTTATCAACTATTACTTTGTTATACCATTGAAGTTTAACATAAAATCAATGTTACGATTAATCACTTGAAAATAATGTCGAAACCTTTGACAGACGATTAAAAACGTTTTTATAGGAATTATAATTCATCTGATATTACAAACGTATGTAAATTGAGATAATTTTTCCATGCCTGAATAAGTAATTTATCGAATTTTGTTCCGTTATTTTATTTTCAATAAGAAATGTTAAAGTAACATATCAAAGTAATGTAACAGCTGACCTTTTCGCAACATCTGTATAAGCTATTCTAATTGCTGTGAAACACTTACGTTATCACTTCTGTAATATCTAAAAAGATGTGCGAAAATCTTATATATCTTATCTGTGTTAAAGGGACCGAAAAGTAGGAAGAAATATGTACGGATTATTTGTTTTTCCAAATTTACTTCTTTTAAACCCACTTCCTTGAGTACACAGCCAGAAGTGCGACTGAGTTAAATCAGGTAAATGTAATAATTGCGGAATGATATAAGTGGAATTTTGATCAATAACCCGAATAATCTATGTTGTGCTGATTATCGTCATAAAGAACCAAGGTATCTGGTTATCCAGCTTCTGAAGACGAATCATACAAACGATGCATAACACTCAAATAATATTCGTGACAGTTTGTCACTATTGTTTATTGTTTAGACTTAACTATTTCTTAATCTCGGCAGAAAACGTTAATCTTAAGCAAATAATAAATTCTATTTGGTTTTTATATCAGGACTGCACCAGAATGTTAAGAATGATATAGGAAGAATATTTTCTTAATATTATGATTAACTGTTATCTTGATGGATTTTTTTTTCTGGCTAGTCTTATGTTAGCTAGATAATCTCTAAAGTCTCACATATGTGTCCGAATATATGTTATATAGAGCTACTAATACGATACTGCATATTCTAAGAAATCGGAGTGATGTATTTAGTAAGATAGTTTTATACTAAATTAAAAGTTGTTGTTTTTAACTGTCACATGTTTCATAACTGGTACAGTCAGCAAAATTGCGAAAAGATCGTAAGATTAATTAACCTTCTATTAAATTTTCCATACTACTCGGAACATTATTTGAAGCAGTTTAGTAGAGTTCAGGCAGAAGTGAATTGTTTTTATAAACTCTGGTCCGTGTATTTTCGGTACAAACATTGAAGTTCAGGGGATAAGGCCATTAAAGTTGAATTCACTTAGTTCAGTCCCTCATCTGTAGACCATTCAACTAGTAACCATTCCATATAGGCTGTATCATGGAGACTTGGATGAAAACATTATAACTCTGAGGATTACACAGGTCTCATGCAAAAAAGCTGTTTTCATGTTATTCCTATGTATTTTGGTATGCTGAACTTGTTTATTGCAAAATTTCAGTTTAAATTAACATCATTTGTCCTTTCATGAGTAGGTCATTTATCCAATTTTGCTCCGTTAGTTTATTTTCAATGAAAATTATATGGAAACATTCCAGGATGTCGAGAGCTGGTGGCTGCATTTAGGATTCAACACGATACAGGACAATAACGTCATTTCATATTAATTGATCTAAAGGAAGCTTTAAAGCAGTTCTGCTTCACAACAACGGTTTTTATGATTTCATTCCTGTAGATCATTGTGTACACCTCAAACAAGACTACAAGTTGGTCCTTCGGAAATTATGGATGGAAGGCAAGATTATGGTTGGCAGTTTGGCGTCTTAAATTACTAAACAGACCACATAACATGACACTAATCAGGTGTTTAACCCTCTCTAGAACGTAATCGGCGTAGAAATATTCACCAAGGCATCGTCTGACAAAAAACTTTTGTCAATCAAAATTTGGAAGGTTGATTTGTCAAGAAATGCTAGCAAATCGTTATTGACCAATCGTATTGTTTAAAAAAGTTTTACTTACTCGACTCCAATCTGTAACAGTCATATTTCGATGTTATCTAGCTCATTGGAGTTGTTTCTTTTTCGCGCTGTCAGTTAGGCGTGGTTTTTTTCAAGACCGCCGTCCTATTGGGTTTGAAACTCCAGCAATAACTACTCTCTCTCCCTGGGAATGTGTGGAGTGCAGTAACAATGTTTTTATCTTTCTACATTTTCTTGGAGACGCATCCAAAGCCTTACCCATCCTGAAAAGTTGAAAATTGAGTTGAGGTAATCGCGTCTAACAAAACAAAAGTATTACTATACGGAGCATTACTTTTTGATTGGCCTTTTGACTGTTTTACATACAATAGCCGATTAAAAGTAATGAAATTATAATATCTAGACAATATAACAACAAACACTGCAAAGCGTGCGTTTTAACGGACAATGGCTAAATGCGACGAAGAAACGTCACACAAATGACACACGTATTACTGTGTTGCCACTTAAAAACAATCCACATAAAACAATAATAATGATACCAACGCCTATTTAAGATAAAATAACCCTTTAAAAACAACATCTATTATTGAAACAAATATAATAAACTATAAATTACATAAATACGTACTGCCTCTAATTATTTGGCCACCTGTATCCTTATTCTTCTATTCTTGAAACGGATACTGATTAAATTAGCGATAATAGAGAAATACTTCTTGATAAACGTTAAGAATCACAGGATATTCTACTCTACAAATATCTCTGGATTTGGCGCATGTGCACATTAAGCTCCATTTAAATAGCAGGTAAATAGGTTCAGGAGGTAAAATGATAAATTTTGGAAATAACACGTCTTATTTAAAAAAGTATTGAGTAAAAGGAAATAATAAAAATATAATTAATATATGTCCAGCCAGTTCTATTTTTAGAAAAACACCATATTACACGTCATTTTTTTTATAAATAGATATAGAAATTTTATAAATAATTGATTTAATGTTGAAACTATATATACTGAGGGAAATAAACGTTGAAATTTTTTTGAAATAACTATGCCTTTCTATCTTTATAGAAACACCATATTTAAATTAATTTACATATATGAACAATTAAAAAAAACTACAAGAACAATATAAATAAACATTACCATAAAAAGGAGCAAAATCGTTTAGATCAAACCCATCCAATATAGTTAAAACCAGCAGTGAAATTCTCCTAATATATATATATATATATATATATATATATATATATATATATATATATATATATATATATATATATATATATGATATATGATATATGATGATATGATAAATATATGATCCCAAAACTATTCTTTATTCACAAACCCCAGTAATGAATTGACTACCTCGAGCTTTCGATTAACATATTGTACATTTACTAGCTTAAAATGACTGGATTATCGTACTTTTAAGCTGAAAGAAATCTCATTCAATACGTCAGTATTTTCAAAAAAATAATTTATTTATCTATGTTATAATACTTTTATATAAAAATGCGTTCTCTTTTCTTTGTTTGTCATTAGATCATTAGTATCGTTGATAGTTTTATATTTTTTTATTTGACCCAGGTCTACTTTTGTTAGCAAATTTAATTATTTCATAGTATCACTCTTCACTGTTCTTGCATCCTAGCAGAGTACTGTCTAATTTCTTCTTCTTTGATTCTATGAATTTCACATTCTTTGTCTTTTACCCTCAACAAATTCTTGCTACATCTTATCTATAAAATAAAAATTAAATCATTACTAAAATGTATCATGTTTAAAATAAATGTCTAGTTATCACCAGTTACGACAATTTTTGTCTCTATTCTTAATGGATAAACCTCATTAATCAATTAACTACTTCCAACAGAACAAGAATAATTTTCTTCTCTGTTCTTGTTATCATTAAATTTTGGCATATACCTATTCCAGGTCGTTGAAAATGATGCGTTATAAATTTGGCAGCTAAAATTCCCACTATAAATAAAATTGATGTTGTTTGGATTTTAAAACTTTTAAAAATTTAACCTTACATTCTGCACTTACACTTGTTCTTCCATATTTTAAAACTAATGCATGGTAGACCACCAAGAATAACACAATAACTTAATTATTTTTACTATAAAATTATTAATGTTTGTAATTATTAACGCTAAATCTAAATATTATAAATTTTTTGTTTAAAATTTAGAAAATAGTTTGTTCAATCTCCTGCATAGAATAAGTGAGCATGCGCCAAATCCGGAGATATCTGTGGAGTAATGTATCCTAAGAATCGCTATTACAGTTCTTTATGATGAATTTGGGAGTGGTTCTTGCGATCTTATTTAAATTACACATTATCCCTTTTAAAATTATTTCAGATAACGGTTAATGCAACATATAAAACTATTGCAACAACTGACCTTTCCGCCGTTCGTAGCGGTGTTCCTCATAATATTAGTTAAAACACTAACGTAACCTAACTGGGTTGACCTTAAAACGGTCAAAAGCTGTGTACGCTATCGTTATTTCCATAACATACTAGCGGCTTACACAACATTGCCAACCTGACGTTTAATTAGTTGTTTCGAACAGCACATAAACTTTTTCAATTCGCAAATGGTCAACTTTCGAATTACAATGTATTGTTTGGTTAGTTTACTATGTATTTTCACACTTTTCTATTGTGTAACCATTTTTATTTCTGTTTTTGTTTGAATATACGTCGATACATCATTGGATTTGATAATATCTCTTATGTATAAAACATATCTATATATATATATATATATATATATATATATATATATATATATATATATATATATATATATATATATATATATATATATATATATATATATATATATATATAGTGTATATATGATATATACTGAATTAAAATATTGTTTTCCCAAATTAAAATTATGTTCGACTACCTAATTTGAGTTAAAGTTTTCATTTGATTTGTTTTCGTCGTCCGGGAAACGGACAAATTCACCCGCGGCACTTGTGATCGGATGTACTGCGCCGGTGACGCTCAAAATTACTGTTCGATTATACTACGGACATATTCTTTTATTTTTTTTATCTATTATACTGATAATCGTCTAGTGTGGTGTGCACGTGCGTTTTTCTTATCGTTCAGTTGGATTATCGTAGTTGCGTGGAAACTGTGGAATCGCTTCCTCATCATGGTAAGGATCACGAGATCTCTCGTCGACTGGTACTTTTTTTCGTCTGTGACAACCGTTTCGTAACGCCCTGTATATGCCTCAGAAACTGTTCCTCGAGCGCAAGGGAATTCCTGTCTAGTTAATCTGTTAAACTGACCATTTTTACAACGAATCGGTATGGAAAAACTTACAGAATTGTTTCGAAATAACATTGATAATCTTCACAACCGCTTTAGTCTTTTTTGGTTTCTTGTTTAAATAATTAAATCAGTAATCTACAAAAGGTAGTGTCGTTCTCTTCATTGTGTATAGACTATTTCTAGTATATATTACAATAAACCGGCGAATTATCAGTTTTCTCAAGTCTAAACCCAAAACAGCTAAAAATATATTCGATATAACTTTAGTTGATTATTATTTATTGACAGTAATTTTCTTAATCCTAATTATGGCGATTTAAAACAAATAAATTATTTAATTCTAACATCGCTGTAGCAGTATTCCGGAGGATAGTCATTAAACGTATATATTAAAATAACTTCGTACAAAAATCAACAAAGAAATGTATCTAGGTTTGTCAACTTTCGAATTACAATGTATTGTTTGGTTAGTTTACTATGTATTTTCACACTTTTCTATTGTGTAACCATTTTTATTTCTGTTTTTGTTTGAAAATACATCGATACATCATTGGATTTAATAATATCTCTTATGTATACAACATATCTATATATTTTTTTATTACATCTTACGTTGTATACTCATTACTATCTTAATATACATTTTAATTTATTGTTTTGTTTTAATTAATTGTTGCATCAATAGACAATCAAAGCTAGTGTCTAAATTAAAATTATATTCGACTACCTAATTTAGAGTTAAAGTAACCGAGTGGATTTGGTTTGGTTTCCTGATCTTCTGATTTCCTGCGTGTTATCCAGTAGCTATGTTACTTCCAAATTCCTGTGATTTTGCAACTTCATAAACCCATTTGATTTAGAGACCATCGTGCAGTTAATCATTGAATATCTTCGTCAGTTGATTTGATGTCTTACTGCAAACATTTTCTTTCATCTTATGTCAAGTTTGTGTCTTCCTACTAACCGATTAAGTAATTTTTGTATAATGTGATGTGATGTGTCGGTTTATTGTAAATACTTAAAAAGATATAAAACAATATTTTTTTATATAATTTATTTAGTACATTTATAATTGAGTAATACATGTATATGATACAATACTGATGTATTTTCTCGCACTCGTCTTGCTTGTTAATTAATCCAAGTACATAGGAAAAGTAGTAATAAATTAATTGTAAATTAAGATTGTACTAAGTGTATCTAATAAATATATTATAAGAAAAATTATTACATTGTTACTAATCGTTGCCGACGGACAACTTGTCTTTACAATAACTTAAATTTAGGTATATATGTATATATATATATATATATATATATATATATATATATATATATATATATATATATATATATATATATAAATCCCGTTTTAGTTTCTAGTGTAATAATGTTTATGTATTAACACTGTTGTTTTTCTATTAAATGCCCGTCACTACACTAGAGTATACAAGATCAAATGGTTTAATCCTTTTGAGTTTGTGTCCTGTTCTGGTTGGAATCAGAGGTTTGTTCAAGAGTTGTAATACTTCGATATTAACATGAGAATAGAGTATCATCATATCTTCTTGCAGTTCTATTGATTGAAGATCCTCATAAATGAATTCCATATGCTCATATAGGTTTCATACTTGTTTTGCAATAGCAATTTATCAAGTACTGATAATTGTGATTTTCTTGCAATAAAAAATACATATTCTTGTATTTTAATTATACACATAATTATATGGTTATTTATATATTTTATCCTAAATTCATTATATTAAAATTTGACAATTTTTTTGTATTTAATACGGAACTTCTATCTATTAACTTCCACATAAAAATCACCTTTTATGAAATATTAATACTAATTTCTAGATCGAGTTTCAGGTGGTTTCCTATAATCTTCAAAAAGAATACGTTTCATACATATTTTCTTTAAAAAGTTTGAATTATGCAACGTAACAAAAGACTATGGTAACATATCAAATAAAAAAAAAACAGATGATACTCCATTGGATCCATTTATTGTTAAACAACAAGGCGAATTGATAGTGGCGAATAGTGGGCGAATCCCAAAGTCAATTGATAGATACCGACGAACATTAAAAAGGATTGTGGCTAGACAATATAAAACTACCTCGGCAAAAGTCATAGCAGAACTCAACACTTACTTGAGTAATACTGTTTTGTTAAAAACACTATAGCGGAACCTCCAAAGGCTAACATTCACAGAAGGGCTGCGATTGCGAAACTTTTTATAACGAAAGCCAACGCTAAGCTGCGAAAGAAGTGGCGCAACGGTCTTAGCATCTGGTCACTTGATGACTGGACGAATGTGATATACATAACCAAAAAGATTCAGTCACGATTTGAGGAACATCCGAATATATTCAACCATCTGCCCTGGACAGAACCATCACCAGACCTCAACATAAGAGGTTAATTGAAAAGTCCACGGCCTACCATAATTAAACAAATTTTTTTGGCAAAATGCGTTTTTTTTTATGCAACATAATTCCCTTCAAGGGTGATACACTGATTATAGTGACCCTCCAACCTTTTAATACCATTTCTGTAGTACGATTTGTCCTTTGCTTCAAAATAGGCCTCAGTTTCGTCACATCACCTCTCATCACCTTTTCATTCGACGAACATTTCTTCCCAGCGAGCATTCTTTTGAGATCTAAGAACAGTAAATAGTCACTGAGGGCCAGATCTGGAGAATACGGTGGATGAGAAAGCAATTCGAAGCCCATTTCATAGATTTTTGACACGGTGCATTGTTTTGGTGAAGCAGCACTTTCTCTTTCTTCAAATGCGGCCGCGTTTCGGCGATTGCGTCTTTCAAACGGTGCAATAACGCTATGTAAATAGTCGCTGTTGATGGTCCTTCCTTTTTCAAGGTAGTCAATGAAAATTATTCCATGCGCATCCCAAATTATAGACGCCATAACCTTGCCAGCCGACTGTTGCGTTTTTCCACGGTTTGTAGTGGGTTCATCGTGTGCAGTCCACTCGGATGACTGTTGATTGGACTTTGGAGTGAAATGATGGAAGCATGTTTCATCCATTGTCACATATCGACGCAAAAACTCGGGTTTATTATCAATTCGTCGTTGTTTTTGATCAAAAGTGAGCTCGCGCGGCACCCACTTTGCACAAGCTTTCACATACCCAAATACTCGTGAATGATATGATGTACACGTTCAGTTGATATCTTTAGATATCTGTTATTTCATTCAATTTCAATTGACGGTCATTCAAAATCATTTTATGGATTTTTTAAATGTTTTCATCGGCAACAACTCCTTTTCGGCGTCCAGTGCGTTCATCGTCGTCGGTTCTCATTTCACCACGTCTACCAATCCACTACCAATTAGCATACCAATTATTGGATGGTTGATTTTTCTGGGGCAATATCCGGAAACTCGGCATCAAGTCAGGTTTTTGCTTCAAATGTATTTTTTCCTAAGATTTAAAATGTTATAAAGGGTGTAGGAGAAAAACAATTTTATTTTACGGATAGACATGGCGACTTACGGAATATACAGCACCAACGACACTGCCAATTAAATCTTGCTGTAATAAACCCCAAACCATTTTAATGCAAACACCTCACGTCATTCAGTGCCGTATTAATCGCTCTATATAACCTATATACATATATTTAGATAGATAAATGATGTGTGTGATACGTAAATAACACGATGCTATAAATCTTGTTACGAAATTGTTCTTGAAAAGTTTTGACCAATATTACGCAAGAATAATTTTCTTCTTTTACCAATTTCTGCTTATTCATTATTGATTAATAATTAATTTGTCACCTCTTATTGTGACAGCTGAGGGAAAGTAATGTTTATAAGTATATTGAATATTGTAGTTTTTTTAATAAACTCTATAAGATGCTAGCAGTTGCGAAATTAATAATTTCAACATATAGATGCTAAATTTAAAATGTATTTCGACATGTTTGTTTACTATTTGTATAGTAAATAAAGCAATAAAATTATTGTTAATAGAACTATAATATATTTAAATTACTTTACATGGAATTATTAAAGAATTAAAAAATATTAAGCCTAATTAACGCCTAACATCGTAAATAGATAAATAAATAGATAATAATAATATTACACAACTTTATGTAATTTTTTTTAACGAATTATTGTTAAAAATTTATTGTTATAGTTTGTCTGATGTAACGTTTTTTTCCTATAAATAATCAAGTATGCATTGTCAGAGGTCTGTTTGAGTGTTACATATAATGCAATAAATTTACTTTTAAATATATTTTTAACGATTCTAATAAAATCATTTCTTCTTCGACCATTCATTATAATTGATAACCGAATTGAATGAACGTATTTATTCGTATTAATTCACATGAAAAATGATTAAGATCAACGTTCTGATATTAAATATTATCAGCTTTTGAACAAGGATTATTTCCGAGATCCTCTTGAACGCAATGTTTTAATTATCATTAATATGCTATTAAAAAAAGAAACCAACATGTTCACAAGTATTGCGAATTAAGAGGTGTATTCTAGTCTAGAAGTTTAAAAAAAATCAATTTTTCTCACGATTTCAAAACTTTACCTTGTAAGAACATAATCTTCAGAGGATCTTTCAAAATTTAAATTATAATAGAAGTTATATCTGTTTTGGTGACGCGGTATCTAAAAACAAAACTTAAATACAAACACTTTTTTCGAAACTACTTTTTTCGAGACGATTTCGACATGATAACTCAATTTTTACTGAATCTATGTAATGTAATCAAAGTAAAAAAAAATTATCCCGGCTTGGTTGGCGCAGTGGTAAAAGCGACAGGGCGGTTGTCGGTTTGTGATTGTCCCAAGCAAAAGTTGAAAGTCCTTGAGATATTTATCTCAAAATTTTGACAACTGACTTTAGAGCATATATCATCAAATTAAGAAATATATTTTAATATAAATTAGAAAAACTAAAATAGACTGAAACATTAAAGAAAAATAATAAATAATCGGTGACTTGAGGACGTATAAATTTAAAATACAAAATAGAATGAAAAATAAACGAAAACTGAAGGTTTTTTGGTTGTTTTCCTCAAAAATTGTTCGCTGGATTTAGTGAAATAAGAAGACTTAGAGCATATATTTTCATGTATAGAAATATATTTATGTATAAATTCAAAATACAAAATAGAATGAAAAATCAACAAAAAATAATTTTTTTGGTATATTTTTCTCAAAAATTCTCACTGGATTTGAGCGAAATTTAGTCTCTAGAGCATATGTTTTCGAACATAGAAATTAACACATAAAATAGAACGAAAAATTAAAAAAATTAAACGTATGCCAAAAAAGCATATTTTTCTCAAAAATTACTTTCTGGGTATTAGTGAAACTTTGGAGTATGTTTTTTCAAATATACAGATATATTTTTAAACATTTAAAATATAAAATAATCGTTGAATTTGGTATCTGGAACACTTTCTTTGTCTTAATATATTCTCCATCTATAAATATAAAATGTCATGTAAAAAGTTTTTCTTAAAAATCTGTATATTGACAACAGGATCTTTTGTGTAAGTATTTAAGTGTGTAAGTGTAATTATTTATCAGCATTAAAAGCCCCAGGTACATATCTGTTCTATATTTATCCTATCTGAGCAGATACGAATAGTGTTTTAAATGAGTCTGATTAAAATTGAGAGAGCTATTTTATTATAAACCAAAAAATATGTTTTGGGAAAAATAAACTTGAAAGTTGCAAACTAATTAAAGTGTGTTCCGTAATACATGTCCATGTATTACGTGTGCTCCAACGAGCCAATATCATTAGAACATAAAAAAAATTTGGATTTTTAATATCATTGGGACGCTTGGAATGAGACAGAAAAGAATAGAGCGAACAAATCTTCCAGATGCGGGACGCCAGAGTGCCTCCAATCAACCTTCCCGATTGTTTACCCGACATTTTCGAAATTAAAAACAGCGCGCATTATTTATCGCTTTTTTCTGGAGTTTGAAACGTGTCGTTAGGTCCGCGTGATCGCCATACGAAACGTACTGACCCAACTCGCATAAAAACCACAACTATTTTGTAGGTCAGGATGATATGAAACGGCGCGCAATTTGGCATCGTCGCGTCTCACCCGAGCCAACGAACCAAATGCTAATGAAATCCACACAGCGAGAGCCTTCAGTTGTTTTCCGTACGCGGTGAAGGTTTGTGGGCCGGATACGAGCGCCAGTCGAGTAGCAATCTCGTCGGGAAGACCGCCGCTGTTTTTTTTTTCGTTTTTAGTTTTCATTTGTTTTGTTTTCGTCGTCCGGGAAACGGACAAATTCACCCGCGGCACTTGTGATCGGATGTACTGCGCCTGTGCCGCTCAAAATTACTGCGCGATTATACTACCGACGTATTCTTTTATTTTTTTCGCTGTTATACTGATAATCGTCTAGTGTGGTGTGCACGTGCGTTTTCCTTATCGTTCAGTTGGATTTACGTAGCTGCGTGGAAACTGTGGAATCGCTTCCTCATGGTAAGGATCACGAGATATCTCGTCGGCTGGTACTTTTTTTCGTCTGTGACGACCGTTTCGTAACGCCCTGTATATGCCCCAGAAACTGCTCCTCGAGCGCAAGGGAATTCCTGTCTAGTTGATCTATTAAACTGACCATTTTTACGACGCATCGTTATGGAAAAACTTTCAGAATTGTTTCGGAATAACGTTGATAATCTTCACAACCGCTTTAGTCTTTTTTGGTTTCCTGTTTAAATAATCAAATCAGTAATCTACAGACGGCAGTGTCGTTCTCTTCATCCTGTATAGACTATTTCTAGTATATATTACAATAAACCAGTGAATTATCAGTTTTATCAAGTTTTTGTCAATTTTTTAATCATAATCATGTGGATTTAAAATAAATATATTATATAATTCTAATATCGCTGAAACTGTATTTCGGATAATAGTCATTAACCGTATATATTAAAATAACTTCGTACATAAATCAACAAAGAAATGTATTTAGGTTTGTCAGTTTTACATAAGTTCGTATTAATTTGCAATCGGCTAGATTTGGGCTTTCCTAAAGCTGTTTAATTACCAAATAATATCTCAATATAACTTTAGAGTTTATAATAATAATAATATATTCATGTTAATTAAAATATAATTGTGAGTTTGATAATTAAACTTGGTTTTAATTATCTTTTTTGTATTTTTTTAATAGCCCTAATTTTATTCTGATTAACTTCTAATTATTATGATTATAATAAAGAAGTATTGTTTGAAATAGTTTTAAATGTATACTTGAACTATTAAGGAGACGTTTTATTCACTGCATTTACAGAATAAACAAATCTTTAATTCAAAATAGATATTTAAAACAGTTTTAGTCTTTTGTTACCTGTTTAAATAATCAAATCAGTAATACACAAAAGGCAGTGTCGTTCTTTTCGTCCTGTATAGAATATTTCTAGTATATATTAACAATATACCAGTGAATTATCAGTTTTCTCAAGTTTAAACCCAAAACATCTAAAAATAAGTTCGATACAACTTTAGTTGATTATAATTTATTGACAGTAATTTTCTTAATCATAATTATGTGGATTTAAAATAAATATATTATATAATTCTAATATCGCTGAAACTGTATTTCGGATAATAGTCATTAACCGTATATATTAAAATAACTTCGTACATAAATCAACAAAGAAATGTATTTAGGTTTGTCAATTTTACATAAGTTCGTATTAATTTGCAATCGGCTAGATTTGGGCTTTCCTAAAGCTGTTTAATTACCAAATAATATCTCATTATAACTTTAGAGTTTATAATAATAATAATATATTCATGTTAATTAAAACATAATTGTGAGTTTGATAATTAAACTTGGTTTTAATTATCTTTTTTGTATTTTTTTAATAGCCCTAATTTTATTCTGATTAACTTCTAATTATTATGGGTTATTAATAAAGAAGTATTGTTTGAAATTTAGTTTTCCTTGTGAATCTTTCACCTTGCCATTTCCTATATATTTTAACAACAATAACATTGTATTATATAAAAAATTTGCAAATGTTTATATTACATTTATTTCATCAAGTTTTATTTGGACCTTTTTAAAACGATCTATTTTCAAGATCTTATATTAGAATTATATATTTTCTGAATGATCAATGATATTTTCTAAAAATGATCGTCCTAGGAGCACAAATATAATAAAATTATTTTTTATAATATGACAACATTGACATGTACATCATGACATTAAAAGGGAATAATCTCACCCCACGCATCAGTCTTCGGACTTTGCATCTTTTTTATCTTGCTTAGATCAATGGCTTGACTGACCAGAACTTCAGGTTTTTTTTTTGTTCAAAAAAATTAGATACTTAAATCACATTGCGTATTACTGTTGTGTAGTTTTTATGTTTTTTTTTGACAATGTTAATATGCGTATGATCATAATAGTCTTTAAATATATATTGATTAAGGAAAAGTACACGTACTTTAATTTGAATAGCTATATATTTGTTATAGGTTTTAGCACTTTTATCTCAAAGAAAGATTGTTTTTAAATGAGTGTACATTTAATTAAATCTAACTTATTTGTAATTTGTAAGTTGCGATGTATTTTTGTTAAGAAATAACACAACAATTCATGTTCTATAGATTTAACAGCTTTGCTAAATTCCTGTTAAGTCCTACTTGACTATATTTCTTTAAATTATCTCATTGAAAAAAGACGAATATATTACTAGCATGTGAAAGATTTAACTCCCTAGCTGTCATAGTTTGTAATTATTATATTTTTCATGAAACAAGGAAACATGAATTAACTTTAATTCTAATTACTGTGTAATTTTTATGGTTATTTTATAATTTTAATCTGTATATGATAAAGAAAAATCTTTAGTAGTTTTATTAAATAATAGTCCTCAAATTTCTTTTAATTTTAATTCCTGTGTGATGATTACAACTTCTTGTTAATATTAGCATACACCTAGTAATAAAAATAGTTTTATGGTTGTAAATAATTAATTACATACAGTTACTTTAATTATAATTGTTGAATTTAATCACTTAATTGCAACAAGAATAAACTCATGTTTTATAACAAATTTCAACTTATATTAAAAAAACACTAGGTAGGTGAAACAAATTATGATGTAATTATTTAGACTCGTTATTTTGTATTAATGTGTGTATGAAAAAGAAAAGTATTATAATAACTTTTAATATAAATAACTAATTTTTAAAAAAGCGGTTATAAAATAAATTAATTAGCAACATTAATTTACATGTATTCCTAGTTAGGGATATTTATTACTATTATGTGTATTGTTATGTTATGTGTTATCTTGTCTTGGTATAACTTTTTTTAATTATTTGAGCCATCTAATTACTAAACAAACATCAACGTATTTTTATTGCTATGTTTTGATCTTTGAACATACATTTTCTAATAAAATTTCAACTATAGTCGGAACTCATGTAGTGAGGCTACTTCTTAACCAACATTGCTGTTGATGTTGCTAGACTTATATTAGTATCAATCAGAAATAAAAAAACGTAGAATTTAGCTCATATATCACATTTCAAACTAGTCTAGCTAACAGATGTGTTACTGTAATAGTTCAAGTGTCCAGAAGAATTGAAAATATATGCATTAGGAATGGTCTTGGTTGTAATATGTACCCTCTTCTACTTGCAGTATCTTAAATCGCCTTAGAAAGCTTCTGCAGCTTGTCTGATCGGAGATATAACTTGGATAAATCTAATGTTAATGAAGCCATCCTAAGATACATGATGTTCAGGATGATAAAGATGTTGAACATGAAGGCGAGTGTATACAGTCAATAGAAAACAGAAAATTAACAAGAATGACAGTTCCGCATCTGATACGTTCTTGAATCAACTGGACCATTGGTGTTTCCAGCATGAATGCAGTTGTATTTAGTGAATGCCATGATGTTTCTTGAATTAATTGAGGATTCTGTGTTTCCCAAAACCGACTGTTGTGAGTCACTGGGCGATTACGATATTTGATGGAATTTCGGCTGGGTGGCAATAATGGAACAATTATTTTCAATAAATATTGTCACTATTTCTGCTTGTTCTTGTGGCGTATATTTATTCATAATAATATTTAAAATTAAAAAAAAATCAAAATGGTAGCGGGACTTTGCCCCACCTTATAAAATAGTCGGAACTCATGTAGTGAGTCTACTTCTTAACCAACATTGCTGTTGATGTTGCTAGACTTATATTAGTATCAATCAGAAATAAAAAACCTAGAATTTAGCTCATACATCACATTTCAAACTAGTCTAGCTAACAGATGTGTTACTGTAATAGTTCAAGTGTCCAGAAGAATTGAAAATATATGCGGTAGGAATGATTTTAGTTTTGGTTGTAATATGTACCCTCTTCTACTTGCACTATCTTAAATCGCCTTAGAGAGCTTCTGCAGCTTGTGTGATCGGAGATATAATTTGGATAAATCGAATGTTAATGAAACCATCCTAAGATACATGATGTTCAACATGAAGGCGAGTGTATACAGTCAATAGAAAACAGAAAATTAACAAGAATGACAGTTCCGCATCTGATACGTTCTTGCATCAACTGACGGAATACGAAAATCGGTATGATGAGTATAAATGCCTGTAGTCTTGATTATATGTTTTGTTCAGTACTTTAACAATTCTTTCTTTATTCAGTGTATTTTCTTTTTTTATATTTTCTTCCATAACAATATTCTCTCCCAAAAAAATTTGTATAGTCAGAATCTCAAGTCATTGAAATAACGTTTCTCCGTCGGCGTTGAACATATCTGCCATGACCCATTCTAGCGGTAATTATCCATGCATTAGTGATTATATTAATGTTCCTTTTTGACTCGTCGTCAGGAAGATAGGTTTCATAATATAGGTTATTGACAGTTACATATTATGAATGTAGAGTTTGAATTAAGAGCCCATCATGTGAATTTACGAAACTTCCACTAAGCTTTTAACGTTGTAGTTGGAAGATACACTCCCACCGAATCTTCCGAATCGGCAGCCTCACCTTTTCAAGCCTCTCTTTCTACTTTTAGTGTTTGCCTAACATCTCGATTGAAATAATTGATATTACTGCATCCACATAATCAAGTAGAAAACATTTAATAGAATTCGAAATACTTAAAACAGCGATGTACGGGTAAATGAATTCCATTTCTATAAATTGCGATGATTATTCCGTGGCAGAATTTTTCACTCATCTATAAACAGTTACGTTCATGTTGAATCACAACGTTTCTGCTGGCCAATTTTAAGTAACAGAAATGCTACTTTATCAACACTAGTTGTTTACGTAATACAACATATTTTTTTATATTAAATTAATAATGTATGTAAAATAGTTTCGGATCACGTGTAAGAATGATCAACAAAATGAGTAAAAATAAAATAACAAAATCAGTTAATCGTAATCGTATAACAAAAATGATATGTCACAATATCCTTCGTTTATTCCTATCGTATTCAAATGATAATAACAAAGAATATAGTTATTTAAATTAGTTAATATCAATGATTAATGAATGATAAGGAACTTGTTTATCTAAGTTAGATGAACATCTGAGCAGCATACACATTTATAAATTGGATTTATAAACAAACATTTTTTCAGATAGAAAGAATATTTTATCATTTCTTAACGACATTCCTGCTTTGTAAATAGTGTTGATAAAAAGCAGTTGTTTTTGTATTTATAAGGAAACAAAATACGAAGACTATGTTATTATTTTTTTGTATTAAATATATTATAATTTATCAATATTTTTTTAACATTTGTATAAATTTGTACATTATGTATAATATAAATAGTAAAGAATCGGTTACACTAAGCATATAGTATGCAAAAAACAACGACTATTGTATATAATTATATATGTTAAGTAAGTAAACGTGTTCAAACGATATACACGTATATGTTGTCAGAATTATACAGACAGCTGGTAAAGAAGTCCGTATAACCCGCTACAAGTTAGTTTATTGCTTTAGATAATAAAAAACTTCGTTAGTAGTTTCACAAAACATCAATCATCAAAAGTTCAATCATCCCCTGGTCACCGACTCACTGTCGACCATCCGTACCCTCTCTCTGAATGGCTACAAGATAACTCTGAATCGACTGAGATTGGGTCACTGTCGTTTCTCTCACGGTAACTTGATAACTTCGACCCCGCCTGCTGTGAGTTTTGTCACCATGTCCTTATTTCAGTCTACCACACACTGATCGACTCTACATGGTTCAGCTAGATTAAAGCTATGTACAGGCTGCAAAGTTTTACAAATGCCTTAACATGAAAAAATGCAGACAGACTCCTCGGATTTCTACGAGAAAATTATTTTTTCCATAGAATCTAGCCTATCTAGTCTAGTTAAGTGTCACTAACCAAATAACCAATACCACTTCGGTATGGGTGCTATCTGGATAGAGCCTCTACTGCGTTATAGTTTTGTTTGGAGTCTTTAATTTGTGTTCATTTTTATATTGTATATTCGCTATTTATACTTTTAGCCCCCCCTATTTGTTTTTTTTATATTGTAAAGCCGCCTTTTACCGACTAGGGGTTTATCTGGACTGGACCTACAGTTTAACATGGGCTCCGAACCACGGTCCTCGGCATTTAGCCTACCGACTGGCGAGTGACCAACTTAGAAATCATCCCAGAAGACATCTGGTCTTACTCAGCCTGGATACTGGCGTGATTGGGATCATTTTCCTTGTCGGATTTTACACTCTTGCCTACGACAATCACAAATATTAAACAATCACATACATAAATTTACGACCATGCCCCAGCAGGATTCGTGACCGCGACTCTCGCAACAGTCGGTGGACCATCCCGTCGCCTTTACCAGTAGCCAAATAGGTCGCCAACCAAGCCGGCCGTCCTATTTGTGTTATTAATTTTATTTATTTATTAATTTATTGTTTTATATATACATTTTACATGTCTGTTCCCCTCCCCTTTATATGAACACCATACTGTTGTATAGATGCGAAACGACGACATCCGTCAAAACCAAAAAAAAAAACTTTAATTGAGAAAAACAGTTCATTTATCCTTGATATCTCCTTTTTCATTATTCAATATTAGATAAGTCAGTTTTACCATTTCTAGTAGACGATCAGTCAGTCTAATTTTCTAATTATATTAGATTTATTATGCAGCCATTTATACAGTTGATTCTCTAGACTATGACTTCCTAGACAGCCTCTGTTTCCAGCCCTTAGTTCGCCCCATATGTTCAGTAATTAGAATGGGACACACGTTTTTATTTAGTTGCTGACGCTTGATTGGATTTTCACCATACGCTGACTTCTCCGTCAGATAAAACAAATTACATTTACTTTAATCCCAGATGAAAACAGTTTTCCAGAAATGAAATTTCTCAAGCTGTAAACCTTTATTCACCTTGGTATTAATAGGTATCTTAATATTCCAGTGTACAAGCATTCATATTGGTTAATTTACTGTAAAACTTATAGTTTTTAATATCAGACATTTTGAGTTTTTCAACAGAGTATTCAAGTATCAAAATAGTGTAAATAGTATCCGTATCAAGCCATGCTGCGTCTATCTGAATAAGTGGCAATCAAGAGGCGCTGTGTCTGGCGAGTATGCTATTTGCGGCGGTACTTCGAGGTGCAACTGTATATACTTCACAAATTTTGCCACCTGTAGCCATGTAATTGATGTCTCTTACTGGGTATTGGTGGTCTTTCTTGCAACAGTACTTCGTTTAATTTGTTCGTTTAACGTCGGTAAACATTGCTGATTTCTGATGAATTTTTGAACTTGGGATCGTTGAAATACTTTACAATAACATAAAGCGCATAATAGCATTTTCTATCAATTTATGTTATCGCAAGTTTAAACGGTTTTGATGGGAATTCTTTTAATCGAAAAACAAGAATAAATCGAAAATACAACGTGGAGCAAAAGTCCCGCTACCATTTTGATTGTATATAACTTTGCTCAAAGAAAAGATATGTTTGGTTTTTATAAAAAATTTTTTTGGTCTCTATATTTTTTTTCGTTGTGATTGAAAAATTTTGTCGGCTAAATGGTGACCGCGATTCGCTATGAAACCTTCGGCTCTTTGTAAGGCATTTTTTATGATAATCTGCAACATCTGACGCTGAATTTCTTCAATTTTGTGACGAATATTATCTTCAAGATGTTGAATCGTTTGGAACTTATTCACATAAACTCTTAAATCCGGAGATGTGGTTAGCTATGATAAATCGCTAGTTCGCGAAATTAGTCTTTGTGTGTGAACGAGCTGTGTCCTCTAGTCCTTGCTCTTCCATTTCAGGTACAAGAAAACTTCATATCAAGCCTTGGCACCGTTCAGCAGTAACGGTGACTGTAACACCTTAGTCATTTTCAAAAAAATAGGGACCATTTCTTGAATTAATTGAGGATTCTATGTTCCCCAAAACCGACTGTTGCAGGGCACTGGACGATTAGGATATTTTTGACGGAATTTCGACTGGGTGGCAATAATCGAACAATTATTTTCAATAAATATTGTCACTATTTCTGCTTGTTCTTGTGGCGTATATTTATTCATAATAATATTTACAATTAAAAAAAATCTAATTGGTAGCGGGTCTTTGCCCCACCTTATAAAATTTGCGCCATTATTAGCGTCTCTATATACTGAATAATTCGATAATACTAAATGGAAAACTGTTATTTAATACAGATAAATGGCAAATATCAAATAAGTGTCAAATTTCACAGTAAGGTTAGGTTGTTTAACGCAACAACATGTAAATAATTGTTATTACTAACAGATATCGCTGATCAAAATACATGCAGGTCCCTAATAGTTTTGCTGATCAAACAGATACCAAATGTTATAGTGTAGTTGGTCTTGCCCAGGTTCCTTGTAGCATCAAAAGAAATAATTAGAAGAGCTTCACAAGTTTTAAGTGAAAACCTCTAGTTCTCTGTTGACTTACGCGGAAAAAATTGAAATAAATTCCGAATTTTTATATAAAATTAAAATTACCGATACAGCTATTTTTTAGGTGAATAAACAAAATTTTTAAGACTAAACATATCTGTGTAGATTTTCAGGCGATGAAGTTATTAGCCCATATTTTATATCTAAAGGAAGCTAGCTCCGGCATCAAGTGGTGTAGGTCAGAGCAACATATGCATGATTCAGCATCCCCATCACTCCTAAGCGGGCTCTCATCGAGAAAGGAAAATTGTCATTTTTAAGCTAATTTTACCGAGATAATCCTCCGTTGAAGAGCCCACAAATGTGATCTAATCTTTATTCCGCAAATAAGCCCACATTATTATCGCTGTCAGTCAGTAATAGTATTTCGGAACAATGGAAAAAGAATAAGAAGAGCTCGACTTCAGTCTTGATTTCTATTATTGAACACGCACCAGTTCAGAGCAACAAACGCTTCTTCGGTATATATTACTTTAAGTGCTTGAATACTTGTACTTATTATAACCAAATAATGGCCTGTTATCGATACTGAATAATTCTGGTACGATAAAATTAGATCGATATAAAAGCAGAAATGTTTTTTCCCAGAATGCTATGACACATATGAGTTTTTTTCCAACATAACTATTGTAAAGAGTAGTGAATATATTATATAAATATTTAAAGATTAAATGTAAACATCTTCTGCAAACTTAATAGAAGGAAGCGAATATCCCTCGTACATTTTAGCCATTAGATTGTCCTTAAATGTGTTATACTTATCAACATAAATATGTTTAGTAAATATGGTTATTCACACATGTATTATTAAATTTCCATTTAAAAGTTATATAAAAGGTAAACACAATAATTTCCGTTAAAACTTTCCTGTTAAAACTCAAAGGTTTGTACAATGAAAATAGATGTTTTTGATACTTATATACTCACGAAATCAAAGAAATTAACAGCTAGAAAAATGTTGAGTTTTTTTATATCAACGTCAGTGTATTACTCCTAAATATTGTGTAAACGACAGTAAAAACATAATTTATGCCTGTAAATAATGTAAACAATTTTACTAGTCGAGTATTTTATATATTTTTTTATTTATGAAGTATATTGGTGTATATATTTCATATTAATATACGTTAAACTATATAAGCATTAGTAATATGTGTTGATAATATAAGTAAGCAAATATTAATACATTCTTCCTCTATTGAGTACATAGATAGAATCAATCCTAATTCTTTATTATTATAAATTTTTCAATATAACACGTCAATAGAAGTGTCCTCGGCCAAAAAAACATTTTTTTGGTAATTTTTTTTTTATTGAACATAATTCCCTTCGAGGGTGATACCCTGATTATAGCGACCATCCAACTTTTCGATGCCATTTTTGTACTACGATTTGTCCTTTGCTTCAAAATAGACCTGAGTTTCGGCGATCATCTCTTCATTCGATGAAAATTTCTTCCCAGCGAGCATTCCTTTGACATCTGAAAGCAGGAAATAGTCGCTGGTGGCCAGACCTGGAGAATAGGGTGGATGAGGAAGAAATTCGAAGCCCAATTCATGGATTTTTGCCATCGTTTTCACTGACTTGTGACACGGTGCATTGTCTTGATGAAGCAGCATTTTCTTTTTCCTCAAATCCGACCGTTTTTTACGCTATGTAATAGTCCCTGTTGAAGGTCCTTCCTTTTTCAAGGTAGTTAATAAAAATTATTCCATTCGCATCCAAAAATACAGACGCCATAACCTTATTAGCCGACTGTTGCATGTCGATTGAACTTCAGAGTGAAATAATGAGGCCATGTTCCATCCATTCATTCAATTTCAATTTACAAAATCATTTTGTGGATTTTTAAAATGTTTTCATTGACAACAACCTCTTTTGGGCGCCCACTGCGTTAACCGTCTTCGGTGCTCATTTCACCACGTCTAAACTTAGCATACCAATCCTTGATGGTTAATTTTCCTGGGGCAGTGTCAAAACAATAATAAAAGTTGCTTCACTCCAAATGCTATAATTCACAAACTAATGATCCGACAGCTAGCAAATTTATACACGCATCTTTTGAGGGTTAGGGCTAACTAAATTTATTCTATCTATTAAATTAATTCTAGTAGCTCCATCTATGTGTCAGGCCGGGGACTTTTCAATTGACCTGTTAACATCATAATAAATATTGGAGAGAATAGCGTTGAATAAGTTCCAAATTCTCAGATTTGACTGATGTGAATTAAACCCAGAGGCAAAAAATAGATTGTCTGTAATTATATTCTAGGTTAAATCACGCGCGACGCGTCTGCAACAAGACTCATTATGATTTAACATCTAACAGGTTATCGGACCAGCTACATGGCGTTATAAGAGATCATAATTAAGGGGTACATACGGTAGTAGTTCTCGTTATTTTGTGCGAAACTAGAAAAACGACGCTGTGCGTGAAATTTAATATAGGAAAGTTAGTCTAATGTAATATATTATGTGTAGTGCACAAATAACTCTTTTCCATCCAACAAAAGAAGATATTGCTATATGGGACTTTTTTAATTAAGTTTTGATCCGAGTTTCGCGAGAAATATTTAATTTCAAAATCTCTGCAGATAGGAGATTATTCTGTAGGACTGACGTAAGTTAAACTTGCTATCAGGAGTTGGGCGCAATACACAAAAAAAACGTAGTGAAAAGCTTAAAGCGTATGAAAAAATCGAATTAAATATTCCAACTGAATTAAATCATCATGGGAGACGACTCTAAACTGAAATTGCTACGTTTGAGTTAAGCATTAACGATTTTTGAAGCTTTATTGTGAAGAATCTGTAGAATGCATTTAATTCAAAATTTTGTCTATCGCTAGCCGCTACTTTTCCCCATCTTTCAGCCAATTAACGGATTCCATCTCGAAAGAATCATGGAACCATAGCCTTTTGAGGCTACCGACGAATTGACCCATTTTTTGGTATCTTCGTAAGAGGTGTTCAGGTAGTTATGTCTTTAAATAGTTGCGTAGTTCATTTTTTTTAACTGCCCAGAACGATCTTTGTGTTCGTCGCCGCACGTCGAAATCAGTATTTACATGTTGAAATCGATGTTGCATGGTTGTCATAAGCTTGACATAGCATTCGATTAAAAAAGTAAAACTTCCCGCAAATGCGATTTACTTAGTGCAAATTCAGACATTTTCAACGCGCTGAAAAAGTTTTCTACTTCGACAAAATAATACATACTAAAAAGTGATGCCTGGAAATGAGGCTTCAAGATAAAGTTGGTTACAAATGTACCAGATGCGATTTAATACACAGGATCATCATCCGTTTTAAATCCTTTAAAGTTCTTCTTCTTCTTCTTCTTCTTCTTTAAAGGTTTAAACTTTAAACGTCCAAAATCCGTCAAAACCTACTAAATCTACATCATCATATTCACAAGACATTGTTTCTTCCAACTACCTCTTGTAAAAACTAAATTTTTCTAAATAAAGCTTTAACAAACATCCTCAAGAGTATGTTGAAAACTTCTCGTCATAAATTATTCTCAATACATTTTCTTAAATACAACTACATTATTCATATCAAGGTTTATACAAATTGTTTTTTAATTAATCGATTTTATCGCAATTTCCAGTTAATAATTGCTAATCTACTAATCACAGCAATTAATTTATGAGGAATTAAATTTCTGATAGTATTCTGTATGGACTTTTTGTTAATTTTTTTTAGTGGGGAAAAACTAAGACCCATTGCCCAGAGGGAGAAATTATACTCCATCTAATTATAGAATAATTTTCATCGAGTCGACGCTGAATCAGATTTCTGAATGAAATATTAACGATTTACATTCAACCTTAAGGGAAATACTGTGTTCCAGCCGTTTCTGTTTGATTTAAATTTTAAATTATTTTCGGTAGATAATGGGCGTATTTTATTTTTTGAGTATTATTCGAAAATATTAACACTTGACCTTTCGTCGCCTACTGGAAATAAAAGATTACAGCTAATCTTATAATTTAGATTAATAAGTAATTTATATTTTTATTGATAATTAACTAACGTAATAACAAAGGAGGGTATTATTCCATTTGCCTCAAGACCACTGCTTATGATTATTCAACGCCTACAGTGACTTTAGAAAATTTTTATATCATCATTTTATTTATATTTATATTTTAGACCAACTGTCGTTTAGTCACATGATATTGTTTATAATAGAAATTTTATTATTTTTATTAATTTAACTTTAAAAATAATACTAATTACTAATATAATTACTTTCCCTTGAATCGAGGAAAAAATTTAAATTACGAACAAGACCAATCTAATTAGATGCTCGAATATACCCTATATGTTTTAAATGATAAGAGAAAGCATTTTTCCATTTAATTCAAGATTTAAATTGTAATTTTCATGAATTTATAATGGAATACCAAGACCAGTTGATAGGTACATGACAATCAACGTTTAAAAAAATTACAATTAATACAGAATATCGATTGCTTGCATTTTGTAGACAGTTTATATAGTATTAATGGTAAAAATTGTAGAAATAGTTGGTACTGATTACAGAAACCTAGTTATATCAGGCTCAATTGGTCACTGATTGGGATTAAGATTTGAATTTAGTTTAAATTTTCGGTTTTAATTAATCTCTTGTAACTATTGAATTTTTTTATCACACTGTAACATAGTCATGGAATATTAAGATTTACTGCACCTCATTCAATGTTCATGAAATACTATATATAGAAATTAATACATCTCTTTTTTTTTTGGACCGTACTGGAAATTAAAAACAAAACCATAAATGACTATCTGAGAAATTTAACAGATGATAAAGAAAAGATTACTCACTGTGGAAAGCCATAAAATATCTAAAGCGCTCATGTCTACACAGTCCACCTATAAGAGACCTATGTGAGAATTGGGCACGTGACAATCACCAAAAAGCAGAAGGATTTTCTGAATATCTAGAAAAAACTTTCAAACCAAACGACACAGATATTGAACATAATTTGCCGGATATAGAAGCTGAAAATTCGATGATTGAATTAGTCACGTCGAAAGAGCTAACCAAAGTTATTAAAACTGACATTAACCTCAGGAAATCACTAGGCTACGATTTAATAACCGGAGAATTACTGCAAAAGCTACCAAGAAAGGGATTTATAAGACTCGCCAATTTGATCAATACAGCATTTAGATTAAAACATGTCCCAGTCATTTGGAAGATGGCGGAAATTATAATGATCCCAAAACCTGGGAAGCCACCAAACGAAATAAAAGTCTATAGACCTATATCGCTGCTGCCAATAATATTTAAGGTTTTTGAAAAGCTCCTGTTGAAAAGAATAAAACCGAACATAATAACAACATAACTTAATACCAACACACCAGTTTGGGTTTATTAACAAGCACTCACCAATTGACCACAGGTCCACAGAATAACAGATGTTATTGAAAAAGCCTACGAAAGTAAAAAAGTATGCTCAGTTATATACTTAGATCTATCACAAGCTTTCGATAAGGTTAGGCATGAAGGCCTTGTTCATAAACTACAAAAAATGCTACCAAAACAACACACCGAACTATTAAAATCATACCTTACAACCAGAATGTTTAGAGTCAAACAAGAGGAAGCTTACTCTACAATAAAAGAAGCTAAAGCAGGTGTACCACAAGGAAGTGTACTGGGACCAATGCTTTATCTACTTTACACTTGTGATATACCACAAATGGAAAATATCACCATGGCTACATTTGCTGATGATACTGCGATTATAGCTGTCGGAGACAATAGTGAAGAAGCCTCACGAAAATTACAACAGGCAAGTGACAATATAAATAATTGGACACAAACTTGGAAAATAAAAATTAATGAAAGTAAATCTGTACATGTGCAGTTCACCTGGAAACAGACCGTACAAGCACCAATAACATTAAATAATACTGTCGTTATAGCAACAACGCTATGAATGTCGATGCAAAACTTCGCTGGAAGGAACATATAAAGAAGACAAGAAAAGAACTGGAATTGAAATATAGGAAAATGTACTGGCTAATTGGAAGAAAATCACAATTGTCAGTACATAATAAATTTCTATTATATAAGCAAATATTGAAACCTCTATGGACATACGGAGTTCAATTATGGAGATGTTCCGCAAAGAGTAACATAAATAAAATACAAATTTTTCAGAACAAAGTCCTGAGAGGTATTGTGGGTGCACCCAAATACTATAGGACTGATTACCTACATCGAGACCTTCAGATAGATACAGTCAGTCAAGAAATCAAGGGAATTGCAAGGGCGCATAAGGAAAGACTATTCTGATGAGAATATTGAAATATTGCAGCTTTTGGATACCACCACAACAGGACACAGACTCAAAAGAATCAAACCATCTGATCTTGCGTAGTGTTGTGTAGTGAGGTGCATATATTAAAACATTCAGCAGTGACATGTATAAACATTATTTCACCAGAGACAGATTTAAGTTAGCATAAAGACAAATTGTAGGTTAGACGGAAAAGACTAGTAACAATGTATCAATGTAAATAATAAATAAAAAAAAATTTAGACTGTGGAACTCAAATCTTGTTAGAACTTAAGATTAGAGGAAAACAAATTAAATGTATTCGTCCCTGAACAAAACTCGTTTTCAGAAAATAATCTTAATTATCAAAAGGTATTACTAACTAATTGTAAGTTACTTTATACATTGTTTTGTTACTTTTAAGTTATTTTATATATTTATGGCTATTTTTCGTAATCTATTTTTTTTGCTATAGTATCTGGATATTATATTTACTCTCTTCAATCTTGTCAAAAGGAGATAATAAAGTAGTAGGTTACTTTGTCAATTTACGTGATTTACTCTTTTACAATTTTTTCGGAAAAAAGGAGTTTTATTTCACAGCGTAATCCGTTTTTCAGTTAATACCTATGCTGCAACGTTTTTCTAATTTTGTCCTGTGTCTCCAGATGTTACGTTTTCTTGAGACCTATAAAATCTAGAAACCTTTTCATTCTTAGCACCTGTCCACTTGTTCAAGTTTAGAACCATGAAATAGTGAGAGGGGTTTAAATCTGGAGAATATACTATACGGGGTAGCAGTATTATATTTGACCGAATTATGAATTATGACACATTTTATTTGCCTAATGCGTTTCTACCTCAAATCAATATCAAATATATCCAAAACTTCCAGCAATATTCATTTGTTTTCACGTCATTCATTCGATCTCTTTTGAAGTACTTGGAAGTTGATAACGCAGCTTTTTTTATAGTCTCAAAATTAGTTCGTCAATAAAACTTATTAATGGATAACACGAGTACTTACTATTCATTTTAAATATGGCCTTAAATAATCTTATTTTATTATAATTGTTGCATTCATAACCACTTAAATGTTTTTTAGAAATAGGCACACCCTAGCTTTACTAACTGTGTAATTCTCAAAATTAACATCAATAATATTTCCAAGGAAATAATTTATTAGTTTGTAGAACACAATCGTGACTAGATGATTAGTTATGATGACAAGAAGATAATTAAAATTCGAGTGTGTAAACTGGTAAGTTATATAAAAAACTTCCAAGACTAAACAAAATATCAAACTATTGTTATTCATTAACGTTCTATTTCTTCTGGCTAGTTCGAAATATTTTTTCCACTATTGACTCAAACGTCCGATGGCTTTTTTATTTGACTCTGATATTTATTGACGAAATTCTCTGTATTACATTTATTTGCCTTCCAACGTTGACAGTATAAACATGAAAATACGTGTGAAGCATGACGAAATCAACCGATTTAACTTTCATAGTAATCATAAAATTATTAACTATTGTAATTGTAAAATGTAATGTTCTTTTCAATGAACTACGTCTGAATAATTTTTATGGCTGTAACGAGTAAAACAATCTGTTTTTCTCCTTGATCACCATATCCTAATATAAATGATGTTGACGTGGTTTCGAATTTAATATTCAAGCATATTTATAGTTTTATTTAAATTTGTTTCAGTATATATTCAATGTTTGTTTTAATTTTGTTTTAGTTCTAACTTTTGTCTAATTTTGTCGAAATATATTCATATATCTTATTTTTGTCATAATTCTGAAATCATTTGAGTTCTGCCTTGAGAATTACCACCCATCTTTCAGCTGATTGAAGATGTGATAATGCTCGTCACGAGAGTTCACATTTTTCTTAGCCAGAATAAGTTTTGTTGCCTAGAATATTTGATAAACACGAAAAGGTAATCTGGTGAATTAATAATATCTATATGAGAGTTTCAAAAAATGTTTCTAAACGTTTATTATCTTTATTTACAGTTTTCCGTTTTTCTTTAAATTCTTATCTCAAACGCATAAGTTGCATATATTGCTCTCTTTACTTACTGAATTACACTCAGATACTTTGTTTTCAGCTTTGCTGACAATGTTGATGTATATCCAGCATTACCCTACAAATTTTCTTGATCTTGATTTTTTCTGCGCTATTATGAACAGTCACATGTGAGTCGTACGCCACCCAACATTTTTGATTTTAACCATTCCTAATGCTTTCAAGCTATTTAACAATATTCGAAATTCCCAATATTTTTTCTTCTCTCTCAAATAAAATTCCCCTCAATATACGTAAGTTTTTGTCACTACTACTTAACATTATTGTCTTAAATTACTTATATTATAGTATTGTATCTATTTCAATTTTGACTCAAATTAGTTAATGGCATAATTATTCAGAAGTAACAGGCTGCGGTCTTGGTCTCATATGTAAGTTTAAGAATGCAATTAGCGCGGTTCTTCGCAAAACTTGTGGTTATCCTGTTGATTTATGATGCTACGATGTTTTGGTATTATATGAAATATCCATTTTCTTCTTCATTTAAGTTCACAAGGCGAAACCCTAAAATATATTTCGAAATACTCCACATATGCCAGTTAAATTATCTTAAGTCCTAATATTTCTTAAAAATATTACTTACTTCTAGTATATTCATCTTATTGTTCATCTTGTTGAGCATTGAGTAAATCTTGACAAGCACTATTAAATTCCAAAACCTATGGAAAATATTTATTAAGTGATATATTATCAAGTTCAGGCGTTCTAGGCAAGGTTAAGAGTGGTCTAGAGCAAATTGTGACATGAAAATAGATAAATATAACGATAAACCCCCAATATTTTATAACACATTAAATATCAGTCTCGATAAAATTTTAAAGGTTAGTATTTTACAGCTCTGATATATACGCTTTTAGCGATATTTCTCTATATAATAATAAAGGAATATCTATTGTAAAACCAGTTTATGTTTTAATTAACAAATATATGTTTTATAAATACAGTTTTTCATCATGATCATATTTATCGTAATCGTCATTTTTCCATCATATGGAAATCTCCCGTAAGATTCTCGCAACTGTAATAGCTTAAAACAAACACATTAAATTCGTGTATGTTGAATTCATTTTCCTGTTACAGCACTAGAAATAAATACTTAGAATTAGTTGTAGGATAATTTCTCGATGTTAATCTATGAATTTACATATTATTGAATCATCTATTAGATATATCATAAAACGGTTAATAATAGCCATGAAGAAATTATTTTGATGTGATTACGTGCTTACAGCTGCGTAGTGATTTATACGAAGTTTCGATGTTAAAATGTCTAATTTGTAAATAACTGTAGTTATTGTTATGTGTTATATATTTATGTGTAACAATTATATTGCATTGGTTTTTAAGTTGGTCATTAGTCAATCGCCAGGCTTAATGCCGAGAACCATGGTTTGGAGCCCAGGTTGCTAAAATGAAGACCTTAAAATATAATTAAAAAAAACATTTTAACAATAGATAAATTTTAAACGAAGTGTATTTTTATTTTACAAGTTTATCGTATTGACTGCTGCTAATTATTATTTAAATCAATCTGAAATAATAGCCGGCTTGGTGGCGCAGTGGTAAAGACGATGGGACGGTCCTCCCACCATTGTGATAGCCGCGGGTTCGAATCCTGCTGGGACATGGTCGTAAATGTATGTTTGAATTTGTGAATGATCTAGGCAAGGGTATAAAATCCGACAAGGAAAATGATCCCAGTCACGCCAGTAACCAGGCTGGGTAAGACCGGATGTCTTCAGGATGATTTCTAAAGTTGGGCACTCGCCAGTCGTTAGGCTTAATTCTGAGGACCGTAGTTCGGAGCCCACGTTAAACTTTAGGCCCACTCCAGATAAACCCATAGTTGATAAAAGGAGACTTTAACATATATATAAAAAAATCTGAAATAATATTTTATATAATAAATAATTCTAATTATTTATAATTCTCAATGCTTTTTTTAATGTTAATATATAATATTTGGTTAATAATTAACGGTACAAATTAAATTGAACGTTAATACAGATAAAACTAATACAATTGTGACATATTAATTATCTTAATATAATTAACTAACTAACAGTATACGAATATTTATTAATTTTAAAATTCAATTAGGAATTAAATTAGACTGTAGATAAGATATGTAAAGAATAAACGATAATAAACGTCATTTTATTTTACCTGTTCTTATAAATACAATAAAAAGTTCAATAATCTACTAAGTTACAATTATTGTAAAATGCTTGTATCGTACAGGTCTGCAAAACAATTCTAAGAGCTATTTAGGTTTTGTGATCTTGTGTATTTGAGTGTTCTGAATCCGAAAATTACCTTTTTGACATAGGACGACATCCACGTGTCATTATAATTTACATAATTATTTTTAACAAGATATTACATTTAAATAAGAGGGATTAGACTTGAAAAATATTATTTTCTTTACAAGCCATTAACGATACATATTTTTATATACGTTTACTGATACAGTCTAAAACGTTATCATTTCCCAGTAATGCTCCTAAGTACATTTTCGGTTGTAGGAGAATTCTGAGAGGCCTCTCTACCAGTCGTTTAATATAATTGAGACTTTCCTAGAATTCTTTTCTACATCTCTTTAGTGGCCTAGAGAAATCGTTCACATTGCTGTTCCCCCGCATCTCTCAATTTTTTCGGAATGAAGAAAATGTACTTTAAGGCGAATTAGGCAACCTAAAACTTGAAATAACTATGTGTAGCATCCTATTGATGACTTGTTTTTAACTAGGGTCCTTGTGAATGCCTAAAAATGCCAATATGATTAAGCTTACTTACTCTAAGTTTGAAGATCCATCAGATTTTTAGTGTTAATGGTTTACGACTAATTCTACATTACAGCCAGTCAGCGGATCCAGAATATTCGTTTGAGAAGAACTTCACGGACGTTGAGTTGTATCAAGGTAAATAATTCGGCTTGTAAATATCCCAATATATTTTTTAAAGCTTTTAGGAGGTGCTTTAAGTCTCTTGAGACTTCTTTAACAACTATCCTTAATCTGGACTCGTTCCTTTGCTAGGGATATTCCAGTAGACATCTGGTCTTACCTAGTCTGGTTATTAACCTGACTGGTTATTTCACTGTTGACGCATGGGTGTTTCGTGAACTTATTAACGTTTTTAACAACCTAGTAAATAGGAATTCATTGAATTTGTTGATGATTAAGGCTTAATTTTAATTCAGATTCCAATCACCAATTAAAACGTTCAATTAATTGTACAGTACTATTAAATGATGACACATTTTTGTCTATTGTATTAATTTTAAACGAGGATTAAAACATTCAAGTTATTTTTTTTTCTCGGTAGTTATTATAAAACATTCAAGGAACTGATACAGTAGTGAAATACGATAGGATTAGTAACGATAATAAAATTTATTGGGCGTTTCCAGGTTTGAATGTTTCCGAGGATGGCTTGAGTATATTTCCCAGATATTTGGATAACGGCCAAAAATTCCTGTTCCCGTTAGATTTCGTCAAGATTTCGATACAATTATTGTTTTGGTTTTCCGATTTCTTGCAACCAGTGGGCGTCATTACCGTCGAGTCTTCTATCGGCGAAATTTGATATTGTTTGTGTCAAAATATTTGTTTTAAATTTGAAGTGAGATCTGGTTGTCCTACGGTGTAATAAACCAGAAATATGTTTGCTGTAGGATTTCAAAGATAACTACCTCATTATTGGAGATACATATATTCCTTTATATAAAGGAAATACCACATTACATTTTTTTCCCATTTTTTACAGAAATAATCTAAAGCTTTCGATCAAAGAAATTATTTTTTTGCTCTACCAAAGACACGTTATTTTGCATATAAAATTTTATTGGATTTATCTCGTATTAAAAATGGGAAGATTAATTAATATGCGCGGAGCAGATATGTACGAATATGGTCGACTGTTAATTAATTTTGAATATTTTCAATTTATTCATTTTTGATACCGTTCAAGCGAGCTGCTGCTGTACGTTTTTTCATTTTATCTACCAATTTATTTGAAATCCAATTATTGCCACAATAAATGAAGATATAAAGTAAAAATTTAATTGAAACATCCTACTAATTCGTAATGATTTAAGTGTATCATTTGATTTTTATAAATGTTTCTTGACATTTTAAAATATTTAAAATGGCTTTTTTTCACAGATTTTTTGTAGTTTTGAAGAGATTAGACGGATTTGAGGATTTCAGAACATCGAATAATAAGCCTACGTGAGGTAAATAACAGTTCACAATAACATAATTTATGATACCAACAAGTAGACGGACTTTTATCCTTTCCTAATACTCCCACGAATGTACAGCCTGATGACTGACTAATATGGCAAATATTTTAAAAGACAGGCTAAGAAAGAGTTCGAATATATACAAAACCATACAAAAGAATTGGCAAAATAAGCGTTCCAAACAGCCGGATTGTTATTTATTCTCAGAGCGTATATCAATATCTTTTTAAATACTTTTAATTTCTACCTCTTACTACTTTTAACTTCATCACATATATTAGTACACATGCCAAAGATAATAGTTTATTTCATTTACAATTTTTTTATCATTGAATGTTTATATAATAATGAAAGTGTTTATGTTTATCTAATAATTTTATAAAAATATTTATTGTGGGGACATATTGTGGTTTCTATAATAATTATTTTCCAAAACCAATTAACTGATATCATTAAAAACAACATTATTAAATCAGACTGTATAAATATTTAACATTTTTTTACACCAGAAAAATAAATTATGAAAATTATATGTTACAATAATTTAAAACCGATGTGACATAAATAAAAAAAATACGTTAAAGCAAACATTAAATCATATGTGTTTTTATATCCAATACAGTATCCTTGATTGGAAACCTGGGTTTAAAAATTAATTAAAAATTGTATTTCCAATATATTATGATTGAGTTTGTATGTTTTTAAAATCGGTGGGAGCTTGTCCAATTTTATTTTAATCTTCTAAATATGGTTACTGTTGCCGTAAGTTTGTTGCAGTATGTAAAAGTATAAAATTGAAATTCAAAATAAATAATTATGTTGTTTTTTATAAATATTATTTGTTAATTCAAGCCTTTATTCTGAAAAATGGCTAATTTCAGTTATTCATCACTACAGAAACAGAATATGCCATATTATAGGTTCATTTGTACCAGAGCTAACTCGTTTAAATCATTACAAAATAAAAGATTCGATTAAAAATAAACATAAAACCAGACATAAACTAAATATATAAAATATAAGTGTTGAAAATTTGAATAATTTTGAGTCGTCTCTTTACTTATAGCCCGTAAATATTTGTAAAATGGTAAAAAAAAATTCTTGGAACTAACAAAATTTCTTAAGCTAATTTCTTGAAGAATTTTTTCTCTATATTATACATAAACTTATAAATAAATAATAAAACTGTTTATTGGTAACACATTCGTTGATTACCCAGAATAAATAATCTAAATAATATTGATTATTTGTCTTCACATTACTATTATTCAAAAAATGTATGTTTAAGCAATTGGTTTTACCATGTGTTGTTTTTTGTTTTACTAGTTGACAAGAGTTAGTTTTATTATTTGCCTAAATTCTTTTTGTGCCTCTAATTTTTGATAAATCTAAACGTTCTCCCAATCCAATGAGCTTTCTTCTACCCTAACTTCTAACTGGTGAGGTTACCACTGTAGATAAAAGCTTTAATACTTTTTCAATACAGATTTGGAAGCATTGAAGAAACAAATAGTTTAAGATAGAGTTTTAACAAAAAGAGACTGATAGCGCTTCCAAACAGCCAATATAATATACCTTAAAGTCTTCATTGTTCATTGTTGACTACATATATATGTTGTTTTGTGCAAAATCGTATTGTCGTTTGCTCTAGCAGAAGGGTATTTATACTCGCAACTATTTGCTTTGTAGGTAACCAAAATGTATACTTCTTCATCAAGCGCATGGGATTTCGAGTGATTTAAACTTTGCCAAGATGATCCAGATATCAATAAAAACCTAAAACATACATAAATAATGAAGGAGAAGAATGAAAGTGTCGATTAACTATTCTCGTAGTCTAAACTATAAAATGTGAGACAGAAAACGTTAGAAATATATGTGCAATATGTTTAAAGTAAATGATGTTTAGTGATATCTCCATCGAACTAAGAGACTAGAAGTCAAATAAATAAACATGACAAGTAAACATACGCATTTAAAATAACAAATTATATTTTATCCACTGTTTCATTGTACTTTTGCTTGCTATTTTGTTATCGAACAACTATAAAATGTTTTGGTAAATTCTCTTCATTATATTTAAAACGATTTTATCGATAGATGTCAATCGGGACCTGAGGGAGAAAATAAACCAGGAAAAGTTTTTTGTTCTCTCTAATGGTGCGTGCCAAATTTTATTCAGCGATTTTTCTGGTATAAATTGAAAAATCACCAGACAATGACGAAGTGGAAATTTTAGAATCTATTTACAATCAACCGTCCTATTTTTTATGAGGTCGTTGCAGATGTCTGATAAAATTCGACAATTTTCGGTGTTTTTGTTTCCATGCCATCTCAAAGGAATGTTGTCCTTGCTCCTGTGCATTACTATCAAACAAACTTTTCCGAATCTTAAAACGTTTCCCTTCATAGCGTTTTGGTTGGTTTGACAGTAATATTATAAAGTTATCCTTTAGTCCAACGAATTTGTCTTTCTATAAATATTCCTTAGTCTGAAAGTTCTATATAAATTTCTATAGTTTATATTAAATTTAGTATAGTAACGTTTCAAAAGAAAATTGAATTATATTGTTTTGTAATTTATTTGATATTTGATTAAAAAAACTATATTAAATCGAAAATTAGATTTTTTGCTTAACACACTGACTTTACATTTATTTTATTAATATTCAGTTATATCATATTTTATATTCCCTACATGTTCTTATATCTACTTTTATAAATGCATGGTTCTATTGGGTGATTTTTAAATTATGATTCTACAAAATATGAAATTAACAAAACTGAAAATTCTACAAAATATATAATTACAGATTATAAACCGACAAAAGCTGTTTTAACGCTTTGTTATAATAAATTTGAAATCGCCCCGGTTTTTGTTGAAAATATTTTTTGCGCCTTGCAGCTGCACTGTAATTGCGTACGGACAGGGTCCCTAAAATATCTCAAAAATTAAAAACAATATAACCTTAAATTCGCCAAAAAGAAACCGTGTTTATGCGAAACAGTTGACGAATCAAGATCAATCGTGGTGTTTCAGAGATCAAATATACGAAATATATAAAACAGTAAGTAGTTTTTTGAACTGAAGCATAATTTAATACAACTATTTCAGAGAAAATTGTTAGTCTGGAAAGTATCCACAAAGATCCAAAAGATATACAGCTATTTGAGAGATGTAAAACATCCGTTCATACATTGTTGGATAATATAGGATTTAAGAGGATATTCAAACCAGAGCTGTCTGGATTTATGGAAACAGGCATTGTCGAAAATGTCATCTTCGGTTTGTTTGAGCTCGATCAGACACATTGAACAAGAAATTAACAAATGGTAAAACCTTTAGCAAGTTTTTAATAGATTGGAAATAAACAGCTTGGTTATTAATTTGACTAGTATTTATGAAAGTGACTGTGATTGAATAAAACTTTATGAATGTTGGTTTATGATTCAATGCTGACAATTACCAAGACAGGGTGGTGAAAGAGGAAACCACTAAAGGTCAGCATACAATAAATAATAATTAATTTTTTTTTGTATTTAATTGTAGGGATTTGTATTATAGAGTGTGAAAGCTTTATGAGCATGTGTGCTATTGTTCAGAATATACATGTACTTTTGGTTAACATATATGAGTAGAGAAATAACACTAACTGTTTTGCAGATATGGCAAATGCATTAAGGAGAATGCAGTGATTAAATGTAGTTTTATCAAGAAAGAATTATACAGGTAGTAACACGACAAACTAAAGAGAAATATAGTAATATCATAATGACTTTACAAGGATACATTGCATCGAAAGAAACAAGAACTAAGTGTAAAACATAAATATGCTCTCTAATGAAAGTATAATATATTACTCAGATATACAATTGTTAATTAACTGGATTAGGGCTTCGGGGGTTACCACTACATACAAAAACGCGTCTAGAATCCTACCGATACTAGTGTGGAAAAAAGCTAAAGGTATATATAATAAACAACTCTAACCTATAAATTATTGTGGCTGTAAAATTAATTGTAGCTTTAAGTTCTTCAATAATAAAGGCATTTGATGCACTATAATGTTAAAATAAATTATATATAGAATATTTGTTCAATTATTTTATTTATATAAAAATTTTGTTATATGTCAGAGCCTAATTGTACTTGAACTGAGAGTAGCTTTATATTTAGTGTTAGATTTATTTTAAGTATTAATTGATGACATTTTAATGAGTTGCAGGGTTAATTATTTATTTTATGATATTTATTCAAATATATTAGATAGCTTCCTAACATTTTTTAACAAGAATTTGTTTTGTCAGTTTTTCGTCAGATATGGGGAGTATGGTAAATATATTAATTAAATTTTTTAATACTTATACACAGAAAGTGCCATCTATGGACGAAATTAGAAACTTTTCTACCAATCTGTTATATTCCAAAATATTTATAGAAAAATGTAAAAAACACGGTAAAATCGGCAATTAATAATTCCGTAATATATTTAAACTAATTGACGTGCTTTAAATTACAAAAACATCTGTCTTGATATAGCTTAAGACGCCGAACTATTATTGAAGTATTCCATTAATTTAATAAATTATCTCGTAATAAAGTTTGCCACCATAAAGGAAATTAACTGTGAAATTTGACGTATAGGTATTTGGAACGTTGAATGGAAAATAACGTGTTCATTTTCTTTTTGTATCGATATTCGCTACAAATATTCGATTCATTAGGTTTCCTTACATTTTTAATTACCTTAGTTAATATATTAAGTCTCCCATCTAATTAATAAAGAAATATTCGTTTAATAGATATATAAATAGAAATATAAGTTATGTCGGTTTATTTATAATGTTATCATAAAAATTTAGGAGATAACATCTTTGCTGCCCTATTGGTATCTCTCATGTGTAATTATTTCATATTTTTTTTTTTACAATTAATATTGACATTTATTGCTTTTGTCGATTACCTCATATTTCAAGCATAATAATCAATGACATTGAAGAATTTGAGAAATTATACTTATTTTGTCTCGTTCTAAATTATTTTAAATTATTCAGTGAACATCATGAAAATTGTCAAATAGATTTTGGTACATTTGCTTAAGAAATGGATATATTTATGGCATAACTGTTTCCAAGAAATTATGCGTTTATTGTGAATATGTAAGTATTACCTGTTTTCTATTTTTTATATAAGTAATAATTTGAAAAAAAAATTTTTTCTTGATTTATATATATTATTTAATAATTAATCAATAATTAAATTATTAAGGGGAATTAAAGCTAAAAATGTTATGATTCGATGCGTTATTTTTGAGAAAAATATATACACATCCCAGAAAACAGTAAGCCGTGAGTTTCTTAAACGACTGTTATGTTTCAAATTATTTTGAGTAGTATTATATTATATTTATAATCTCTTAGCTCACTGTCTTTTTATTTGCGATGCGTAATAATCATGTCATTCATCTGCTGCAATGTAAATGGTTTTTTGAAGCGATATTATATATTTAAAAAATTTAGTACACATAAAATTACTATATATAGTCTCTCCAAAGTTATTTTGTAATACGTCATCTAAATTTGTGACGTCAGAGCGTCGCAATGTAGCCGTATCAACTATAAGTTTTTGTTCAGTCTAACTTTGTCATTCACAAAATTCTAATCTAAATAAAATAATTAAACAAAAATACTGTTATCAAATATAATTTATTTTGGCATTATAGTAAATCTAATGCATACATTATCGAAGGACTTAAAACTACAATTAAGTACACATTTATAATAGTTTGTAGGTTAGGGTTATTATATTTACATTGAACTCTTTTCCATACTACCTGTGAGTTAGAATTTTAGTCCCGTTTGTAGTTGTATCCCCGGGAGGTCTAATTCATCTAATTAATAATTGTATGTCCAAATAATATATTTTATTTTCATTAGAGATAATTTTTATTTTGTGCGCTTAGTTCTTATGACCTTCGGTGCAGTGTTTTCTTGTAAAGACGTTTTGATATCACTGTATTTATCCTTCGTTTGTTCTGTTAATACTATATACAATTTTTTTATAAAACTAGATTTAATCACTGCAGTCTTCATAATGCATTTGACATATCTGCAAGAAAGTTGCTATTCTTTCTCTCCTGTAAAATGTGTTTTAACCATGCTATAGAGATATAGAGATATCTGTGCACATAAATATTTTACGTTCTACAATAACATTTCCTACAATTATCATATATTAATTATATACTCACCTTTACTTGTTTCTACTCTCATCACCCTGTTTTAGAAATTGGCAGCATTGAATCCTATTCAGAAAGTTTCATTCAAGTGAATAACTAAGCTGTTAATTTCTAATCTATCTAATAGTTGTTCACAATTCCATCATTTGTTATTAACCATTCCAGTTTCGACCATGAAGTATAATATATATGCAATTGATTAGTATTAAATATTTCCATCAACTTTTGTTGCCTTACTTTACTTCTCTACCGAATTTTACTGGCAATAGGCCTCCTTATCTCGTTCCTGTTCAAAATAACTGATTAGAGACGCAATCTATTCTGTCTCACTTCGGATTTTTCAATCAGAGTAATAATAAGCAGCGATTTGATATTGATCAAAACAAGCAAAGCATTAAAATAACGTTTGCCGGTTTATAATTTCTTATCGCTATTAGTTTGAAGAATTTTGCATACGTTTGACAACCGGACGACTTTGGCAGGCTAGTTCGGTATACGTTCGTAGTTATCAGACAGCATTGTGTCTCTTTTTAATTGGAATAAAATGAACGGAAAATATTGTCCGATTCTAAAACGAATTAAAAATTGCGACAGGCAATACATTAAAAATATTAATGATGTATATACAAAATAACTTTGTTCTATTATGCTATTTTCTGCTGGTATATTAATCATACTAAATAATATTATATTTCGTAGTATTACATCTTGTGATTTATATCCGTTATTATTTCTATGATATTATATTAATAACCCCCATGATATGAAAAATGAGATGGAACGAATAAAAAGACCTGCTTTCTCGTGGAGGAACATATCGTCCATAACGCGCAGTTTTCTTGGTCGCGAAGTAAAGAAAATTACCGAATATTTACGACAATGCCAAGAGCAACGCGTTTACTTTACTACACGTTACGAGTAATGCCGTGAATCATACTGTAGTGACGTCAATTCGGGAAATTTAACTGGGAAAAATATCTTGCAATATTGCCATATCACCTCGTTTTTCTTATTATTATTGTTGATAATATTACATTCATTTTAAGAATTATACAGTCTTTAATATAATGTTTGTATCTAGCTCATATCATCGTACCGTTAGAAGAATCTAAGAACCGGCATATTTTGGGTTTCAATCGATCGAATTTTTTTTTATTATTATTTAATTAATACATTGTTACTAGTCGTTTCCGTCTAACCTACAATTTGTCTTTATGATAACTTAGATCTAGGTATATAACTAGGAGGACCCATCGGCCCTAACTCAGTCTCTGGTGAAGTAATGTTTATACATGTCACTGCTGAATTTTTTAATATATGCACCTCACTACACAAGATCAGATGGTTTGATTCTTTTGAGTCTGTGTCCTGTTCTGGTGGTATCCAATAGTTGCAATATTTCAATATTCGTATGAGAATGGAGTTTTTCCTCATGCCTCCTTGCAATTCTCTTGATTTCTTGATTGACTCTGGATATAGGTAATTAGTTCTATATTATTTGGGTGCACCCACAATACCTCTCAGAACTTTGTTCTGAAAAATTTGTATTTTATTAATGTTACTCTTTCAAGAACATCCCCATAATTGAATTCCGCATGTTTATAGGTTTCAATATTTGCTCATATAATAGCAATTTATTATGTACTGATAATTGTGATTTTCTTCCAATTAGCCAGTACATTTTCCTATATTTCAATTCCAGCTCTTTTCTTTTTTTCTTCCTTCCAGCGAAGTTTTGCATCGAGATTCATTCCGAGATATTTAGCGTTGTTGCTATATGGAATGATAGTGCTATTTAATGTTATTGGTACTTGTACGGTCCGTTCATAGGTGAACTGCACATGTACAGTACTTTCATTAATTTTTATTTTCCAAGCTTGTGTCCAATTATTTATATTGTCACTTGCCTGTTGTAATTTTCGTGAGGCTTCTTCACTATTGTCTCCGACAGCTATAATCGCAGTATCATCAGCAAATGTAACCATCGTGATATTTTCCATTTGTGGTATATCACAAGTGTAAAGTAGATAAAGCATTGGTCCCAGTACACTTCCTTGTGGTACACCTGCTTTTGCTTCTTTTATTGTAGAGTAAGCTTCTTATTGCTTGACTCTAAAGATTCTGGTTGTAATGTATGATTTTAATAGTTCGGTGTGTTGATTTGGTAGCCTTTTCTGTAGTTTATGAACAAGGCCTTCGTGCCAAATCTTATGGGAGGCTTGTGCTACATCTAAGAATATAGTTGAGCATAATTTTTGACTTTCGTAGGCTTTTTCAATAACATCTGTTATTCTGTGGACCTGGTCAATTGTTGAGTGTTTGTTAATAAACCCAAACTGGTGTGTTGGTATTACGTTTTTTCTCTCTATCATCGGTTTTATTCTTTTCAACAGGAATTTTTCAAAAACCTTAGATATTATTGGCAGCAGTGATATAGGTCTATAGACTTTTATTTCGTTTGGTGACTTCCCAGTTCAATATTAATTTCGTTTGGTTTGAAATCGATCGAAATAAATAATAAATCAGGTGGAGCATTGTTTGCTATATCCGGCAGGTGTATTAGAACATTTCAAACAGATTCTGATGTTATTTTATTGGCTCACCATCTTCGATATTAAAATATATGTTATTTTACTTACATTTGGGCGTAGTGCTCAGAATGTTCGAAGTTCGAAAAAAATACTTCATGCAATTTTATAATCATAACCTATCACCGGGTTTAGCAACACCGCCAGTAATTGACATTGCACAAACTTTATTTCCTGCTGACGAGCAAGCAATGGACGAATTACGAACGGCAGCAAAATCATTAAAGTGTGGTAAAACTGCCGAAGTCAAACAAGTTAGCTAGATACCAACCTCAATATGGCTCTAATAGTTGAACTCTGTTACATTCTGACATATGTAAACTTGAGGTCTTTTATATGCGATGGTTAAGTTATATTTTGCATGTTTCTTTCCGAGATCATTTTAGAAACAAGGTAATCGAGGTGCACAGTTGATAAGAAATTTCAGAGAAGCAGATTTCAATGGTTTGGCCATGTATATCGAATGAATGGCAGTATTTATTCAATGTGTGTAGATTTTGCTTCATTTAGTTTGATTCGACATTTTTTAGTTCAGATAGCAACTTTATCGAGAGAAGATTGAAGTTTTCGAGTTGAGCTGTCTACAGTCTCTGCTGCTGCTCATATTGCCGTATCATCAGCAAAAGTAGTAGTAGTGTTATATATTGTGGGGTAATTTTGGTAATTTTTTAAAAGAAATATTTTTATTTTTATAAAAATTGAGGATTTATTGTTCATTATCTGATAAATGTTTTTAAACTATAAATCTATTGACTTTAACGTGTCACTTTAATGATGTTTAAGCATTATTTATAAACTATAATCATTCAGATCGCAACCTTTAGTTTAAAAAAAATTGAGCATTTATTGTTTAAAAATGGAAACTTTTAATCAAAATATAGTAAATTGCCACTACTATTCCCCCTTTTTTTCTGGTATCTGGTATAGTATATCTGATTTTGAGCAATTTCTCATGTTGGACAGCTTGGAACCTCAATACTGCGTCATTTAACACTTTCGGCTTTAAGTACCGTTTCTTATCTTTGGTGCAAAGATACACTGTTCATTTTTGAACCGTTGATGGACACATAAAAAACGATTATACAATATCATTAATATTTTAATTATAGTCGTTCGTCCTTTCGAATCGTCATTTTTAAAATAAAATTAGTTTGTCTTTACGTCGTCACAACGAATTCAAGACTACACGTTCTGTAAAGGAAAAAATCACGACGAAATGACTATACAAAATCTGGCGCATACGACGGCTCAATTGCGCTAAATTCGTTAAATTCAATTAAAGTTGGAGCGCAAACGCCGCCAACGAAAACGACGAACGATCGCCAACAGTTCCAAACCAGTCCAATTAATTTATATCTTGATGAGATTACCACGAGTTAAGAGGTCGACAACGGCACAATTAGATTTGAATGTAATTTAATTGAACGGCGGTCAGAGACGAAACAATTTTTAAATTAACTGGTTTTCTTTTTCCAGCTAGTGTTTTGGTAATATTCCTTTGTGGTTATGAAGATATTATATAAACGTTAATGCGGACATTTTCGAGAGTATATACGAAACGGTGAGTTCAAAAATTGTTCGCAGTACATGCAGGTGTTTGTACAATTATAGTTGTATGGGTCATTTTGCTTATTGAATGAAACTGAATATTTGCGTTGTTTAAACGTTTTATTAACTGAATCTAGTTAAACTTACATTTGTATCAGCATGAACGACTTTCTACGGAAGATCGCCGAAACTTAACATTTTCAAAGAGGTATAAATCTATAACGGTGTTACTTTCGCAAAATATAACATGTATAAGTTCGAAGGTTGATGTCAGTAAAATAAAATGACATATGTGTCAAATCATAACATCGCATACTTACGCCCAACGACATCTGTTACACCGGTACACCAAGTAAAACTGGCCATTCTGTCATTCTTTCTTAATGAATACAACCAAAATATATTCCAAAAGTTTTCATGTACTACGTTCTTACGTCTAGTGTCTCGTAGGAGGATGATTGGTCTAAATGAAAACGTATGTTATATCATTCAAAGTCAACTTAACATCACCAGTTCCTTGGTTCGATTTCTGGAGATTGCAAATTAACCACATCAAAGCATGATCTTTGCCCAAACATGTGCAGCAATAGCCAATTGTCCTCAATCATCAAAGTTACAAGTTATTATTTCGATATCTTTGCAGATCAACAGCCTGATTCCATATGAAATATTTTCAGTAATATAAAATAGTGGAATTAAATCTAGAGTTTAACAAACTAAATAATTTATAAATATTAATATAATTATCTCATAACATTCGGATCTCAAAGACGATAAAAGGAATATCGGAAAGCTTAAAATTTACGAAGACAAAGAATTAGAAGATTAAAACGCACGAAACCATCATAAAAGCTCGCTATAGATTGCAAGTTGGGCATTGAAAGTAACGCTGTAGCGTGGCCAAATGATTGATAATACATCATTTGATTATATGCGGCAAAACCTGTGATATTCTACATAGAAATGCTGTACGTCCCACTATATTAACTGTAATCACCGGACGTTATTCTTTCTGAGTACTGTTTATTTCAAACCCAAGTAAGTTGCTTAATATCTCATATATTATGAAGATATCAAGAATTTTATGCAATTTTGATGACGTGATAAACTATCAAAAGATGGTAAAATGTAGCAGTGTATGAGAATTATATACTTAGAATTAAATAGAATAATTAAATTTGTACTATGACCAATAGGCTCATATTTGATGATTTTGATTTATTCACTCTTCCCTAAAATAAAAGTTGACAAAATTGGACAGGTTAATTCTCAAAGAAATTAGTCAGAAAATTATAAGATTGGAATTTTCAAAAATAAATAAACGATATGCTTTATTAGTAAATTATAAGCATCTTTCTAATCAATTTTTTAAACCTTTCTCCTTTCATTCATTTATTGATGAATTTACTCAACATTTGATCCTGCACAGGATATATTAGGTACTTGTATAATAAAAATTAGTACAAGATATTTTAATTAAAATACTTGTCTTTAATTATTGGTAGTGGTAATTAGAGGACAGCGGCAACAGAGCGTTCTATTCGAGCTGCCACAGTGTCTTATTCAAAACTTACAACGTGTGGCCGAACGTTGTCATGCAAAAGAGATTTTGTGTTTGTTACTTGCTACTAATGGTTTTTCTTGCAACACTATGTTGTTCAGTTTATTCAATTGACGTCGATAAATATCTCCAAAAGCAGTTTCGGTTTCAACAGATCGCAAGACACTAGACCTTGCTTTTCCCACTCTATGAACAGCAAGAGTTTATATTACGCTTCGTTGTTGATCCTGATGGCCATATGGCTTATTTGGCAGCATTATATTTAGATGGCAATATTTGGAATACAGATTGTATGCAGATGCAGACGTGAATACTTTAAGAAAAAAAAATTCATCAACTGCTAATCTGTCTGAAAGTTCTTTGAGAGTTTGAATTTTGTTCGTTAAAATTCATTGTTTTTTGAATGTTTTAGACCTCCAAGCCGTTCTTTGTCATTGACATAAAAATTACCACATTTGAAACCACAATCAAGAATTGAGATATGACGAAGCAGCATCAGCCTAAGTTTCTAAAAGGGTTTGATAGGCATAGGTTTCGGGCATTAGATATCTTGAAATCACACAAGTAATGAATGGCGAAAATGCAATTTGAGTATCCCATGAGTACCGTTTTTATACACTGAATAATTGAATAAGACTAAACGGGTATAATGTGGAAATGCGTATCAAAACCATCGAGTTTAACAATTGTTTATATTTATGGGTTTTCACCTAATACACCAACAAATTATTCACAAGATTTTCAATTCACTTACTCGTAACTAAACGGCTATGTGGCATTGTTACTACTGATTAACATAACCACCATTGTTCAAATATATTTAAACAAATCAAATCTTCAAAGGAAAGCAAGATTTCAATGAGAACGACCTTTACAAAAAAAACAATTGCGTTTTGGTCATAGAAAGACACCTTGACATCTAAAGTACGAATCGACGCGTTCGCGTCACGTCACTTCCTTTATATTGTAGCCAAATCGCGTTTAGAATGTGATCGGCAACCGAATCATGACAATTGGACAGTGCAAAAGGGTATTACGTAAATATGAATCAGGTTAGGTGATGATTCATTCATTAAGCGAACAAGATGAATTACTTCGATAATAGATTTGGAATAATTAAATGTTCCTTTATTGACATCCAGCCGGAGATGAATAATCGAAGATGTTATGAAAGTTGACGCGGCTTTACTCGACTTGTACAGTTATCTAATTTACTTTTGATGTTCTCTTCGATATCGGATCGATTTTTTGCAGCATCCGTTTAGTGAAACAGCAACATTCAATTTCCACATGCGCTTCAGATCTCAGAATTTGATTTTGTTATTTTATATACGAGGGTAAATGTGTCTATTAATCCGTTTGTATGGCAATTTGCGTTTGAACCTACGCACTTCACTGTCATCGCGCACATTTAACTGTTTGGCGAGCTCTTTGGGATGCACTAATAGTCTTTCAGAGTACTTCGCACTAACACTCCGACTCACACTCATTATTGGTTCTATGGGGATATCGTGCTAAATCAGTTTGTTAGACACGTAATAGGGGGCATCGACGATGATTCGCAACACTTTAGTCTGGAACCTCTGGAGGATATCTATTTTAGATTTGTTAGTAGTACCCCACAGTTCAATACCATAGGTCCAAATGGGCCTAAGTATTGATTTATACAGCAAAATCCTTATCTAATGATAACTTAAATTTACGCCCTATCAGCCACTATGTTTGGTTTAGTTTAAGCCCAAGCTGTTTTTGTTTTGTAACTGTATGTTTTTTCTATGTCAAACGTCGAAACGATCGAAATGCATTCCAAGATATTTAACGTTGTCTGCTTGCGGAAGTTCATGATTATTCAATTTTATTGAGGGACATGTTCTTCTACAAAGGGTGAATGTCACAGGGGTAGATTTTGTCTCATTTGCTTTGATACGCCACGTTTTCAACCACAATTCGACTTTAACACCGAATATAAAGATTGTAAATTCGAATGAATCAAAATTATCTATGAATATTTAACTTATTTTCAAATTATATTGAATTGGATTGCCATGAAATTCGTAACAGTAAGCATCATCAGAATAATAATTACGTCTCTACAGTGATTTAAAACTAGGTACTTATCTAAAAAGACCCGTTGGTCCTTCTTTAATCCCATCTAGAAAATTCTCCCCCTTTCTCTTAAAAATAAAATAAGATAAAAGTTAAAAAGTTTTCAGTGCTTTGCTATTTAGTACAATTCACTACACTTAATCACACGACTTGATTATCTTCAGTATGCTTCCTAATTCAGAGTAGAATCTTTCATCATGTCTTGTAGCGAATCCCTTAATTTCCTCTATGACTCGATGTAAGTAACTGTTCCTACAATAAATGCTTATATTATGTTGATATTACTTCTCGGGACATGCTCATAACCGGCGTAGGTACATATAGGTTTTAATATTTGCTTGTATAGCAGCAACTTTTTATGAAAGGATAATTTATTTAGGAAAGTTTAATTCGATTTCATTTCCTTTATTTTTGATATGCTCCTAAAATCGTATATTACGAAGGAAAATTAAATGGAAAACTTGTAATACTTGTTAGTTAGATGATAAACATAATTTAACTTGTATCAAAGACATTGATTTTTCAGTCAATAATAAAGTTTATTGGGACTTATCGGGTGCAAATATGGGGGGTTGCAAAGCAAAAGCAAACATTAATGTTTATCGCTACGTAACCAACGAAGAACTGCTGCACGATGAGCTCGAAACTAAATGGACGAAGATTTCTTCTTAAATCACGAAAGATGTTACTTACTTACGTAGAAATACATTTAGTACACAATGCGCAGGAAACCAAATGACATACATACTGATGTATTCATCATGCTTCTGAATTGATAATGAAGTGGTAATTAAGTGGAAATTAAGATTGTACTGAGTGTATCTAATTTAAGATGTAATAAAAAAGGAAATATATAAGTTTTAACGGTTTCTGTATGAAAAAATAAAAATATGATTTTGAAAATTAAGTATTGTACTGTATATTCTCATTACTTATTTTCGTGTTTTACAAGCACCTATTATTATTTTTCAGCCTACTCTCGTATTTTCAACGGCATTAATCTCTCTAGATTGATCGATCTTTTAATGAGAATACACAGGAAGACCTTTACAGAAGGAAATATAAATGTTGATTTATTTAATTTGTTTTTTTTTCGTCATACTTGATTTTGTTATTTTTTCTTCAATCTCCAGTTTACGTACTATCAATCATTTTGACAAATAGATGATGGATATATTATCAACAATTATTAATTAATTTTTAGAAACATTACCTTATTTACACTTGTATCTCAATTCAATATATAATTTTAGATGTTTGATTAAAATATTCTAACTAGTAACATTCTATACATTTTATTCTGAAATCTAGGGATGGCTGTAAGTGTAAAACTGTGAAAAACTGATTGTCAAAAATATCTTTGATTCTTTTTAAATATCGAAAAATATCGTTCTACTAAAATATCGATATATCGGTCAAAAATATCGACATTTGTTCAGCATCTTTAATCTTCAGTAAATTTTCTTAATAACTAATAAGTGTAATAATACTTTTGAGGATTCAGCACAGTGGTCTGATTTACTGTTAGTAATAATGTTACTATAAAATAAATCAAAGTTTAATAATAAAATATATAATGACTTAGAACTGTGTCTTTATTGATTAAATTTTTAATCGGTTCGCTTTTAAAATTTATCATGTGATATTTATGTGTCCAAAATTGGTCACAACATTCACATTGTTCATACATGTAGACAATAGCACACATGTGACAAAAGATGAATTACCAAATATGGTCTTAGTAATTTGGTTGTTCCCTGTCTGTTTTTCAATTTTTTTAATTATATGTTTCAGTAAAATTATTTTATAAATAAACACGTGATGAAAAAGTTAAAATTATGTATGTAACAATTATTTCTGGTCTGTTTGATAGACATGTTCATGTCTGTTTGGCACATACGGCTAGAAAATTTCATTTACTTATTCCTTTTTTATATATAAATTAATTTTTATAAATAAATATTCACAAATTTGATAAATATTTCATTTAATGTTGAAACTATTTGTAAGGAGGGATATAAATATTGAACAATTTTTGCAATAACATTTTATTTAAAAATTGAGTAAAATGAAATAATAAAAATATAATTACTATATGTCCAGCTTTTTATTTAAATTAATTTATAATTTGAATCATTTACATGAATTCCATGAATCATATACATAAACAAGATCAAAATCGGTTAGATCCAATCCAGTCAATATAGTTAAAACCAAACGAAATAAAAGACTATATATAAAAGCAGTGAAATAATCTTGCACTGAATATTTTATTGATTAAATTGATGTTAATGAGTGTTACATTATCTAGTTTTATGCGTAATTTTTTGTTCATTTTGTACCACTGCTGACAGGCAGCAAGATAACCTATTTATCAATTATAACATACAATTAAGTGTTAATGACTTATAAAATTAAAAACATACAAAATATCCAGAGGAACAATACAAATAATAAAAAAATAGTGTTACTGTTAAACATACAATCTAATGAAATATTATCTCCGCTATAACAAAATGGATTAACCAGGAAACTACCAGATGATATAGATATATACGGATGGGATGCCATAGTACATCTAACATATCACATTGTTGACACATGTAAACATTTACGAAAATTGTTCAGATAAATTTTTCATGAACGATGTCGCCTGTACCGGAATATACGATATTACTACTTCAGATTGTTTATATAAAACATTGTCGATTATTCGTCAAAATTAATAACTAACATTCGTAGGTACAGTATAAATTTGCTTTAATAGTTATTAAAACTGTCCATAATAAATATTCAGTATTTTCAATATGTCAATTGATATTTTAAACATTATTATTTTATTTTTTATGGTAACACGCGTTTGACTGGTTCTTTTGTTTGATTAATCCTTATTTTAAAATTGAAAATTCGAAAAAAGTTTAATAAAGATTTTAACACATTTGCTGATATTTATAGTTTAATATGTCAAAGGCTTATCGAAGTCTGAGTAATAGTTAAAACAGTAGAAGATTTATTTAATAGGAGTAAACCTTTTAAGGAAAGCTGCCCCTCGTTTACACAACTTAATAAACAATATAACAAAAACATTTATTATAGATTTATTGGGAAATATCAACTGTAGACTCCTACTTATCTCTGAACTACTTAAAATAAACTATTAGTGCACCAGCAAATATTGTAACCAGCATAGTTACGTGCTGTACAAAAGTTATGTACATGTTATGTATAATAATTTTTTTTGGTACAGATTTCATACAGATGCAGACGTGAATACTTCAAGAAATGAAAAAGTAATGATGAATATTCTGAATATGTTGGAAAATAAATAACGAAATAAAGAAATATTTGGAAAGAAAGTATCACCAGTATTGTAAAAAAGTTCTGCCGCAGTAAGAACTATCATGATATCATCTTAGTTTCACTGATTGATATTAAAAAAATTAAGATTATGCAAGAGGAACTCTCACTCAATTAGCAAATTTCACGTAAGTCGTGAAGAATAATATATTGTTCAACAAGTGATGGTACCAAAAATGTTTGATTGCAACCTCCATTGCCTTCCGTTTAGCGACCTTCTACGTTTGTTAATTTACCCTTGATGAATACTAAAGTGTCAGCATATACATCAAGAACTGATTACTGATTTGGTGGGCGTCATAATAAGAAAAATATTAGAAAGTTGATTTAAAACTCTATGAAGAAATCATATTTACTGATAATAAGTAGTCTACTACTTTTTTTTCACTTGTTTCAACTCACTGTTTTTAGTCTTAATCTTATAAATAAGATGTTTTATTTATTTTCTGGTTTAGTATTTTGATGATCACTATTCAGGTTGTAAGCTGTGATAGAATAATTAATTAATTTATATTAAATAATATTAATTAATAATAGAATAATTTTTTAATTAATTTTTATTTAAAGATTATATTTAAAGATAAATGTGAGTAATTGATGAAACCATCTTTTCTAAACCAAAAATATACATTACCGAAAATTAGATTACAGACTTCGAAGTTTATTCAGACAAAACACCAACCAAAAAAGTTATGTGCGGTACGTCAAAGCATTACGAACTCAATGCTTTTTTAAAGTTAATTCCTCGGATATAAATTTCAATTAATTAAAATCTCTTGTGATTCATTTCATATAGTTTGTTAGTTGATAATTTCTTTTCAATTGTTTTTTGTCACTTGTATTGAAATTATGACTTCAAAAACATTGAAAAAAGCAAAAACATGAAAATTCAAACATTGAAATCAAATGACTTACTGTTTTAAAATTAATATACGTTATACAAAAAAATACTTGTTGGATATGAAACATTAACATTCACTACTCGTTCAAAAGCTAAAATCTAGTAGGCTAATATTCAAACATAGAATATATTTTTAGTAAATAATGTAAAGTAGTTAAAAATATATGATATATTAAAAAAAAGTTATGCTTTGCTTTTACTCTTTTCATAAAAAAGGATAGAATATGGATGTAAGCAAAACGTTTCGTTTTTTTTTGACGCTTTTGTAAATATTGACATTCCTACTTGTTGAACCTTTTTCATTGGGTTGTTGGAATGGAAACAACAGTCGGGATTTTCGTCCCAAAAGGTCATCGATATTTTGGTGACCGCTTAACCTTAGCCAGGCATGTTTAGATTGTTGATTCATTATGCGTTACAAAAAGAAGGATTATTATTATGAAATACGAGGGTCCTCCTTTCTATTTCGGAATTGTGCCAACAAATTGTGGAATCTGTCAATTAACGCTTCTATGATAAAGTGAATCCGCATTTTTTCATTTAATTGTTTTGTTCATATTTTATTCCGGTTCTAACTAGATTTAAACCGATTAAGATTTATTTAGGACCGAAGCTAATTATTTCACATAATATCTATCACTTTTGAAATATTAATTTTAAAATTAAATCAATATTGACGACACTATTGGCAATTTTATTTAATTATGTCTGAAATTATTAATAATATTAACGCTATTTATGATAGATTATTAAATGAATTATTTTAGTGGAAATTTTCAAGCTGCATATTATACATCAAATTTTCTTCTTGTTAGTGATTTACAGCAACGACACACACTTGGATAAACCATCTCACGTGCGTTATATTCTAACCACTAAAGTATGGCAATGATTTGGTTATCTTACCTTTAAAGCATATTTTAAAGCATACACACTGATTTGCATTAAAATATATGATTTTAAACATAAAATATTGTTAAATTAATTTATCCTGTTTTTGTATTTTTTTACATATTTTATGTTTCTAAATATATAATTCACATATATAAGAGCATATAGTTGTTAGTAGTCGTTGCCGACTAACGTAGAATTTATTTTTATAATTACTAAAATTAAATATATATCTAGTAGATTCATCGTTCCTTACTTAGTTCCTAAGTTAATTAATTGATATTTCATTGAACTATAAGATTGAATGGTCTGGTTCTTTTAACCCTGTGCCTGCCTGAGTATTATCCAAAAGCTGCAATACTTCACTGTTAACATGTGAGTGAGTGAGTCTGTTTATGCTTATCTTGAGTCAAGGTCGGTACCTGGAGGTAACTGAATTGTATGAGTTCCTACCTTGTTTAGATTTTGATTGTATAATAGCAACTTATTATGTACAAATAATTGAGATTTGTCTCCAATTAATTTATATTTTAAATCCAGTTCTTTTTTTATTAATGGACGGGACATGTTTTACGTTTTACTAATTCAATTTGGCTCACATTTTACGAGTAGTTATTAACTAAAACTGTCTATTAATTTTTTCTTCATATTGTTCTTCAACTCCAGATCTACTACCACTTGTTCACTACATATAGTTCTAAAACACAATTTTCACATATAATTTAACTATATTAGTTTAAAGAGTTTTTCTCTCTTCAATCTCTGTATAAGTTCACTATTGTATAAACCAGGTTTGAAATGTTGTATTTCATACATTTTTGTATTTCAAACTTGTTTGTGTAACACTACTTGATATTTGTTTAAATACCATGAACGTTTATTCCAGGTTCCAATACAATTTGAGTTTTAATAAAAACAATTATTTAAATGCTTTATTAATTAATTCAATCACACGTATATTATTATTCCACTTTAAATTATATTTGCGGATTGAATATTGATATTTTCAGCCTGTATATGAAATATAACAGATGATAAATTATATCTATTTTGTAATCCCGCTCGTACACACACACATACGAGCAATTTACGTGTAGTGTGTTTACATCAGTTACTTCAACTAAAGAAAAACAACCGACGAGTGGTTTTATCTATCAGTGAAGTGTTTTGCAACTTTTCCACCATGTTTTAGGCGATTATATTAAACTGTTTTTGTGTATGTATTCTGCTTCATTAAGCTTATGTACTGGCGTCACGTTTCTCCTATATCGTTTGGATTACCTGCAAAAAGTAAATTAAATAACTTGTAATTTTTTTAGCATCTTGATGTTTAATATGCAGGATATTATGCACTATTCGATGTTAATAATGAAAGTTATTAATTTAAATTCAATGCTCTCTGAGAATATATTATCTTCCATTTTAAGGTACCGATATGTTCTACATCTGAGTCTACCCATCATTATAATATAATATTAATCTATGAAATAAAAATTGTTACTATTAGCATATTAACGACGTCATTGTGACATAAAATAGTTAATATAAGAAATTATATTTTTATAGCTTCCAATAAGAAACTAATATTACCTAAGAGCTAAAATTGGATAGTTGGCAATTATTTTTTCATTATTTTTATTTGGTTATTTTTTTCATCTTGTAATTGGTGATAATATATTAGCTAATCTAAATAATATTTTATGTATAATATTTTTTCTAGCTTAGATTACATCCACTCTAAAAGACCTAGAACGTGTTGTTGTTTACTTATATAACAGGTTAATTGTAAAGTTCCGAGCCTGTCACATAGATGGCGCTACTAGAATTAAATCCATATGTTTTTTAGTTAGCCCTAACCCTCAAAAGATGTGTGTATAAATTTAACAGCTGTCGGATCATTACTTTGTGAATTATAGCATTTTAAGTGAAGCAACTTTTGTTACTGTGAAAAAATGGATAAAACGGAATTTGGTGTGTTGATAAAATATTGCTTTTTGAAAGAAAAAAATACAGTTGAAGCCAAAAACTTGGCTTGATGCCGAGTTTCCGGACACTGTCCCAGGAAAATCAACCATCAACGATTGGTATGCTAAGTTTAGACGTCGTGAAATGAGCACCGAATACGGTGGATAGCAAAAAGAGGTTGTTACCGACGAAAAAATTTAAAAAATCCACAAAATGATTTTGAATGACCGTAAATTGGAATTGAATGAAATAGCAGACACTTTAAAGATATCAACTGAACGTGTATATCATATCATTCACGAATATTTGGGTATGAAAAAGCTCTGTGCAAAGTGGGTGCCGCGCGAGCTCACTTTTGACCAAAAACAACGACGGAGATGATTCGGAGCAGTGTTTGAAGGTGATCAAGCGTAATAAAACGGTATTTTTGCGTCGATATGTGACAATGTATGAAACATGGCTCCATCATTTCACTCCGAAGTCCAATCGACAGTTATCCGAGTGGACTGCACACGATGAAGCCGCTCCAAAATGTGGGAAAACGCAACAGTCGGCTGGCAAGGTTATGTCGTCTGTATTTTGGGATGTGCATGGACTAATTTTCATAGCGTTATTGGACCATTTGAAGGACGAAATCGCCGAAAAACGGCCGCATTTGAAGAAAAAGAAAGTGCTGCTTCACCAAGACAATGCACCGTGTCACAAGTCGGTGAAAAGGATGGCAAAAATCCACGAATTGGGCTTCGAATTGCTTCCTCATCCACTGTATTCTCCAGATCTGGCCTCCAGCGAGTATTTCCTGTTCTCAGATCTCAAAAGAGGTGATCGCCCAAACTGAGGCCTATTTTGAAGCAAAGGACAAATCGTACTACAAAGATTGTATCGAAAAGTTGGAGGGTCGCTGTAATCAGTGTATCACCCTTAATGGAATTATGTTGAAGAAAAAAACTAATTTTGCCAAAAAAATGTGTTTTACTATGGTAGGCTTTTCAATTGACCTGTTGTTGAAATTATTTATTTTAATCTATCTATAATCTATCTTTAATCTATACCTTATTCTATAATAGAAAATAATAATTTTAATTATGTATTTGATAATTTAGTACTGAAAATTATATTTACGGAATTATACTTTACTTGCAATATCACACATTAATTATAAATGTCAATTATTATAAATCATCAAAAATCAAATGGGCCCTAACCAAAATTTAGCATTTAAAATAATAAACTATATTTTTTTAAATTGTGACTTTATTTTTATTTTTAGTGGAAGCCTTTGGATGAGACTCTAAAGTCAATTCCAATTTTCTATTAGGATCTGAAATTTTCTACATTATAACTAATAATACAATATAAAGTGAATCTAAGAAATCATTATTATAACATGCACTGAATTCTGCTAAGGCAACTACATCTTTGAACAAAGTTATACCATGCAATTTTTTTTTATATACCTGATAAGATTAATATTATACTTATTGGATTGTTTCAGTTCACCGGAACGTTCGTGGAACCTCTGTAAATAAAACTTAGTAAATCGGTCAATGTAATGATGATCAACAGGCATTTTTCCAGAATTGAATGTCTGTGAAACTTTATAGTTACAAATTAGTTAGTTAAGATAATTTTAAATGCTAACTACTCATCTTTCGGCATTAACAAAGCTACTGTATTATTCAACAGTCTTCGTTACTAACATTTCATTTACCTTTAGCTAACACAACCTCAAAAACAGTTATTTTGAATGGACATTTTCACGTTTGTTGTTCCTCCCAACAGGAAAATCCAGAAAGGGTTACAATGGCGATGAGCTGACCGAGGAAAGACGTTACAATAGTAGGATAGCGTTGAGGAAGACGGGCATTGCAGGTATTCTACTTTTTTCTTTCTAATCGACCTTTCCACTTCCGTATGTTGTCGTAGACATCCTTTGCTGTAGTAACTTCCCAATAATGGTCTAGTTTCTTTTCTTCGTGGTGGTGCTACTTTCTGTATTTATGTTATATTCTTATTAATCAATAAACTATATTGCAGTATATATATAATATTCCTAAGGCGGTATCTGATCTAGAGTTACGAAAAAGTGTTAAAATTTAAGAATATATCCCTGGGAGATTATTGCAATGATTTATTACATTGTAGTGTCTTTTTTTCAAAATATTTTTTCAACATTTTTGATGTAATATCTCTATAAAGACAACTTTTCTTGTTTTTCACATTCTCTCTCTATAATTAAATTAGTAAACTTGTACTTGTTAAACATCACTTAAAATCAAGTCTTTGTATTATTAACTTTACAGCCTTTTTATTTTGTCTTTTTGCTTGTCTATTATTTGAAAGATGAACCTCTGGACCAGAATACCTCAAATATAATGATATAATAATATAACAGGTCAATTGAAAAGTCCCCGGCCTACCATAGTAAAACACATTTTTTAGAATTTAAAAATTTTGTTTTTTTATTCAACATAATTCCCTTCAAGCATGATACACTGATTATAGCGACTTTCCAACTTTTCAATACCATTTTTGTAGTATGATTTATCCTTTGCTTCAAAATAGGCCCCAATTTCGGCGATCACCTCTTCATTCGACGAAACAGGAAATAGTCGCTGGGGGCCAGATCTGGAAAATACAGTGGATGAGGAAGCAATTCGAAGCCCAATTCATGGATTTTTTACATCGTTTTCACTGACTTGTGACACGGTGCATTGTCTTGTTGGACCAGCACTTTATTTTTCTTCAAATGCGGGCATTTTTTGGCGATTTCGTGCTTCAGACGGTCCAATAACGCTATGTAATAGTCGGTGTTGATGGTCCTTCCTTTTTCAAAGTAGTCAATGAAAATTGTTCCATGCGCATCCCAAAATACAGACGCCATAACCATTCCAACTCGTCGTTGTAGCAGTGTCAAGAAATTCGTCATCAAGCCAAGGTTTTGCTTCAACTGTATTTTTTCCCTTCAAAAAGCAATATTTTATCAACACGCGAAATTCCTTTTTATCCATTTTTTCACATTAAGAAAAGTTGCTTCACTCAAAATGCTATAATTCACAAACAAATGATCCTACAGCTGTCAAATTTATACACGCATCTTTTGAATGTTAGGGCTGACTAAAAAATATATGGATTTAGTTCTAGTAGCGCTTTCTGTGTATCAGGTCGGGAACTTTTCAATTGACCTGTTAATAGTCATGTTCTAATAAGGAGTTATATTTTGATTTTATCTAATATTTTGTAAAGATAAATAAACTTTATTTATAGTATAATAATTACAATATATTATTTATCAAACACATCAGGGTACGTGTGAAACCATTACACTTTGTACTTATGGGGAAGTACAATAACTTTAACAAATAAAAATGTAGTAATATTTCCGATAATTTCGAAAAGCTTTTATAGTGAAAATGAATTATTGCTAATTTTCCAGTCTTGTAGTCTTAAAACTATTAATTTTTTATTCATGGAGTTCTGTATTGATTATTTTGTAAAGATGTTAATAATTTATATAATAAATCTTATTAGTTTTGTTATGATATAATTAATTAAAGTGAACTATATTATTTTGATATAGGGTAGGTTATCCGTTATGTTTATTTGACATTCTTCTTAAAACTACAGCTGCAAATATTTTTAAGTTACAACTACCTATTATCTATGAATCATAATTCTATATATGTATAGCGTAGTCTGGCTTGACAGTCGTCCATTGCTTCCTGGCAGAATCTTCACTGTACTATGTTTACCGTAACCGTAAAGTTTCCATTTTTATTGTGATATAATTGTATCCATAATGTCAGTTTAGTTTAAAATGAATGTTTCTTTGTTGTAACCTCGAAAATGCAAATAAACCAATATCTAAATATAAATCTGACCTAGAGAATCTAAAATACTAATTTTGAAAATTTTCTAATTATCTATTTTTTACCATATAATTACTATCTATATTAAAAACAATTCTCACATAAAGTGTTAAGTTAAATACACTCTACGACTCTCCACTACGACTATTCCATTGAATAGCGTTTTCTCAGCATGCTCTAGCATCCGCTTTATTGTTTCTACTAACGTATTTGAGGTTATACTTTGTAGAGCTCTTCTTATAGATACTTACAGAATGTATTTACATTAAAATAAATTAAATACTATTGCAAAATATGTAGTTATATGTCGTCGTTGTTTTTGTGTTTCGATATAATTTTCAGTATTACTAACACAACTGTATTTACAGTAGATTATTTTATAGTGTGTTAAAGTATTTTGTATACTTTTATAGAATCAAAAATAGTTTTTATAATTAATTATTTCTTTTAGATACAGTTTTAATAAGTAAAGCTTCCTTGGATATTTTCCTGAAATAAATTATGTGAACGTATTTAAATGTGCAATTAGAAGTTCTTTTGAGTGCCACTAAATTTTAAGCTATTTTTATTTTTGTCATTATGTGAGTTCACGTTTAATAGTTTATGTTTCGTGAGTTAAGATAAAATATAATTAGGAGATAAAACCTTTTTTCAGGGTAATATAAAAGACTATATATTAATGATCATACGATAATCAAAAAACGACAGTAAATTATTAAGTTAGTTATGAGTCATTTGTAAAAAGTAATAATCGTTGCATATATTTTTGCAACTGTAGATATGTTATATATTATCCATTATAATCACGCTAAAACTCCACTCCATGATATATGCTATTTTAAATTCACTCCATAATATTTCAGTGCATTGGCTAGCATATTTAATGCATCAGCGGTGGTGAAGTAAGTTCATTATACTTTTATCAGTGCACTAATCGATCTGATTGATTGATTTTTTAAAATATTATTAATTTCGTTTGTCTCATGTTTTCATTTGCCTGAAGTTATTTGTTTTCTTGAAAAGAACCATTCTGTCTATCGATGACATATGTTCGACAATGCATTGATAATATATAGATGATTTATACAGCTTCAGTTGAGCCAACCTAAAGTAACTCTACTACTGATACTCTTTGAGTATCAAAATATATTGAAAAATGATATGTTGGTATAATAAATTTTTTAATAGTAAATAATATAAATTTAATATAATAATTTTATAATAATAATAACCTTTTTTAATTCACCAATATTGAAGAGATGTTTTGGACAAAATAGTTAAAGCATCATCTCTATCATCATTTATACTAGTATCCTGAATTCTCTATAATGTAGAAAATATTCTTGTTCAAAATATGCATTTGTGTGATATGCAATGTGTGAACTTACCTGTTATTTCCTATTTCTTGCCATTTGTTTTGTTTTACTAAGCTCACAGACTATAAGAATGTTCCCAAAATATGATGATATAATATAATGATGTTCCAAACTTTTTACAGAATGTTCTAATTTAATGGACTGTAAAGGAAACAAATACAAACACCTTTTCATTTCATCAATATTGAAGAAATGTTTTGGACAAAGTAGTTATCATATCTATCATCATCTAAACTTTCCTAGTGTCTAAACTACATTTTTCGCCTGCACAATATTTTTAAATGTGAGTCCGAAGTTTTCACTGTATATTTTCAATATTAAGTATAAGAACTACGGATAGTTATCTTATAACAATATTTATATTTGAATACAGACGTTCAAACATTAACAAAGTTTAACAGTTACACTTAAATATGGTCAAAGTGTAAATAGTCAAATTTGGAGATTATAGTAACTAGTATTACGGTTACATTATTATATTAGAAATAACCATAAAAAGTTAAAATATTGATCAACACACGCAAATCAAATATACTCTACTATCAGAATCAGCGCCAACACGTGCGACGTTCTACACCTTGTGTGATTCATCGTTTGGTGGACAAATTGAAATGAACTGATTTAGTAAACATTTAAATTACACCTGCGGGTTATCAAAATGTGATCACGCTGTAGGGATGCTGAAAAAAATCGATATTTTTTTTACCGATATTTCGATATTTCTAAAAAAAATTTCTTAAACGCGTTAAATTTTTTTTAACTATGTCTAATAAACCTTTAAAATTGGTGTTTAATTTTAAAGGTTCAGTGCATTTTCTTTAATGTATGTTATAGTCTCCTTTTTACCAACAAATGTTTATCTGGACTGGACCTATTGTTTAACGTGGGCTCCGAACCACAGTCCTCTGCATTACGCCTACCGACTGGCGAGTGACCAACTTAGAAATCATCCCGGAAGATATCCGGTCTTACCCAGCATTGATACTGGCGTGACTGTGATCATTTTCCTTGTAGGATTTTACATTCTTCCATAGGACAATCACAAATATTAAACAATTACAAACAAAAAATTACGACTATGCTCCAGCAGGATTCGAACCCGCACTATCGCAACAGTATCGTGGACCGTCCGGTCGCCTTTACCACTGCGCCAACCAAGAAATGTTAAGAGTTAAAGTTTTTCCTTTAAAATATCGATACTTTTTAAAATATCGAAATATATGTTTTCTTCCGCGGCCGACATCCCTACACTGTAGTGAAACATTGCTGCAGTGAAAGAGAACTCGAGGCAGTCATCGTCACACGGTTGAACTTAAACTTGACCTGAAATCTTTAGCGAATTTTGCGCTTAGACATAGGCCCGCACGCACACATATTTCAATTGGGTCAACACATAAAGGTAAATAAACATAGACAGCGTTAATCATTTACTGACTAGACTACGTAATAGACGAAAAATAGCAGACATAGAATATGGTCGTTGGTGCTAAGACTCATGGCTCATATTAACGACTCAAGGTATAATACACATCATTCAACTTGGAATATTCTCAAAATAACTGTAATTTTATGGCAAATTTTTAAGATTCTTCTTGATTGACACATCTGTCTTTTAATCTCCAGATGCCAGCGTTCCCCCACCTTTTCGATATCTTTTTGTAGAACAGTTTGTTTTTGGCTTTCCTCGGTTAGTTAGCTGACGACGTTTTTGATACTGATATGTAGTAGTAATGACTCCATGTTTCATCCATCGTTATATACCTACATAAAATCATTAAAAAAAATTATAATTTATTTATTGCATTGTTACTAGTTGTTGCCGACTAATCTACAATTTGTCTGTTCAGTAACTTAAATCTAGGTATATATCTAGGAGCACCCATCGACCCTGTTTTAGTTTCTACTGTAATAATGTTTATGTATTATCACTGTTGTTTTTCTGTTAAATGATTTGATTCTTTTGAGTCTTTGTCCCGTTCTAGTGTTATTCAAGAATTGTAATAATTCGATATTGACATGAGAATGGAGTCTCTCTTCATGTCTCCTTGACAGCCGGTATCTGAATTTCTCAGTATAAATAGTCAGTCCTGTAGCATCTGGGTGCACCTATAATACTTTTCAGGACTTTGTTCTGGAAAACTTGTATCGTAAAACTATAATTGAATTTCGTATGTCCATATTGGCTTTTTATTATGTTACCAATTTATTATGTACTGATAATTGTAATTTTCTTCCAATTAACCAATACATTTTCCTATATTTGAATTCCAGTTCTTTCTTTTCTTTTTTACGTCTTCTTTCTACCGTAGTTTTGCATGTGAAGATTCATTCCAAAATACTTAGTTATTGGTGCTTGTGTTGGGTGATTATACATCAACTGCCCTGTACAGATTTACTTTCGTTAATTTTTATTTTCCAGGTTTGGGTCCAATATTTGTATAGTCTGTTGTAATTTTCGAGTGATTTTTTCGCTTTGTTATCTCTCCGACAACAAGAATCGTAGTATTAACAAATATAGCTATCATGATATTTTCCATTTGTGGTATCACATGTGTAGAGTAGATAAACCCAATAAACTTGTGGTTCATCTGCTTTAGCTTCTTTTATTTTAGAGTAGTCTTCTTCTTGTTTGACTACAAACATTCTGGCTTTAATGTAAAATTTTAATTCTTCAGTATGTTGTTTCGATAATATTTTCTGTAGTTTATAAACAAGGCCGTCAAAATGTAATATCATACTTATAGAACGCATTTTACCTTCATAGACTTTTTAGGTTAATAGAATTACATCTGTTATTCTATGCACCTGGTCAATTGTCTACTGCTAGTTAAAAAATCCAAACTGGCATGTAGGTTTTAGGTTTTTTTTTCTATAATTATATTTTCAATTGAACAGCTCAAGTAGTAGTACGGTATGAGAACCGCAGCATCCATTGAATTATACATAATTTACACATGCTTATATTTTTAAATTTGCACCTTGAGATATGTGTAAGACGGCAACCACTTCAGGTAACTTCTCTTCCAGGTGTTCCAAAACTATTTCGTGGGGCTTTTTGGAACAACTACCTATTTTGGATGACTAGAACGATCAGTATCATAAACGTTTGTTAAACCGAAGTGCGCTTAGATTCAACACATCAGTTAAAATTAATTAACTTCCCTGGCGCGGTTACACTATCAATATTTCGAATACTATTTTATGTATTACTTTAAAAATAAGAAAAAAATTAAAAAATTAAAATCAGTGTATCTTATAAACTAATAATCTGAAAAACATGGAGTTGGAAACTATATTAAAATATCGACATTATTAATACTGTCTATGTGTCCAATCAGGGGCTATTTTACTGTAATCACACTCACTGATTGCACGCTCAATTCTCTCTAATCATATTTATTTTTGCTCTCGATTCTAGTAACTATAAAACATATTTATAAAATATTTATTTTAAAAGAAGGTTTATTTTCAGATGAGGAATGCTAGAAAATAAAACCCGGTTAGTAAATTAAAAAGTAGTATTTTTAGAAACAGGGAATACTTTAAACCGTAGATCTATCACTTTGACTTTTCTCGAGTATAATAAATTATTTGGGCATAAATTGTTTTTTTCAGACGTGGGATTAAAATGATCGTTTCAGCGCCTGTGCATCATTCAGTTTTCATTTTAAATCGTCCATAAGTTTATATTGTTTTGTTAAGGTTTTTTAACCTTTTATTTAAGATAGAACTATACGTATTGTTATTGAATTAAATTTTTTTATTACATTTCTTCTAGCATTAGCAAGACAAGTGCAGAATAAAAACATCACTTTGTAATTACCAAACTAAAGTCAAATTAATACTTATATGCTATTAAAGTTCGTGTGGCTTGGTTCACTTCAATAATTTGATATCCTGAACACCGTTCAGTAGCTATATTACTTCCACGTTGCTGCGATTTATTAACCACATGTTATGCTTTTAGACAAAATCCTGAATAACCTCGTAGATTAATATAATTGAAATAATCTTACAGTTCCTCTTTGGTAACGTAGCGATAAGCATTGGTAATTAATCCAAGAGCTTCATTTTGGCAAAGTAATATTAACTGTATCAGTAATATTTAGTAGCGCCCGGTACTTGCACCCCCATAAGTCCAAATAGGCTTTATAATTGACTGATAAACCAATGTACTTGATTTTAAGTTTTGTTGGCAGTATCTTACCAAAAACACAACAGATAATGCTGATAAATTATTTCAATTACTCTAGTAGGCTGTGTAGGTCTGTCTGGATTCGTCATATAACATGTCAATTTAAAAGTCCCGGGCCTGACACATAGATGGCGCTACCAAAATGAAATCCATATTTTTTTTAGTTAGCCCTAACCCTCAAAAGATGCGTGTATAATTTTGACAGCTGTCGGGTCATTAGTTTGTGAATTATAGCATTTTGAGTGAAGAAAAATCAACTATCAGGGATTGGCATGCTAAGTTTAGACGTGGTGAAATGAGAACTGAAGACGGCGAACGCAGTGGACGCCCAAAAGAGGTTGTTACCGATGAAAACATTTAAAAAATACACGAAATAATTTTGAATGACCATGAATTGAAAATGAATGAAATAGCAGACACTTTAAAGATATCAACTGAACGTGTAAATGATATTATTCACGAATATTAGGGTATGAGAAAGCTTTGTGCAAAGTGGGTGCCGCGTGAGCTCACTTTCGATCAAAAACAACGACGAGTTAATGATTTGGAGGAGCGTTTGGAGATTATCAGGCGATAGTCGATAGGTGACAATGGATGAAACATGGCTCCATCATTTCACTCCGAAGATCAATCGACAATCATCCGAGTGGACTGCACATGATGAACCGGCTTCAAAGCGTGTAAAAACGCAACAGTCGGCTGGCAAGGTTATGGCGTCTGTATTTTGAGATGCGCATAGAATATTTTTCATTGACTACTTTGAAAAAGGAAGGACCATCAACAGCGACTATTACACAGCATTATTGGACCGTTTGAAGGACGAAATCGCCGAAAAGCGGTCGCATTTGAAGAAAAAGAAAGTGCTGCTTCACCAAGACAATGCACCGTATTACAAGTCAGTGAAAACGATGGCAAAAATCCATGAATTAGGCTTCGAATTGTTTCCTCATCCACCGTATTTTTCAAATCTGACCCCCAGCGACTATTTGCTGTTCTCAGATCTCAAAAGAATGCTCGCTGGGAAGAAATTTTCGTCGAATGAAGAGGTGATCGCCGAAACTGAGGCCTATTTTGAAGCAAAGGACAAATCGTGCTACAAAAATAGTATCGAAAAGTTGGAGTGTGGCTATAATCAGTGTCTCACCCTTGAAGGGAATTATGTTGAATTAAAAAATCTAATTTTGCCAATAAAATGTGTTTTACTATGGTAGGCCCGGGACTTTTCAATTGACCTGTTACAAATCGATAGTGTTCATGAATTATCTTTAAAATATCCACCATCTTCAAAATTTAGACTTTAGTTTATGGGGCTGACTGAAATCAATAATGTGCTTTTCGTAACCAAACTGGTTGATATTTTATAAATAAGACAACAAGCCATTTTTATAATAGTCACCTAGGAAGATAATTTGTTGATTCTTGTTACTAAAACGATACACACATCATTAAAACGGACTTTATTCTGAACCAAGCTTATTTTTTTTCATTTTCATCATTATCATCATCAATTACATTTATTAACATTTCAATTAGCAACGGTATCGCAACAACTATCGATTAACTGAAAACAATCCATCGTTTTAGAGTAAACGTGAACAATTCCGATGAAAACAACACAATCGACAATATAATAACTGGCAATTATGAACCATTCGTGGGAAATCAGAAAAAAAAGGATAGGAAAAAAACAGTCGCTCGACAATGAATAGTCGGTTTGACGTACGGTGGCGCCACAATCTCAATTTCAACTCTATCATTATTGGTGGTTATCGCGCACCAGTAATTATTCCATAAACATTGTTTAAGTGTCGTTTACATGAATTGCAATAATGTTGGTGGAAAAAAAGTCGATCGCAACTAAAAACTAGCTTTCTAATCGCAATATCAGTTTTATATTTAATTATACAAAATATCTTTACGAAGAAACATTTTCTAAGTAAATAATGTTATATATGATGTTTAACAATTTATAATTTTCATGAGATAAGGTGAACATAAGCGTCAGTTCATAGTTTAAGATTCAATGCCATTTTTTTGTTATGACATAAATGTTTCTCTAAAATGTAATTGCTTTAAATAAATATCATGGGACAAGTATTGCTTTTTTGTTCATTCGAAACTTGTAAAAACTTAACACATGGGCTGAAAAGTCCCAGGCCTAATACATAGATGGCCCTAGTTTCAATGCATTCACCGCTTTTTCAATTAGTACTAAACTAGCTGTTAAATTTCATGATATTCTACCCATAAGTTTGTGAGTTATTGTGCTAAGAGGGACACTATTTTTCTTATTTTCAATACAATGTAGCAAAAACAATTTCGTGTTTTAATTTTACACTGCTTTTTGATAGGACAAAATATCGTTCAAACGAAGCAATGGCTTGCAAAGTGTTATAAGAACTCCGCTCCATCAGAAACTAAAATAAAACGTTGGTTTGCTGAGTTCAAACGTTGTCGTAAAGACACGATCGATGATGCAGAACGCAGTGGATGTCCAAATGAGCATCAGAAAACATTAAAAAATTCCACAAAATAGCTTTGAAGGATCGAAAGGTGAGGTTGCATGAGTCAGCCAACATCGTAAAGATATCAAAAGAACGTATTGGTTTTATATTGTATGACCATTTGACTATGAGAAAGCTCTATTCAAAGTGGGTGCTGCGTTTGCTCACTGTTGACCAAAAACAAGAACGTGTTGAAGATTCGGAGCAGTGTTTGGCAGTCTATCAAAATCATTCTACATAAATGGCATTGAAATGTTAGAGGGGTACTGGAATGGTTATGTTGCTTTTGATGGAGATTTACGTTGATTTTTCAGCACATGTGTTATACTGACGATGTTTTTGTGTAAGTTAAGTTAGTTTATGTTGATTTAAATATTTTTAAAGGGGCGGGACGCAATTAATCCTCAAATTAACTGAAAAAATTAAAAATAAGTTATTAGAAAGTCAAATAGAACAGAATCACTATGAGAAATTACTGCTAACTAAAGACATCTATTTTGAACTTAGAAATGATACAACAATTAGTAAAAACACCTTTTTGACATCAAAATTTAGTATTTAGTTGTGTTTGTGACTGCTTGTAGTTGATTAAAATCAATTCAGATATAGGATTGGTTTTGTAGATCAAATGTATGATACGTATAATGCGATTCGAGATAATACAAGACGGTATAACTTTTGCTATATGACGGTGAAATGGAAAGTTCTATCTCACCTGTCATACTTACCAAGCATTGTTTCTTTCGATTTCCATTTGTTTTAATAGATATCTCACACCGTTTCTAAGAAATACTTCAACAATTACGAGGATGTGAAAAAGGTGGCTTGATTAGTGGATGATCTATAAAAAAATTCGTCTTTTTGGACATGCATTTGCCAAAAATACAACAAAGCTATGTTGTTAGCGATAGTTCTGGATATTACTTTCACATTAAATTGATTTTTTTTTCAGGAAAAAAATTAACAGTTATACTTGGTAACTAATATGGTAATTCACAATGTTTAGTCTGTAAAATACTCAGTACAATAAATAAATCTTGCGTCAGTGGTAACTTAATAACTGTATAAGTGATAATTAGTCGTGTTTCCTCCATAGATAGATTTTCTATTGATACCCTTTAAGTGCATGGGATTTAATTTAAATAATTTTTTCTACGAAATACCAAGAACAGTAATGTTCTCTGCTCTATAATTAAAAAATAATTCCATCTTTTAGATTCAAAGAATTAAAGGTCTTATTAAGGCATGAAAATTACTCGAGGTCAGTGGATGCGTTGGAATTATTATCGTTTTTATAGATCTATCTGTTGTTTTTTGCATAATAGTAAAATACCATTGTAAATTTATAGTTTTAACGTGGAAACTGCTTTTCGAAGTACTGATCACTACCATCCATTACTTTATACACCTTCGGAAACCATTTAAATTCATTGAAATCACCATACTCAACGTGTTTCCCCAACAGAAGTAGAAAAAGTTAATCTTCCTAAAATGTTTATTTAGCAATGAACACCATATACTTGCGGGTACGAGAAATTATATTTGTTAAAACTCAGCAATTTTTAGCATATTCTATGAGACATACTTAGAAGAATCTTAATTATAATTTCTATATGATATATTATTTTTATAATCTATTAATATTTTGGATCAATTATCAAACAAGACGAATACATCAGCATATATTTCTTAAATTAAAATACATTTAGATTAACTTAAACCAAAGTAATTAATTACACTTCTGCACTTTATACTACTTTTTATAAGTTCGTGTGGTTTCATTCGTTTCAATCTGCTGATGTCCTGAGCTCTAGCCAACAATATTGCTTCCACGTTAGTGTTATTTAATAACATTATTTTATGTTTTACGGCGAAATCTTAATAACTTGATGGATCCTTTAGAAGAACGTGCAATTCTTCGTCTTTTTCGTAACATTTTAGTTGGTATAAGTAGTGATAATTACGTATTATAGCTAAGTTAAATTAGGTTCAATCTAAGTCTAAATTAGGTTTCTGCCAGACTTTGAGCTATTAAGTTGTATTTTCCAGTATCTGGTCCATTTGTGGATCTTGTTAACTGTGAGTTTTTCTATAGCGTTAAGCAAACATGCATCTTTTACCATCGTAACTGTATCTTCGTCAGTAAATTCCAAACACTGTTTCTTTTGTTGTTGGGGAATCGGTAGTGTAAAACAGATGTGGAATTAAAAGCCGGGTACTCTACAAACTGCATCCAGCAAAATGATACATAAAAAATTAAAGTAAGTAATAACTGACTTCTTTCAAAACCTAAAACCACTCCTAATAAGTTATTTTTTCGTTAGTGTTCACGTATTGTGTTTTATTATGGTATGTTTATGTTATAAATATTATTCAATGTGATTTACAGTAGTGCAATTCGAATATAAATGCTCTTTTACTGTTACCTACACATTGTCATCAAAAACTCCCTGCAGGTTACTGGTTAATATATTTCATTATTTCGGATTCTGTGTCATTTTGGTTCAAAGTTTGAATCAAATTTTCAATAGTAATAACTACTATCACTAATTGTGTGTGTTCACACAATTATGTCCACAAATGTTTAATAAATATTATGAAATAGAATGATTTAGAAATAAAATGAAATCAATATGAATATGTGTGAAGAAATAAGATATATATTAGAAATGATGTAATCTATATATTGAATTGAATGACCCAATGAATCGATCGGTCGAGAATTAAATTTAAACACGTCGAGTGCGGCCTTAGAAAACCAGGTTAGGCTTTTCTTGCAGCGGATGTGGATTTTCCCGGACGTGACTATTACCATCTTGGAAAATGGCGAGGAAAATACCGTGACATCTACAGTTTCATTATTCATCGATATCTGATGTCACGTTGACGCAATTCTGTAAATCAATATCTTCGAACGCAATAAAATGTTCCTTAAACTTCAGAACGTATTAACGCAACTTTTTAGAGATATTTTCTTCCAAAATCTTTCTAGTGTTATAGAGTTTGTGAAATGTTTGCTCTTCAAATTGTCTATTTCAAACTTCATATTCATTCGTTGTTATCCTTTTTCTGACGCAATACTCAAGAAAATTTATTAATAACTAAACTTGATGTATTTTATTTTTCTCTTTTCGTCTTTCCTTTTTTCGATCTTTTTGGTTGCTTTTATCACCATCCGTACTTACATGTACTATGATCGTTTTTTTTTTAATTAAAAAAGAAGTTATTGAGAAAATTTGGCATAACATACATTAATCAAAGTATTTTTCATCCGTGGTTTGGTTTGGTGAGGCAGAAATTCTCTTTCGTGCTGCACCAGTTTATGCTTTACAACTCTTGCAACGTATCTTACACAGTCAGGCATTGTTTCACAAAAGAACGACTTTGCGCCTGGTAAAGAATACATCGTTATAAGATATATAAGAATCTCGTCAATAGACATCTGTAGTAAATTTCATTCACTACACGTTGCTGCTTCCATCAGTCCATTAAAATGATTCTTCTGGGCTAACCCATAACATTTTGCGCTTTAGATTATTATAGTAGATAGTAGAACAAGGGTTTGAAATAGCCTTTTCAGTCAATTCATGTGATAGCCATTTTCTTTTCTTTTCGTATCAACTGCTAAGCAGTATGAAAGTCCTGTGAGAGTTTCAGCTGAGGTTTCGTCCAATAAGTCTTGTAATTCATTGTCTTTGAAAGAACGTTTCAATGATTGAAACCGGAACCCGCAATTGGACTAAGTCAGGGCAGCCTTACCATACGTTTCTAAAAATCGATCAACAAAAGCAATGAATACCGAAAAGGTATTTTCGATCATTTCATGATTAGCACCGAATAACTCAATAATACTAAATGGAAAACTGCTATTTTAAAGAAATATGCCAAAATCATCGAATGTAACAGTTGGTAATAATTGACACTTCGCATTTTATTAAATAAATATTGCTGGTCAAATTAGGTGCACTTTATACTTCTAATATAATGTATATTCTTAATATATTATTTTAAATAAAAGGAAGAACATATCAATTAAGGAATTAAAAAAAATTCTTAATAAATTTAGTGAACTATATGTTTACATATATAATTTATATTATATTTATATTTTTTTAATATTCTTCTGTTCGTGTGTATGTAATAAAAGTCCTAAACGGTTGGACCGATTTTGATGAAATTTTGTGTGTGTATGTAGATTCGAGAATTGTTAATATTCGCAATCCGATCCAACAGATCTGATCTTCCATTGTTGAAATTCATACAAAATCAATATTCAAGATTCAGGGCCAAGTGTACCATCAACTTGTTTCTTTGTTTCCAAAGCCCAAAGCCTATTCAAAATTTTTGAATAGGTATATTATGGATGATGAGGAGCAACGAATGAGGAGGGAGAGAGAAATTGTATTAACCTTAAACTTACAAAACGGTCCAAACAATTACAATTTATTTAAAAATAAAATATTGGATTCATAATATTTAGACAGAACTATGCCTGTCTGCTAGTGTTTGATTCGTCGGATTTAAACCACGTGCACATCACGAACCTGATCATCTATTCTTCATTCTGAGCTATTTATATATTATTTAACTCAAATTAATAATAATAACGACAAATAAAACAAAATATAATTGAATCCTAAATATTAACGTTCGCAACATCCAACTCATACCCCGAATAACCCACGTAATCTCATTTTACGACCGTAATCTAAATTTAGCCACGGTTTTACAAGTGTTCTCTTACGAGCCCCCCTCCCGCTTTTTCATTAATTATTATTTTAATTTGTGATGCGCCCTAATCCCCAACGGTGCCCTCAAAGGGACCAACGTGCTTCAATTAACGCTTTTCTTTGATCTAAATGTGGCCGGAGGCGTACGATTTTCTTTCATTTCTCAAACTCTCGTTTCATATTGTCGGCGGTTTACGTCAGTGTTCTGGTGTGAGGGGCCGAGGGGATGGTGGCAAGTTTCATTTTATCAAGATTGAGTGAAAACTTTCCATCCCGCTCCCCATTGTTTTTTGGCGTTATTTAATTTTAAACAAGCCTACGGTTGTTAATTACTAATGATTGATGTTCCTTCAAGTTTTAATGCTTGTACTTAATTTAATAATCGATAATGGGCTTCCCGGTGCGTTTTTTATTCCTTAATTAACATTAGTATATAAAGGATTATTATATTTATCTGAGTTGCTACATATTTAGAGTGGATAAACGAAATAGCACAGCTGCTGAACATATACACAGTATATTTTATATTTGCTTTTAAAACAGCTGCCACTCTTCACGGAATAGATTCATGAAGTATCTGAATAGTTACCACCGGAATGTTATCCCCCTCTTGTACCAAAAACGTCCGATAATTTCTTCAGTGATGTTGGTGATGGAAATGGAAAGTGAGGGGTAACGGTTCAATTATGTTGAGGTCTGGCGATTGTGATAGCTTGCGAGGGTGTTTGATGATATTCTGATGCCCCCAGCCAAGACTGAATTGTTTTGTCCATGTGTAAAGACGCATCATTATCTTGGACCATGACAGCATGGCAGTTTGGCAATAACATGTTAGTCATAGTAAGAGCTTCATCTTTGACGATATCGAGATATACATTTGAAATTACCCGGCCAGTGATTTGAATGAGGGGCCGTCAAAACTATAAACGGAACTTCCCCCATGATTGACTGTAGGAAGCAACCAGTCAGGCTTCTTTTAGGGTTCTTCATACATAAATCCAGCCCTTTAGAGGAGACATACAAACTATGATCCAGATTTTATGACTGTTGTATGTTTTATCGCTTCTTGGAAAACTTAGCGTTGGCTTTCGTTATAAAGGGTTTCCCAATCGCAGCCAATCCATAAATATTAGCTTTGTGTAGTTAGTTATTAGTTTTTGTTATGCTCCATGTATATAAATGATATGCAAAAACGTTCACATAAAAGAGGTAATTGAATAGGCTGTTTTTAATTTTAATGGTTTAATTTATCTGATTGAGATTACCCGTATATAAAACTAATTTTTGACTGAGGCAAACTCGCGTTGGTTGAGAATTGTCTGACGAACCGACCGAGTGGGGGGAGGGGTGAATGCCTTCCCCCGTCGTCTATGGAAAACTCCTACCCGCTGTAGGGTGAACAAACTCTCCTCGTCCTAACCCCGGTGTCTAATTTTATATAGAGCAACAGTTGACGTCAATGATTTCTGGTAAACAAGCGTCGGAAAATGAGACACCGTATGATTTTTATTTAAAACGCGTCCTTTGATGTCTGCCAATTTGTTTGGTCTGATGAATGGGTCTATTGAAGCTACATCAGCTAGCAACACCGTATAGATCGATACCGGTTTTTACTTCTATCACAATAATCTATTTGTTGAATATAAAATACTAAGCTGGTCTCTACTTTTTCCCATATTTCAACCAATTTACGGATTCCATCTCGATAGAACGATGAACTTTTTGGAGCAATCCACGAATCGACCGATTATTGTTATTTTCATAAGAAGTGAAACACTGCTTAGACAGGTCACGACTCATATATCTGCACAAATTGTGATCAATGGTTTTGCAATATGCAAAAATAAACCATTATATCAGGTTTCGTTAAATAATGAGAAAGCAATGATTTATATTTATAAATGACTCTTTGAGCTACCGCTTTAAACGAGACACTTTAATGTAGCTCATACGATTTTACGCTTATTACTTAAGTTTTTGGGATTATATCGGGATAGCTGAAACCAGCAGTCGTCTGGCAGTCTTTTGTCTTAGTTTTTTAATTCCTCTTTTATGTCTGATATCGAAATATTTGCCTCAGATCAATATTGCTTTTATTCGGATTTTTTATGCTATTGCGTTTTCGTTCAGACAATATTTCATTATTAATATCATGATTAGTTTGTAAATTATAGGTATTAACTTATTTAAGCTTATATAATATATGATTTCAGTAATGTTTATAGGAATCTGTTATCAATTTAATTTCTATTTTATTTACCACTGAGTCTTAGCAAATATATTTTTAATTGATTGACAGGTGATAGGATATTTATCAAAATTCCGATAAGTAAGTATCTTACACAACAGGTGTAGGTAGGTGTTAATGGATTTAGCCGTCGTTAAAAATTGAATCTAGTTTTTCATTAAATTTTTAACTGTTAAATTAATAGAATAATAAATTAGGTAGTCACAATTCCTTATTAAAATATCTGTAATATAATCGCATATACCGAGACTAATATACGTATTATTTCCTTATATTCAATTGAAATAATTCAGCTTAACATAAAACTCTATAATCTGCTTTTGTAACCGCTAACATATCAGATTTTAATAGTTTAAAGATATTCTTATGAGAAGTATATCGTCAGATTTGTATTAATAATCACATGGACGCTATATACAGGGTGACCATTGGGAAGGCCCATATTATAAATCTCGACGGCATTGTAATAGTATCTAAGGTAGTATTCGGAACATTCGATGACCAGAATGTCTCTAATTTGTTAAAAAAGTGATAAAGAAGTTCAGTGAAACGAGTTTTTTTACTTTTTAACAGAATTCTAACATCTGAATTCAGATATTTCAGTAATTTTAGGTATTCTTAATTCCTTCTTAAATTTTACAGCATAATTTTCATAATTAACACAAAAAAACTGCAAAATTTTTAAAAAATTATTAGGCGATAAGAAAAATATAAGAGAATAAATAGCATGCTGCAATGATGATTGTTTCCTGTAGGTTTCTTTTCCACTGGATACTGTATATTGACTTTACCAATAATGAATGCTTATATTGTGCTACTGCAACTTTCTAGGGTCTATATTCTTCATGCATTACGCATGATTAACAGAGATTAACCGACATTCTGGTCATCGGACGTTCCGAATACTACCTTAGATATTATTGCAATGCCATCGAAATTTATAATATAGGCGTTCCCAATGGTCACCCTGTATATAGCGTCCATGTGATTATTAATACAAATCTGACGATATACTTCTCATAAGAACATCTTTAAACTATTAAAACATGATATGTTAGCGGTTACAAAAGCAGATTATAGAGTTTTATGTTAAGCTGAATTATTTCAATTGAATATAAGGAAATAATACGTATATTAGTCTCGGTATATGCGATTACAATTGTCGTTTAAAGAACGTAAGAATTTAACAATGTAAATAAGTTCGAGTGATTTATGACATCTTATCATTTAAATGCTACAACAGAGGATATTAAGCTGAATCGTTTTTGAAATCGCCCTAACAGTGTGACAGAACAATTTCACAGCGAACCCGCTTGATATCCGTGAACGAGTTCGAGTCATTGATGAAATATAACACATAACATTAGAACGTGCTTTTCCACTAACACGTATGTTTATTATTTTCTTGTTAATGTTTAGAAACAATCTGTCCAGTATTTTGTAAATCGATATCCGTGACTTGGTTGCCGTGTTTAGAGTTTCCATCCGGTATTGTGTCAATTGCTGTTCGGTTCGTTTTATTTTCAATAATAACGTGCAACAGTGTTTATTTATTTTGTTAGGTATTCTGCAAACACCTGAATTACCTCTAAATTTGAACACAAATCTTTCTATGCTCCTCAAACCAAGACTGAACACTTTTGGCTGTTTGTATGGGCGCATTATCATTTTAGAATATGACATTGTTTACCAACAATATGCTAGTAATAACAAGAACTGGAACATCATTGAGGATGTCAGTATAGGAAACAATATAAAAGATAATTTATCGGACTATACCACATTCTTCCAATCATCAAGTGCCCCAATTTTATAATCGTTACACCACTTCTTTCGCAGCTTAGGTTTTCGTTATAAAAGGTTTCACAATCGTAGCTCTTTTATGAATATTAGCTTTGTAGAGCTTCCGTCATTGTTTTTGCCGAAACGGTATTACTCAAATTAGTGTTGTGTTCTGCTGTCAGTTAACCGCCGGTAGTTTTACGTTGTCAGGCCACAATCCTTTAAGATGTTCGTATACTCACAAAAAAAGTCCAACGGAGACAAATCTTGCGATAGTTCTTAATAAACAAATCAAATAAAATTAATGAGAGACGTCTTGTTGGAACTAGGTTCTTCTAGCTAGATGCTTAAATTTGTCTCTAATTGCTTTTATTCCTGCTATTCTAGATTCTACTATAAAGTTTCCTATAAAAGAAATATTATCTCATCTCCGCTAATGAAATATAAAGAGAAAAGCGCTATTGCTAATAATAGGATAAAAAACCGACCTCCCACATCTGCACTGATTTCTTATTCTTATATACAATCCCTCAGAGGTACCACTCTCATTTTAAAAAGATGATAAAGAAATCATACACAGCAAGTTTCTTATAAGAGCAATGGTCTAGTGGTCGACTTTCTTCCTGTATTTTAATCAAAGCTAATAATAAGTCTAATATAATACAAAAAAGTGAAGTGTATATGTAGTTTTTACTTTGAATCAAGCGAGTCTCACGATTTTAACACAAAAAGAGAAAAATACAGCATGTAATAACAATAGTGATACAATATTTGCATATACATATAATATCTTACATATATTTATTTATACTAATATTATGTTTTTTATTTAATAATTTTTATCAAACATGTTTACTTATCTACAGCAATTAGTCCACATGATTGGAATTCAGTTTCATTAAATTTTTTATGTAATTTGTTTGAAATGTAAATGTTACTCTGAAAATAAAAAGTTGTATATTTATTTGTATATTTTAAAATAAATAAAATTTAAACACAAATGGTTTTAAGTTTATCAATATTTTTTCAAGGTTCTCTCATATAAATATATATTATTATTTCTTCAAAACCATTATTTCATTATATTTATTTATCCGTATAGTTTCAGAGATTCATTAATTATTTACATTTGTTTTTTTTTCCTTGTTAATGAAGTAGTTTATAACAAGTTTACAACTGATAGCTACGCTACACGTAATTATAAAACGGTTTAACTTTATTTGGTATTTTAATTAAAAACTATTAATTTGATTTTATGCAAATAAGAATGGTATGTTTATTCTTATGGCTCTTTAATATTTCCGTTGATAGTTGATTTTGATTTTATTTAGCCGATAATTGTTTCGGTTTTCTTTAATATTGTCATAATTAGTTTATTATTTATTGTCTGGGAAATATATTTTAATGCGAATATTGTGGTAATATATTTTAATTAATTAGGAAAATATTATAATTCCAATATTTTTGTTATATTTTCAAGAGAGCTGCAGTTTTGGCAAATACAGTTGTATTTACTGTGCATTACATGTTGTATTCACGTCAAAGGTGATGTAAAAGTCAAAAAATAGTTTGAATATTTAAGGGATTTTTAAAATTTGGTCATATGTCAAAACTATAATTTTAACGTATGTCCCATATTTCAAATAAATTGTTATGGTTTACTTTAGATAAAGCTATGGTAGAAAATCTAATTTCAAAATCATAATAACAGTATTAATTCTGCAAGAGCGGAGAATTAAACGCATACTGATTGAGTAGTGTTTAGTTCTCTATTAAAATCAAATCATCGATACTAATTTTTGGTTTTTGGTAGAATGGATTATAATATTATATAGAATGAATTATAATTATATCTGATTAGTCGAATACAAAATATATTCTAATTGTTGCGAGACATTTGTTTTGATATTTTTTACCATAGATATAGGGAATCATAAATTATCATTGGCTATTTTACCTTATTACATAACAGATCATTAGATAATGCCGATGAGAATACCGTGGGTTGTTAGATGATCTTTTTTCATCGATGTGGGAACCACGGTTCGTCAAGATGCATCTATCTGTTTGTCATTTCGTGTGCGAGTTCATGTGTGTATGGCGATGGAACTTTAAAACGGTTGCCATAGGCCGCGATCGCAGCGAAACGTCGAACTACAGAACAAGGTCGTTGCAACCTTGACACTAGTATGATTTTTCATTCATTTGGACGATAACCGACCACAGCAATGCGTCGTTGCCAAATTTTACCTATAATGATACAAATTTATCCAACATTTAGGAAAAATTATCGTCTACAAATTCAACCAATAGTCATCACATTCCATACTTTAATACTGTAATCGTATAAAAATGGATAATCAGATGTATCTGCGTCTGAATAAATAAAGTGTAATAGTGCATTTATACATTTGAATTTGTAACATTTGGATTTATGACATTTGTATCTAAAGACATTACTCGCGATTACTTTATTTATATAAACTGCTTTTAAAAAGCATACTACTTATCATTGTATCCTTTAAAGCTTACTAAAGACTGTTACATCATTACGGTTCCTAAATCTTTATATAGTCTAGCTATTGGTTTCTTTTTTATCATTATACTAAACTAAATACTTATATCAATGGAAATTATTTCAATTAAATTCTCGCCACTTTACCATAACTGTACATCTTAACCCAATTCTGTAGAATATTAACGATTGTTAATTTAAATGCCATTGCATGTTTAAAAGAGATGAGACATCTCGTTTGTCTTTAACGCTGTTTCAATTTCCCTATTACCATTCCAACATCCACCCTAAACAGCTGTTTCATCAGAATCATCTATATCTCTATCTTCGGGTAATACCAAATACCACAGTTTTGGTTTGACAACTCTCAGCGCCAAATTGTTATACAAAATATTAACAGGTCAATTGAAAAGTCCTCGCCCTACCATAGTAAAACACATTTTTTGGCAATTTTTTTTTATTCAACATAATTCCCTTCAAGAGTGATACACTGATTATAGCGACCCTCCAACTTTTCGATACCATTTTTGTAGTAAGATTTGTCCTTTGCTTCAAAATAGGTCTCAGTTTCGGCGATCACCTCTTCATTCGACGAAAATGTCTACCCAGCGAGCATTCTTTTGAGACTGAGAATAGGAAATAGTCGCAGGGGGGCAGATCTGGAGAATACAGTGGATGAGGAAGCAATTCGAAGCCCAATTCATGGATTTTTGCGATAGTTTTCACTGACTTGTGACACGGTGCAATGTCTTGGTGAAACAGCACTTTCTTCTTCTTCAAATGCGGCTGTTTTTCGGCGATTTCGTCCATCAAACGGTCTAATAACGCTATGTAATAGTCGATAGTTGATGGTCCTTCCTTTTTCAAGGTAGTCAATGAAAATTATTTCATGCGCATCCCAAAATACAGACGCCATGACCTTGTCAGTCGACTGTTGCATTTTCCCACGCTTTGATGCGGGTTCATCGTGCGCAGTCCACTCGGATGACTTCGGTTGGACTTCGGAATGAAATGATGGAGCCATGTTTCATCCATTGTCATATATCGATGCAAAAACTAGGGTTTATTACTCTTGATCATCTTCAAACACTGTTCCGAATCATCAACTCGTCATTGTTTTTGGTCAAAATTGAGCTCGCGCGGCACCCACTTTACACAGAGCTTTTTCATACCCAAATATTCGTGAATTATATGATGTACACACACACACGTTCATATATAATAAAGTATGGTGATAACAAATAGAAGATGCTGTGAGACCATAAAAATATTGTTTATATTAAAACTGATTTTGTATTATTATATATAGTTAATTAAATTTAATGACAAAAACGAGTTATGTTATTATTTCGGATACGTAACACAAAGTCGATTTATTCTGGGGCATATAAGGTCGTTACAGTTTATTAAGGATCTTTTTTATCGGTAACATATTTCTCTTTCAATACAGATATTCCCGTAGAATGCCAAATCAGTTTACCGCAGCCAGCAATCAACGTTCATCCGAAGAAATCCGTTGAAATCTTCCCTCACCACACACACCATCAGCGATATCTCCACTGTTGATCATCGTCCGTCAAAACGGCTCTACCCGACATTGACCGACAACAACAGTCGATCGGTAAATTTCGGTCGGCGTCGACGAAAATCCGATCGTCGCATCGAACGTTGACGCAGACGCCAACGAAGAAGTCGTCTGCGGGGGCGACAACGCGCTCGGGCATCATCGGCAAAGCTTCGGGCGTGGCGGTGGCCTTGAAGGATTGGTGGCGTGATGTGGGGCTCTGCCCCGGCCGCCCCACCACCGCGCCCAAGGGGGCGGTAAGCGGAGGCGGGCGTGGACGCGTTAGGCGCGTGAGTCTGCGCTCCATGGGCCAGTCTTTCAGTATGTGCAAATTCAACAGTTGCCGGCAGAAAAAAAGTAAGTATCCAGGATAAAATAAGGGATATTTCGATGCTGTAAGTTATACGATTGGCCAAAACGTTCAGATGATAAAATAAACCGTTATTGTCAAATGTTCGTGAATACAAACGTAGTGTATTTTTAATCCAATTAATAGCAAATGCAAAAGTCTACAGGAGAACCCGAGGCAGTTCCTCGTCGTTCACAAGGACTAGTACTTTCACGAACATCAACACGGCGTCTTTTGTGTCTCAACTTGGACCAAGTTTCAGCTCTGGAACCCGTGGTTTCTTCACCTATTTTCAGTTTTTCACTAATAACCTTCAAAAGAAACCTATTAAAATTTCATGAAATTCTACTCATAAGTTTGTGAGTTATTGTGTTAAGAGTGACATTAATTTAGAACGCAGTGGACGTCCAAATGAGGTGGTTACACAAGAAAACTTCAAAAAAATCCAAAAAACAAAATCGTTTTGAATGATCGATAGTAAAGTTTTGTGAGTCAGCCAACATCATAAAGATATCAAAAGAACGAGTTGGTTTTATATTGCATGACCATTTGACTATAAGGAAGCTCTGTTCAAAGTGGGTATCGCGTTTGATGATGTTGATGATTCTCAGCAGTTTAAGGTCATGTTTAAGCGTAACAAATCGGAATTTTTGCGTTGATATGTAACAGTGGATGAAACATGGATCCATCACATCACTCCGTAGTCAAACCGATCGTCATCTAAGTGGATAGCAACTGGTGGCAAGCCTATTTTGAGGCAAAAGATAAATCGTTCTACAAAAGTGTTAAAATGTTAGAGTGGTACTGGAATGATTGTGTGGCTCTTGGGAGATTACGTTGATGAGTAGCCAATTTTGAACAAAAAACTGCAATTTCTTGGTTACGCCTGGGACTTTTCAGCCCATGTGTTATTACATAATGTGCATATAGTCCTTTCAAAAAGACAACGAATGCACATCCGATATACTGCCCAATGCAGTGTATAAAAGTGTAAAATTCATTTTTAACGAGGAGCGATTTTTTCCTTTTCATTTTACCCTAGTTAAATAGAGACACAATGCTCTCTGATACGTAGGAACTGGTCGACTGATCTTGTTTTGAATTTTAACCTCAAAACGTTTTTGATGATATGGGATCAAAAATGGTTAAATTGGTTTTTTATAAAAGTAGGACTAGAGTGAAGAAATATCAGTACTGTTAAAAAGAAGTATCAATATTTTGTTGTTATCCGTTACATCGATTTATTTTTTGAAAAATATCGAAACCTCTATATCGATATTTTTCTCTACGGCCGACATCCCTACTACATACACACACTATTTAGATAGAAAGTGATAGTTAATATCTTATTAAGTTATAACATATACTAGGCTCCTAATATTGATTATAATACTGTAGCTATCGACTAAATTACTACATAAATGTCGATCAGATCGGCTGAGTGTATTACAAGCTTCCCCGTGTACGTCTCCCACCCAATTCTGATAAGCCACCCACAGCGGATATTACATATATTTTGTTGAACATTCACTTAACATACAAAGTGAAAAATAAAGAAGATTCGCTCAGTACAACGTAAACATTTTATTTGCAAAAATATATGGTTATACACGTGTATTTATTATATTTTGTTGCACGAACTTCTTTGATGAATACCTGAAATTTACATCTGTCATTTGTTTTTATGATTTTAATGATTGTCTTTTCAGCACTATCTCTCACTTAATGTTTGGTAAATGGTAAATAGTTCTACTACCTCGAGTTTAAATGATTATCGAAGATTTACTCTAGCATTTTGTGATTCAACAATATACCACATTTATAAAGCCAGAAAGATAATACAAAAAGTGAAGTATTTCATGACAGAGTAAATAATGTTTTTTTTTTCAGTTTGCTTTGTTGGTATTTGGTGGAATTAAAAACAAAATTATCAGCTTCTTGTGAGTAATGATATAATGTTTTTATAATATAATGTGGAGTACCATACAGCCCACATTTTACACAAAACTTCACCCACCATATCGTTTTCTAGCTCTTTTATACACCAGAGGCAGCGATTCTAAAAAAGAGATTTTTGCGAAATCGAACACTTGAAGAATATAATTTCCAAAACATTGACAGGATATTTTGTTTGCCACCAGGACAATTTTTGCTTGGATTTTGCTTATTTCGATTAAATGTATTATGTCCAACACTATAAGTACCGTTTTAGTTGTCATTACTTTGGTACCATCTCGCATCAATACTCAACACTATAATGTAAAATCTAGTTTGGAAACTGCCTCGAAAAAATTTCAATGAAGATATTTTGTAAAGCATGTGAGATCTTGATCTGTACTATCAGGCTTATATATATCATGTTACAATAAATTTGCTGTTCGTTATAATGATTGTGAAGCCTCATGTTTAGGTTTAGCATTGAAAACTCATTCATTCAAATCACAATCATTTTATACAATCCTTATTATCCTTATTAATATTATATATATATATATATATATATATATATATATATATATATAAACTTTACTGACAAAAGTTTATCAATGTTTATGTCTTATATTTCTAAGATTTATTACATCAATGGAATACTTAAACGAATACCAACGAGGAAAAAACATCGGTTTCGGAAACTTTTCTAATTTTCTAGATGGCCTTTCGTGTCATTCACCACGAAGCTCAACAAGTCGATAGGAAAATTGGGCGAGACAGGAAAAACACATCTGAAACGTTCAGGGTAACGATGGGGAGAAAAGATATATTTGACCGATTACTATTCGTGATTGCTTTATTGCATATATTTTTTGAAAATAATTGTGTGAAATATCTTTTTAATATAGAATATTTAATATCCAAATGAATTTTTATTTTAGATAAAAATGGAAAAGAAGTTAATATACATTTAGTATATTCAAACTTTTGTAATTTTTTATATTAATTATTTTATATTGTAAACTTTTTATATTTTATAGCTACAGTTATTAATAATGAGAATATATATATTTTTTATTGAAAAGCTTATCAAGCATAAATCATTAAATAAGCGCATATTATTGAAAAAGAAATTAAATTGTTAGGCGTTTGAGCGGAGGAATTGTTTGATATGGGAGAAAATCAGTTAGGGATCCCAAAATTATCATTATCTACAGTTTATAGTTGGTATAAAAAACGTGAAAGAGGCTGCAACTCGGATAGATACATAAAACCTGATCCTCTTTTAACCGTTGTTGATCCTAAAAATATTGCTGTAATGAAAAAGATGGCCGAAGAGGGTAACCAAGATATAGATTGGGTCCTCACAATAAGATCAATACTGCACGAAGCTTTACGTTTGAAAATATAGTGAGTCGATTTATGCTCCGGCATCTAAAAAATTTACAAAACTAATAGAAAAAATGTTTAAAATTTGCTAACCAACTTAATTTTATTTATCAAATTGCAGCATTAACTGCGAACAAAGTCACAATTACAGGACATCCTTTTTCAGTGTTACACCTCATAGATTTATTTATATAATATTTAATTGTTAGGTAGAAAGTTAATTTGAAACTTCTAAAGAAAATCACAAAAATAAACTATAATGTGGACTAATATGTGAGTATACCATAAGGTTTTAAAAAATAATATATAACTAGAAAATCTAATATCTATATAGATTTCAAAATTTCTCATTAGATCACTGCTTTATTTCTCATATCGAAATGATGATGTTGTTCAAGAAGTGTATTATGTATGTTATGTATTTAATTTGATTGTGTTGTTTCTATTCTTGAATCATATTTTTATGTTAGCTTAACATCTAGGAACTATAACTTAAATTCGAGACTAACGCCTAAATATATTGATATCTGGTATCTTTGTTAAAATTCAATATTTCGTGGTTAAATATGATTACTCATTTTTACTCAAAACAATATAAAACAAAATTTTGTCCTGTACAAAATCCTTAAAATATAATTTCAAATACAACAAAGAGTTATTGTCCCCGTCGGGAATCGAACACGCGACCTCGGTTTGGAACCTAAACGCTTTAACCGTTACACCGTAGAAGCAATTGTCTACAATATTTCTACCAGATCTTATATGCTATAGTTAGTGCTTAAAAAGCAAACTACAAGTCTTTTGCACTGAACGGCTTCCGATTTTCTGTAACATCAACTCATCAATAACATTATATACAAATATCTGATTATTGCAGATAAAATATGTGAAACCCTTGTACGTGCTTTTGAAAATTGAGGTTTTTCCTCGATTTCCCCCCTTACCCCCATTAGATACTAATTTGGTTCCACTGGGACCACCTCGGAAGTGCACTCTTTCGAAGAAAAAAAAATTGAACATGGGCCCACAATAGATGGAGAAATCAGCGAACATACATTTAAAAAATATATACAGCCGAACATAGAACCTCCTCTTTTTTCGAAGTCGATTAACCATTAAAAATAAAAATTTTACTACCATTGACCATTGAGACGATTGATACCATGATACGATTCTAATAATAACGTACTAACTTAATTCACGTGTGCCAAAATCCACAAATACAAATCACAAAATTACATACGTGAAAATGAGTTTTCTTTTTTTTTTGGCCTGGAACCGGGTAGGGGAATCCTGTTACGGATACCTGATCCTGAAGACCCGCAGGAATAAGCGAGTTGGACTAGTTATGTGGAGACTGCCTCTGGGCTACCCACTAAACCCCACCCTATCAGCTGATCCAATATATATACTTCTTACTGTTAGTAAGGAGGGTGCCCGTAACCGGTAACACCGTTTAGAGGCATTAAGTTTTCTTAAATGCTATCAACCTTTTGGTGTGAAACTTGATAAGAGAGAGAGGAATAATACATCAAGAATAAACAGGAATTAAATATTAGGTTTAAGAAGAAGGTATTTAGTAGAAGGAAGCTCGATCCGGTCTCTCAAAAACGGATATCTGATTTATAAGCAATGCTCAACATCTTTATCATCTAATACCATCGGAATAGTATAGCTTCTATACTATACAATCAGACAAAATGATCGAGGGAGAATGCTTAGTGGTGGAATGAAGAATATATCAACAATCACGTTAATAAAAAAAAACTCTTCAGCTGGATATTTTGAAAGTCATCTATCATTTGAAACCACCAAATTTGGAATTACTACTGCAGTAGTTTAATTGTTCAATGATGAAACAAAGCAAACTAAAGCTTTTAAGCTACGTGATATTTCAATCGTTTATCTAATTTCGAACAAATACAATATTAATTTCAGCACCATTATTTCTGCCATTTCCTGAACGGTAATAATAAAATTAATGATATGTTACACAACGACCGTTGTTTATTGAAATAAATTTCGACCCTCATGGGTGGTCTTCGATAAAAATGTTTCATTATCCATATAATTCATTATCGTTTATTTATGCTACATACATTTGAGTGATAAAATAAAACAGTAATTACTACTGAAAAAGTATTGAACAGGTGAAACACAACAAATAAAAATGTTTAAGTTACGTGATAATTTTCTTATCTAATATTTCGAACCAATATGATATTAATTTCTGCACCATTGTCATTTCCTGATCGGCAACAATAAAATTAACGATACGTTGCATAATAACCATTGTTTATTGAAATATATTCAAATTAATGTTTCTCGTGGGTGGGCTTTGACGAAAATGTTCCAACGAATGGACATAAAAATATTTATGTGCTTCTTAACACCATACGAAGGTATCGAATTATTTAATGTCGCGTATTCCATTGTGAATAATAATAATAACGTATATTAAATCAACCATTATATTCTAAATTATTGCTCTGGTATAAACAACATGAATAGTGAGGTGGACATTTTCAGTCTGCGAGTACAAAGAGCAACTGGGAATATAAATACTGCTTCAGTTGAAATACATTAAAAGTGTTATGATTTATATTATCAACAACATCGCCATTATTAATTGAGCAAGAAAAAAGTATGTGTTATTTGCCAAAACAATGCAGTGGTCCACACAATATATGTTATGTTTTTGGTCAAATCAAATATATTTTATTCAGGTATATAATGTTATGAATTCTGTATATATATATATATATATATATATATATATATATATATATATATATATATATATATATATATATATATCCATACAGCAGCAAATTATTATGTAGAATTAATTCAGATGTCCTTCATATTAATTTTTAAATAATATTTTCTATGTTTGAATTTGGGCTTATTTTAGCTACGATGCTAATTTAATGAATTCATGAAAGTTGAATGGTGAAGTTGAAGAAACTATGTATCGATTTTAAGATATTAAAACCCATACATTCTAATAAATCCGTAAAAATAAATATACTTTGTCGGAAAACAACATTTTATCTTGTAATATATTTATTTAATATATTATAGTTAATTTAAATACAAAAAAGATTATGTCTTTAAGTGATTTATTCAGATAGCCAAGAAACGTTCAACGCTAGACGGCCTAACTGGCATTTAATAATTTTAGTTTTATTATTGAGACATAAAAACACTCATTCATTTCTTTTAACATAAGAAATATCAATGAAAGCCGCCTGGATATATTTGTATAAGTCAATAAAAATAATAACAAATTACACAACAGCTACTATATTTGTAAAATCCAGTTAATTTATTACTATATTGTGGGTGTTTTTTTACTGTGTTTTTATGCAAAATTTCATACATGTACGTGTGCTTATAAAGTTTCCGCCAATATCTAAATTCTTGTAAAATCAATCATCAAAAAAGTATATAATTTTTCTTTTTATTAAACGATGTTGAGTATTATGATGGGTTTTATACATTTATAAATGTTAATGTGATTATAAAAATCAAGTGTTGGAAATAGTTTATGATCTGATATAACGGGCTAATTCTATATTATTTAATTCCTTCTTACAGTTTAGGCTCCTTACTTCTTGGCACTTGATCTACAACTGGACATGATATTTAAACCACGGTCTTCTGCACTAAAGCCACCCTCTGACGAGTGACTAACTGTAATTTCACAACTTCGATATCAAATAAGAAGTATCGATATGTCCATATCGATTCCAACATAAAATAACATACAAATACATATAACTATTATAAATCGTAAATATTATTATGTAGTGTCTCTCAATGTAATGACAGCTAGAAATGCTATTCTGATAAGCATTTCTACAGTTTACTGTATGCTAATGTAGGTCACCTGGAAGTTGTTCAAATTGTTAAAAAGAAACGTGCGTCACTTTGTATGAGGCTCAAGAAACTGTAGTTGCTTGGACGACAATCTGAAATAACAGTCCACGATAAACTGTTATACACAAACACATTTTGAAGCCAGTGTGGACCTACGATGGGCAATTATGGAGTTGCACAATATTAACATGAACCAAATTTGCCAAAACAAAGTTCCTCGTAGCATTGTTAACGGCCCATGGTACATTAGAAATGAGAACATCAACAAAGATCCAAGGGTTGCAAGGGCCAGCGAATAATTTAAACGGTTTGTGAAAAAAATATCACGAGAGATTGCGTAAGTTCTACAACTGTTCCACTTACCTGGAGTTTTTAAAAGATAAAAACCTATCAGGACTGAATCTTAGATCTGAGTTTTAAGAATAATATTAGTGTGTTTTTAAGCAAAAATTTTGATGCCTGTAAAAATATTGGGAGAAAATATAATTAATCTTAGAGAAAGATAAAATATGCCCAATAAAACTGTAAAGCTTTTAACAAGAAAATATCACAAGTTTACAAATTCGAGTCAACTTTTGGAACCGAGCAGATGAGAACGATTCTTAAGGGACGAAGGCAATAAGCGAACTGTTAGATCCTAATACGTGAAACAGATGCCAAGTGGAATAAACGGCTCAATTCAACCTCTGTTCATGTCTGATTTATACTTTTTATTCAATAAATGATAAAATAGTAACGTAATGAATGTATTGAATATTTGGAAAACTATAACTAATTTTAAAAAACGGGCTGCTGATTTGTGTTCAGCCCCCCTATTTATCTTATAAACAGCTTCTGGTTGTTCAGGTACCATGTATCAAAACCGTGTATACTTGTGTATAAAAATAAATATATGTTTTACAAAATATATCTAAGACTGTACGTGTTATGGTTTCATTTGAAATTTTGCAAAAAGCTTTTGTAAAACGCGAACTACCACTTAGAATAATAGAAGCGGCCATACATTTTATATTTACCTAGGTTATATGCATTGTTAACAAACAACGGTTCTTTCAAAATTCAACAATCCTCTCCTGAAATCCGAACCAGAAAATATAATAAAACGCGAACTTTTACGATAAATTTGAATAATTCTGACGTTTCTCATTGTGTCCGTGCTACAAAAGCCGCACGTCTGTTCCATGTCATTCTTTTCCTATTCAGCGGAAACAGACAAAATATGACTGAGAAAGAGACAAAAAAATGCAGCGCTGTTTTGTACAGTTTTTCCATTCATGCTACGGCGGTTTCATTCACGAAACCGCCTTCATTCACGAATATATTTACATTAATTGGCCAACTACCATACATAAATCATACAGTAGAGGTGTAAGATATGACTTCGTGTTTGTTTCTTTTCGTGAGAGCACCCACTGTTATCGCATGAGTTAAATCACGTTATTTTCCGTCACTGTAACTAACTCCTGAATATTTCAATGTATATTACATGAGATTTTTCTGATATATCCGGCTTTAAAATCTTTATTCAACAGCGACTTCTTTTCAAAATATTTTATTAATGTCCCTGTAAAATACCTGCATTATACTACAATACTACAATTAATTGAAGAAAGTTATTGGGCCGACCAAGTGCTCTGAACTGAACAGTAATATTTGTTAAACAAAATTAACGGTAGTTTATTATGTTGTAGCAGTTATTAAACTGAGATGATGATGATTTTGGTTCACAAGTAAACGTTTTCAGGAAAAAAAGTTTTTTTTTCTATTTTAAGATTTAAATTCACGCCAAAATGAATTAAAGTCGTTTATTTTATGTATTAATTATGAATTCTACAGTAGGTAAAATGATGAAACGATAATAAAACCTCGGAAATGTTCATACAGAATAAAGACGTTTTTCTACTGCGCTTGTTAAAAATATATCGATATATCAGTAAAGTTAATAAAAATACATTTATATATTTTCCAAATCAAAACGATTCCGAAGCGAAAAATTATGAAAAACGATTTTTCAGCAAACCGATATATTTTCCAAACCAAGGACCGTTTTTTGCCATCCATCACTGAACAGTTCGCTTTGATTGGTGTTTAACTTGTCATAACGAATTTTTGTATGTTCTAGTATATTTATGTTTAATTTTTGCACCTCCACAAAATCTCTTAAACTTCTTAATCGTCTTAATGAAATTGGGAGCATCTTCTGACTAACCAGTACAGTTCTTTGATTGTGAATCTGATCTATTTTTTCTGCCTGTTATGATGACCAATTATTTTAGAAATATTTAACATTATTTGTTTTGCAACAATGATATTCCATGTCAAACAAATTACTTAACAAATTTTTTGAGGTTAACAGGCAAAATAAGATATAATAAATTTACATTGATTAATTACTGGAGCTGATATATACTTTTCAAATATGTTTTAAATATATTTGAGAGTATGCTTTTTACCAATTAGGGTTTATCTAGACCGGACCTACTGTTCAATCACGGTCCTCGGCCAGAGATTATCCCAGAAGGCATCCAGCCTTACACAGCCTGGCGTGACTGGGATCATTTTCCATTATCGGATTTTGCACTCTTGTCTAGGGACAATCACAAATGTTAAACCATCTCAAACATAAATTTACGAGCATGCGCCAGCAGGATTCGAATCGCGATTATCGCAACAGCAACCATTCTGTCGCCTATACCACTGCGCCAACCAAGTCGGTTTTTCAAAAATTTACAAATAGCAGAAATACTACCATCAATATTGTACACCATACCACTTTACCTAAGCAACACAGTCTTTTGAAGGTAAATGCTGATATATCAAAGTTTAATATATGAATACACGTGTGTGATTAGATCATTTGTTATTCCGTAAACAAACTTGGTCATTAAGTTTTCGGTTGTAGAAGACATTATAATGAGGATATATAAGATTGATCAACTAGACAACAGTCGAAAGTCTAAAAGGTTGAAAACATATATAGGATACAATGTATAGGTTGTTAAGTATAATATCTGAATAATTTGATTGTTATTGAATATCTGTACATATGAATATTAACATAATCGTTTAAAAACCAAAATTGTCACGTTATTGTTATTATAAGGAGAAATGACACGTCCGGTATTTATTAGATTAGAATTATGTGTATTATAGAATTAAACTTAAATATATTTAAATTCTTTATATATCATAGAAATAAAACAATAGGTTTTATTATAAAGATTCATTTGGATATTTCTTATATTACTAGTTGCTGTCTAGACCATAGTCATGCAATATGTCAAAGAATCGCACGGGTCCTTACCCGTATGTACCTTTCTAGGAGAATTCTGATATCAAATTAAGCAAAACAACTTACGAATTTAGCAACATTGTTTCCAGCTCTTTAATATTGTATAAACAATACTGTTGCTAATATACAACGTGGGACAAAAGTCTCGTTGATTTTTATTACCTGTAACTTTGCTCAAAGAAAAAATAAGTAAGTTTGATTTTCATAAAATGTTTATTTGGTCCTTACATTTTTTTTGTTATGATTGAAAAAAATCGGCTAAATGGTAACCGCGATTCTCTATGCAACTTTCGGTACTTTTTAAGGCATTATTCAAGACATCCTACAACATCTGAGGCTGAATTTCTTCAATTTCATGACTAATAGTGCCTTTAAGATGTTAAAATGGTTTGGTGCTTATTCACATAATCTTTTGATTTTAAAAAACCCCTTAAGGAAAGGTTTGGTGCTGTTAAATCTGGCTGGCCGTGCTAAATCGCCACTTTGCGAAATTAGTCTTCATGAAAAAACGTTATTCTGTAATTGAATTGTTGAACGAGCTATGTGTGCTGTGGCCCCATCTTGCTGAAACACATGTCCTCTAGTTCTTGCTCTTCTATTTCAGGCACAAGAAAATTTCGCATCATGTTTTGGTACCGTTCAGCAGTAGCAGTAATGGCAACACCTTGGTCATTTTTAAAAAATAGGGATCAATGATGTTTCCAGCATGAATAGCACACCACACAGTTGTTTTTAGTGGATGCAATGATGTTTCATGAATTAATTGAGGATTCTATGTTCTTGAGACTCTGCAACACTATCGCGCACCAGAGCCACAATTTCAGCGTTACGAGACGTCCGTTGTCTTCCAAAACGAGGTCCTGAACGGAACCTGTCTGCTGTCGTACCGTAATGTCGAAAATTAATATGTAAATGATAAATTGTGGTTTTGTGAAGCAGTGTACGATTAGGATATTTTTGACGAAATTTCCGCTAAGTAATAATAATAGAACGATTATTTTCAATAAATATTGTCACTATTTCTGATCATTCTTGTGGCGTATATTTATCCACAATAAAATTTGGACGTCTACATAACACAATGGTTGAAACGGAACTGAGCTAAACGTCACATAACCAAGATGGCGCACAGTCAAAATGGTAACGGGACTTTTACCCCATCTGTTATTAAATTTTGTTTTATATTATGTTCCTCAACTATCTCGTTATTCCTTTGAAATGACTTTCGATATACGAGGAACAGCGCGACCAAACAATCAATTGTGAATTATTTATTACTAGAAAAAATGACTTATCAGTCTAAATTATAATGATATAGCAGTTAACATTTCAAGTCAATTAGGTGAATATTCAGAAAATTATAGTGAATGACAATTTGAAAAACGTCTTGTCGCGAAAAGCCAGATCCAATTGAGACTTTAATTTTGTGACGTGTTTTTTCCTTGCGAAGTACATTTTTTTTATTTATTGTTATATCTGATTAAAAAATCAACTTCGATTCATTTATTACAAAGTCAGTTATATACCACAATTGGAATGCGAAAATCTTTTAGAATTAAAAATCGTTTGGTACAAGAAAATTCAAAATATATCTGCTAATTGTTCCAAACTCGAAGTTAACGCTTCAGGAAAAAGTAATTAATTTGATTTTATTACTTTGTTGGTTAATATACAGAAAAAATATAATAATACTATTTACTTGACATTACTCTATAATGAAAAATTATGAGGGAATATCCACTGTTATTTATCAGTGGTAAATAATGGATATTACTATAATAGAGTGATCAAGGCTCCGATGTTTATACTGACTGCCTATACTATAAAAATTCATGAGCAATCTTATGATTCTTATATTTTTCAAATTAAATTAATGCAATAAGTTATTACTGCAGTTTTTATAGCTATACTAATAATGTTAATTTTGAAGAGGCGATTAATTATGAGCAGTCAATTATTATTATTTTTAAATCAAGTTAAATTTAGACATTACATTTTCTCTCCCATTTTATTATAAATTATTCTAGCGATTTTCGTAATATTCTCCCTATTAACTTCAAATAATTACTTGGAAAATTAAAGTCATTGAAGACTGCCGAGTGACAAGCATGAAATTATAGAATCGGCTTTAACAAAAATGTCCAGAACATCGTTTTGAGTCAATTGAGGAGACTAAAGCCGAACCAAAGAAGACTGTTTAAAAATTGTTTCGAAGATTGGAACAAAACGTTGCAGTGATTGCTTTGTATTCAAGAGTTATTACTTTAAATTGAATAAAATATGTTACGCAGTAGTACCCAAGCATCCATACTGCAATGTAATTTTAATAGTAAGATGAAAAATCGGCAGTCCAAAAGACTTCACCGCTGTATTACCGGCTGATTTTGTAATTTTACAGTAAATCATAACCAACAGTAAAATAATTAATATTAATTTAACTTTTATTAGTTATAAAACTTCATAAAGTTACAAATTATTTCTCAACTAAACGAACTCAACTGAACTATCTATTATACTATTCCATTATGTTAAATCCCATTATCACCTTAAATTTTCCACTGTTTTTATTTTACCAATACTTCATTAACCTTTTAGATGCTTGTCATTCTCGTCAGGTTTTCGATTTTGTAATTTCACGTTCAACAATAAAAGAATTAATGTCGTATTAGTCATGTGTGAGTTTATTTGTTTTCGGCGTGATTTTCTCAGAAATTTTGCTGGTCAATAAAACGATAAAAAATAATTTGCTTTGTTTGAATTTGTAAAGGGGTCATTTCCATACTGTATTCCAACGAAGTAGCATTATATCGAGGCCACTTTTCGAATATTTTTTTATTATTTAATTAATACATTGTTACTAGTCGCTTCCGTCTAACCTACAATTTGTCTTTATCATAACTTAAATCTAGGTATATAACTAGGAGGACCCATCGGCCCTATCTCAGTCTCTGGTGAAATAATGCTTATACAAGTCACTGCTGTATTTTTCAATATATGCACCTCAATACACAACACTACACAAGATCAGATGGTTTGATTCTTTTGAGTCCTGTTCTGGTGGTATCCAAAAGCTGCAATATTTAAATGTTCTCATGAGAATGGAGTCTTTCCTCATGCCCCCTTGCAACTCTCTTGATTTCTTGACTGACTGTGGATATCTGAAGGTCTTAATGTAGGTAATCAGTCCTATAGTATTTCGGTGCGCCTACAACAGCCCTCAGGACTTTGTTCTGAAAAATTTGTATTTTATTTTTGTTACTCTTTGGAGAACATCCCCATAATTGAACTCCGTATGTCCATAGAGGTATGCTTATATAATAGTAATTTATTATGTACTGATAATTGTGATTTTCTTCCAATTAGCCAGTACATATATATATATATATATATATATATATATATATATATATATATATATATATATATTTCAATTCCAATTCTCTTCTTTTATTCTTTATATGTTCCTTCCAGCTCCAAGATTCATTCCGATATATTTAGCGTTGTTGCTATATGGAATGATAGTATTATTTAATGTTATTGGTGTTTGGTTTGGTCTATTTATAGGTAAACTGTACATGTACAGATTTACTTTCATTAATTCTTATTTTCCAACCTTGTGTCCAATTATTTATTTTGTCACTTGCCTGTTGTAATTTTCGTGATGCTTCTTCGCAGTATCATCAGCAGATGTAGCCTTCGTAATATTCTCCAATTGTGGTATATCAGAAGTGTAGAGTAAATAAAGCATTGGTCCCAGTACACTTCCTTGTGGTACACCTGCTTTAGCTTTTTATATTGTAGAGTACGCTTCTTCTTCTTCTTTAACTCTAAATATTCTGGTTTTAATGTACGATTTTAATAGTTCGGTGTGTTATTTGGCCAAACCTTATCGAAGGTTTGTGCTACATCTAAGAATATAGCTGAGCATACTTTTTTACCTTCGTAGGCTTTACCAATAATATTTGTTATTTTGTGGACCTGGTCAATTGTTGAATACTTATTAATAAACCCAAACTGGTATGTTGGTTTTAGTTTTTTTCTGAAGATGATGTTTAAACTTTAAATATTCAGAGATGCAAAACTTCAAAACATTTTAAGATTTAGTATTTATTGTTTTTTTTTTAGTTTGTTATTGAGTTATTCAGCATGTACAGATGCTAATTATGGAACGCTCAAAGGTGCTTTTCGACATTCATTACTTTTGTTGTTTGATTTGTACAAATCTATTGCCGAAGCTTATCAAACCATTTTAGGTGGTAATACTGCCCTCGCCTAATTAGTACTTGTTCAGATAGATGCAGCATGGCTTGGAAATTGCATCCATTATTGTATCTGACAGAAAGTTGGAAAACACTATTGTTTTACTAATTTTTCTTAATAAATACATTTTTAAACTGTACAAATTATCAACATCACTATTTTCTCAACATTTAATGTTTTGAAACTATGAATAAGTGATTATTTTGGATGCAGAATTAATGTCATTTGTTTGTTCTAGGTTTACAGCTGCGCAGTGGTGGCAGCACTGACGCTGGTGACGCGCGTATGCCCGTTAATGATGGGTTGGTGCGCAGCGGAACCAGTAACCACCAATACGATCCCGATTATGCCCGCATGGAGGCGTGGCTTGACGAACATCCTGACTTCGTACAAGACTATTTCCTCAGGTATCATTACATTTATATTGCTAGTAAACTAACATTAAAAAGATATTTGGCATTACCTTTTTTTATTAATCTCCTAGAACTTCAACAATATGCCCGTGTGCAATAAGTATTATTATATGTATTTAGTTATATAATATAACCATCCCGTCATGTAGAAGATCGCTTCAGTAAGTGCTGTACAACTTATAATCTAAATCTTATTCTAGATAGTATTCTAACTTATTTTAAAGCCTATCCTAACTTATTCTAAAAACTGTTCTAGCTTATTCTAGAGATTATTAAATCTCACTCTATATGTCTATTAATTAGTTCCTATGGTAGATTTGCGCCCTATCATCCAGTATATTTGGTTTAGTTCAACCACAAGTTGTTTGCGTTTTGTCACTATATGTTTTTTTCATGTCAAACGTTGATCGAAATGCATTCCCTGATATTTAACGTTGTCTGGGTAGATTGGGTAGATTTTGTCTCATTTTCTTTGATACGCCAAGTTTTCAATCCCAATTCGACTTTGTTAAGATGAAGTTGTAGGTTTCTTGTGGCTGATATTGGCATTACCTTGTGACCTAGTATTTCATATTGATAATTGTTTTTGGTAAAATTACTTTTATCAATACTGCGAAAAGTGTTCTACCAGTACACATAATAATTATATAAAAATAATATAAGTGGCTTTTTACATATCAAAATATTTATAGAATTATTTTTTATTTAAACTTCTCATTTGGGACCTTGTTTGTTAGCTAAAATTGTGGATTGTCTAATACTGATGATCTTTTAACGAAGTTATTCTATTTAAGCAACTGTCATAGCTGAGTTTCCCTTAGGTACTTTCAACCTGTTATTTTTAACTGGCCCCTTTTAGCCTAGGGATAAAGAACACCTGACACATCTGTTCGAATCGAATATAACTTTGATATAGTGTTCCTTTAGAACTACTTCACTAAGTTTTATTGTTTCTTGAAGGGACTAGAACTGTTTTTTTTTTTCTTTTTTTTTCTATTTCACTTTTTGTAGGAGTTGAGCATTGATTGTATTGCTCATTTGAAGAATCTTTTTGTTTACATCCTTCAAGTTGTATCCATTTTAACAAAGGACATGTTCATTAATTTCATTCTCTAAGAAATCTGGTAAAACGGGTCTATATGGGTCTTATAAATTGATTTAAGGACGTTTTTTTTTGAGATGGGTGATGGTGTGACGTGGTCTGAAAATATATATGTATGTTTGTATGTGTCGATGTCTTCTATACTTGATATCCTTGTTGCCTATTGTCCTTTTCTAGAAGTAAAACGTAACATGAAAACAGAAAAGAATCTCTGATGTGAAAGATCGCATAAGTCTCAATTGTAATGTTTAGTTATCTTTTGAAATTTTAATAGTTATATATATATATATATATATATATATATATATATATATATATATATATATATAAAATAGCGTTCAATGCAATTAAGATGTTTGCTGTCATTAATTCGTAAAACTGGACAAATAATTTGGTAAAATAGTGAGTTAATTATAACACCAGAAATATGAGTAATTCAGAAATTAACCTCGCTCTGGACAGCAAATCAAAGATTTGGAGGCACTACTCAACGAGGCACTATTCAAGGGGTTTTCATATAATTGATATTCATCAGAATAATTCACAAACAAAGCAATTCGATTCATTATAAAATGAAACAGAGGGACGTTGAAAGACGATGTTGCATTTGCGAGCAATTGATTCAAAGACTAAGATGAAATGCTATTTTTTTGCCTCAGATTATTACTAGAAAAGAAAACTTGATATAACATCAAGAAGAAACATTAGACTCTGTCCCATCAATTATTGTTAAAGCCGATTATGGATAATTCAGAAATTATGATTTGTGGTGGAACTGGCGAAACCTAAAGGATGTTATATATTGTGTAATTGAGCGCCTCTACTAACTTGGCTATTCCGTTATGAGCAATCTGATTGATTCGTTTTTTGAGATACAAGCAAAAGTCCTGTACTAATATTTTAAACGCAGCAAATTCAACACATTTTCTAGGTTTAGATAAAATATATACTAGATTAAAAGCTGGACATTGTATGAAAAATTTGAAAAAAAAAATTAAAATGTACATCGTACTATTGCAACGAATGGCGAGCTCATGCTATGTTGAATTTTGATCAACATGAGCTTAGACTTCATGAAAGTAACATTGATGTGAATCCTACTGTGTTAATATATTTCCATTTTTTGAATTCATCGATCGAGCGAAAATATGTTGTCTTTAAAAATACAAAAACAGAGTCGCAATCGATTAAATAAAAAATTATCTAGTGTATTTAATGACAACAAGAAAAGGGATGAAAAAATTGGGCGGCAGTATCAAGTTTAACCCATCAAGCAACATGTTTGCAAGAAAAATATTGAAATGGGATAGGGATTAGATTTATTAAATATTCTTAAACAAATTCGGCAAATTTTTCTCACCAATTTGGGAATTTGACTCTGTTAACTCTGTTGATGATATTAACTTTGATTAAATAAAATGTTTTTGTTACCAAACCTTAATTAAACTTATAATAACAATATAAATACACTTATTGTTAACTACATGCAAACGGACCAAACTAATTTGTACTCTCAGAAAATATATTTTTTGTACATGGTAAAAACCTGATATTTTATTGACAACTCAATGTAGAAGCTCTTTCCAAATACGTCAGTATATATTATAGATAGAAACATGTTAGATAAAAGAAACAATCATCAAAAACATAAAGATCCGAGTGGATAGGCCCGACTTTTTATAACCGTTAATTTTATCTATCTCCGGTTTGTTTGTCCATTTCATAAGATCCAGTTTACTTTTTATTGGTCCTAACGAATTCCAACGCAACCCGACACAAACTGTGAAATATAATTAGAGAAACAAGTTTATTTCTATCGGATCTTATTGTTCGACGCCCAAAAAAAGAAATGCTCTCCGAGCAATATGGCTTTTGCCGGGCCGCGCTGAAAAAGTTCGCCTACTCGCCGATGAAAAAAATCTAATAAGTGAGGGGAAACGCCGAAGATATCACTTTTCTTCTTCGGATATATGCCTCTATATTATTTGGAACAGCAGACGGCTTCAAATTCTTAAACGAAGACAATACGGAATTCGATATCTTGCCGTGTAGTTCCTATAAAACTATTCTGGTCGGTTTTATACTCACTCGCATCGAAATTTCACGGGAAAAAAATAAATCATTTATTATTTATAAATATTTCCTATAAGAAATAAAATACAGCTTTTTGTAAATATGCTACATTTTTATTGTCATTATATATATATATATATGCAAAATTAAATATCGATATTAAAAGCTTGCAGTTTTCGAAGGAAAGTATCGAACTTTTGTTTTGGGATTTCTCTCCTGGTGATCGATTGAATTTTGCGTAGTTTGATATCGATATTTTGTGTTCTTTAGAAGACAAACAAATATGCTCTGCAATTTTCCTAGGCGTAGCACAAGCCTTCGATAAGGCTTGATATATAAATTTTTTAAAATGCTGCCAAAGCAAGAAAATTGTCATCGTATTCTGCTTTATACTAATGACATTGAAAATTCGCGGGAATTACGTTTGCGGATTATATAGCACAGTTAGCAGTGGGCAAAAACCAAGAGGTATCCAGAAAGAGACTACAAGTAGTTAGCGATAAATTAACAGACTAGATAAAAAAATGGAGAATAAAATTATATGAGCTAAAATCTGTTCCTACTAATTTTACCAACAAGAAACTAAACAACCCACCAGTCTTGAAATTGAATGGTGCTATAGTACCATACATAAATAGTCAAAACACAATAAGACACTGATCTGTAATCAAGGTGTTCAAACCAATATGGCTATATGGTATAGAGCTGTGACGCTGTACCCGGGAAGCAGTGGACGCAGCTTGATATATACGCAATGAAGATTTGTATCGAGACTTGGAAATTCCTACAGTCAAGGCATAAATTAAAAGGTTCCCTCGAAACAGAAGGTCAAACAACACCTCCGTGAAAACCCAGAGGCGCTTCAGCTAGTGCATGAATGACACTCTGCTTGCAGACTAAAGAAAACTAAACGTTGGGAACTTGTGTGAATGTAATAGTGCGTGAAAGGGGTGTAAGGTGTGAGAGCAGAACTGTAGATTGTCACTGGGTAGACTATAGTGCGTAAATTGTAGTAATAATTGTTAGCACTAAATTAATGGCTGGTCTAGACCAGTTTTTATAATAAATACATTTTAAAAAAGTTATGTTCACCGATATATCGATATATTTTTTAAGATATTGATATATTGAAATATCTATATTTATTTTCGACAGCTAACATCCCTAACTTGCACCCAATTCACAAGCAAGATGAGTGCAAGGTAAATACATTAATATGAATTTTCCAAATTAAAATTAAATTAGCATAATTCGGTTAAGAATAATAACACACGTTGTTAGCCACTTGATTCTATACATTTTGTTCATCACTCAGACAATTTATTGACGACTTATAAAACGAACAGTTTCTCCGTTGAGCTGAACCATTCATTGAGCCATTTTTTCACTTCTCTTTCATCGATACGAAAATGTGGTAGTTCCTGGTCTGAAGAGTACGGCGTACAAAACTCCCATCCAGTCTATGCTTTTTTGACTAAATATCACCGATCAACATTAAATGCTTTTCCAAGTTTCAACAGCTCATAATATATGGCATCAACCTAGACACGTCAGACACAGAGCATGGTCTCGTGACAAAAGCGATATGACCTTAGAATCGATGGGCCAACTTTGCCAGGTTAACCATGATTTTTTCACTTGGGATTTTCCAAATAAATCCATTTTCATCACCCGTTATTATTCGATGCTGAAAACTATTTCCTCTCACACCATTGAAGCATCATTTCATTGAATACTTTTCGATTTTGTAAGTGCATTCAATTCATGTGGCACCAATCTTCTCATTATTTGGAAATTTCCCATCACTTAAAGTCGTTCTTCATCCAGTAACTCCGCAATTCCGTATCTTCAAACTTTTGGGCCTACCAGGACTTTAATTGTCGAAACCATGATTCACATGTTCGCATTCATATTCACATATTTCATACTTAATGGTCATACATTATAATAATAGGATTGATCAGAAGGCTGATCAAAAAAGAATTCTGTTTAGTTCCATTTCATTCAACCCTTATTGAAAAAAACTAAATATATAAATAGTTGCATTAAGATACATATTTTTAAACATCGAACGTCGTAACGAAACATAGTAAACTTTTTGATATTAGATAAATTCCTGCTTTAAACCAGCAAACATCTGGTATTATTATTTCTTGTCGAGTAACGACTTTATCTAGTTACAAGAAGTCGGCGAAATACATATTTTAAGCAGGGAGACAAAACCAATATCCTATTTATTAGTCTTGGCAAGCCGCAGATCCAATCTGGCTAAAATATGAAGACCAAAGTTGAAATATAATGGAAGAAACAAGTTTATTTCTGTCCGCTTTTATCTGACATCGTATGCGAATTTTTCTGCTCCGATACCTTTCGCTTTGATATCGGAATTCTGATCTGATTTCCAAGTTGATAAAATCTTTATACGAGACTTTGTCTTTTTGCGCGCTGAATACCAAGGAGCCCTGATAAAATATGATGTCGACAACGTGCAAGCATCAGTTGCTGAATCAGTTTTGATATTTCCAATAGACACAAGTATGACAAACGGAGAAATTCCGACTGTCACATGTCAGACAAAAAATATTTGCCGATTATATCAGAACTAGAAAGGCGACGAATATTATGCATATATATAGTTTAGTGTTGATAAAATAATGATAACGAACGAGTTTTTAATCTTATATTAATTAGTTAGAGATTACACTAAAGGAATAAAACTTAGAAACATAATAGCATTGTTAGGAACTTATTAAACAATATTTTTCTACATAAGAATCTGTTCAGCATTATTAGCTTTGGTTTTCAGTTCTATTAAATATGTAAATACAAGAAGAACGGTTAGGACTTCTTGTGAATAACAGATGCATGATGGAATTTGTTTCTACTCCATTAGTCTCCACATTTATTCGATTTAAATTTAGTGGCCTGGGGTCTGTCTCTGGGGTATAAAAGTATATTTGCAGTTTCAGTAGCATTGCTGTAAAATTAATTATTTTTAAAAATATATTTTCAGTTTGGTATTGAATAAAAATTCTTTATTTAGATATATACGGAATTTTAACGATCAAAATTAAATAATACTGCATTAATGTTTTGCTGCATTTTAGCTATTATTTAGCAATGATAGAGTAATATCATAAAATGTTGTGTTTTTAATTATCAATGGAGAGATATTTAATGTCACAAAGATGTTAGCACAGTTATCTATAAAAAAACTCATAAAAAGTACAACACCCCAAAATATTTCCTGTAAATGAACTCTTAAATTAGTCATATTTTATTAAATTAACGTGGAACATACTCTATATTATATATAATATATGATCTGATGGTTTTTCTTCATGTTTTTGATCTTATCCTCATTTATTAACATCTGAATTAGAAATATCTTAAATTATTGTGGATGGTTTTTTTGTAGATGTTAACACTTCTTTGATATACTTTTTTCTATAAAACTTAATTTACTTGATACTCCAGAGTTATATATGCCAGACGGGAATGGGTAAAGTTTAAAACTGAAATAAGAATACTGAGAGGCTAATACCATTTAATTTGAACATAGTATTTGACGCGTTTAAGAAAAAATATATAATGTTATTAGATATTGTTAAAACTTTTAAAAGAGTTTTCACTGCCTAATATATAATGTTATTAGATGCCTAAAATATATAATGTTATTAGATATTGTAAAAACTTTTAAAAGAGTTTTCACTGCCTTATTAAAATTACATTACATTACCTAAAGCCAGAGCATATATGAGATTAATATATAATTAGAAAGTATAATGTTTGGTGAATATAGCCGGTTAACAATTTTTCTTCATTTCCAAGCCATTTTTCCTGTATTTTGTATCTGGTAGCTGACCGTTTTCAGTTTGTAAAATTACATTTGCATACACCTTGATAGCACGAATTATTTCCTTCAATTTAATTACCTTTTAGTAAACTACTCCCTGTTGGTACCGCTATATATAGAAGAAACAGCAAGCAAATGAAGTTCATCTTACAATAACATTCAAGCAAACATGTTCAGTTATTGATTCATTAGTAGATGGAGACACAGCATTTTATACAGACGACAGCTTTTTTCACCACCGGTTACAGTCCCGACGCCATCCGTAAAAGACTTAAGGCCCAACTCAATTAACCGATTGCGTGGTAGAAATTCTGGAGACTGCAGATTAACCCGAGCAAAACTCAGTTAGTCAGCTATTTTGTGGCATCGTCCGAGGAGCTCTTACACACATACCCTCTCCAAATTGAAAAAGTCCCTATCCCCTGCCCCCAGAAGGTCTCATACATCTATCTTGAATTCGACCACAGATTCCAATAGTTAGCTCAAATTCAACGCACTATTTGAAAAGGCAATGACATGTACAGCATCCTATTCCCATTCCTCTACAGAAAATACAAACTTCCAATACCCCTAAAAGCGACTCTGTATAAAATTCTGGTGCATCCAATCTGCCTTTACGGAGCACAGGTGTGGTAGAGGTGCGTCTCCGAGAGACGACTTGCACTATTCCAAGTCTTTCAATCCAAAATCACCGCGCGTTACTCAATACCCCATGGTTTGTGAAGAACGCGAACACCCATCAAGAATCCCGTTCTTGAAAGAGCCCTTCATTTCCTTATTTTCTCATTAAATTACTTTTTTGACTATCAAATGGTTCTAATATTTTCATTTGGTAGGTCACAAATCTAATATTAACATACATTCAATATTGGGGAACTTATTCTAAATCCCATTATTTTAATTGGATCTAGGAGTTAATACAAATGAATAACAACTAAACAGAATTATGTGAGTTATTGCTCTTAATATAAATATATCATTCCTCATAATATCCCTAAGAGAATAATGAAAACGAATAACGGTTTCTAGACTTTTAGGCATTTTATTATTAACTGCTGAATCTCCTACTCTGTTTCTCTTATAAGTATCAATAAAAAGAACATTCGCTCCTTAAGAGGGTATTTATGGGGTGTCGTTTATAGATACTGGAGACAGATTGAACGATTCAAGATTATAAGCGAAGAAAAATGGATACCAAGAAAAAACTAACGGTTATTCCATTCGCAAGCGATAGGAAAAGGATCCTTTTATATATGAAAGAAAAATAATCTCCACATTTCATAATCTATCATTTTCCACAACAGTTACCATTCCGGATTCGATAGATCGGATGTTTGTTAGCTAGAAGATTCTGGCTGTAAAAGAATAAAGTGGAAGTAATAGGTTTATTGTTGTTATGGTTCTTGAGTGATTTACCATAATGTTTTATTATTTCAGTTATTGGAGCTATAATTTTTTTCGCGCACACATCGATTGGTTGTAAAAACGTTGGTTGTTTTATTGTTTCTAGTTCCGTGTTCTCGTTTTATATTATTGTTGTGAATATTATTTTTACTACTCGAATTTTTTGGATTACTACGTTTTATTATACTTTTTATATTAATTTTTATTATGAAACATAAAATGATGTTTGAATAAAGTGATAAGATAAACATTGATCTACTCTGAAGGGATCTTACGTCCCCTATGTACAGGGGATGTGAAAAATAATATGAACACTTAACAAACTCCCTCATAACAGTTCTAGTATGATGCGGATTAGCGATTGTGCTGACCATAGAAGATGTTTGATTATATTCTGATGCTTCGAAGTAATGCTGCCTGTGATGTGAGTGAGAGGATCAGCTGAATATCCTCCCCCATGCTTGGCTGTAGGAAACAGGCACTCCGGATCGTAGTCTCCTTTATGGTTCTCCAAAAATACTTATACATAAACCCGGCAGTTTGTAGGAAACAATGTAAACAATGATTCATCGGCCCTATCACATTCTTCCAATGAACAAGTGTCCAGATTTTATGACCGTTGCACCACTTCTGTCACTACGTAACTTTGGCTTGCGTTACAAACGGTGAACGCGTGCTGTCATCTTATTTTGTTTATCACCTGTTTTTGATATTCCTTCGGAAACCTCATTTCTATTTTTTTATAAATGACTGTTGTATTATTATTGAATTTCAAGTAAATATTTAAGGTTCAAGAATAAAATCACCAATTTCTTACAATGGAGGTTTGATATAACATAACATTTTAAAAAATACTCCAATAATGCTAATTTAATTGCAATGGAATTTAGAGGTTGTTGACTTTTGTCATCATTAGTATCTAATCATCATCAGTTATTACTTGGTGAATCCCAACAGAGAATTCTATGTCAGAAGTTCACCGATTATATCCTACAGATTTGCCTTATAATCTTCCTCAACAACTCTAATAACTATTGGAGTGGCTTTTGATAGCAGATCAGAACGACAAATAGGTTAATCGAAGCAGTATGGTTTTGTATGGTCTATCTATTTTAATTTTTATTTGACTTTCATCACATCGTGCAATATAAATAATGCCTCGCGTCATGTAAAAATATATTAATGCCTATGTTCGAAGTAACTTATATAGCTACACCGATAATTTTTTTACAGACTAATGAAGTTTGTGTTAATATTGTCTATGCTATTGAGATAAACTTTATATACTTATATGCCTCCTCCATTTCGTATTCCGGAAGATATATCTATAGGTGACGCTTATTGTGGGACTGACCTAAAATCCCAATATAACTGTCAGCTTATTTAGACTCGACAATCTTATATTCAGTGACCCTTGTCATACTTTTACTTTCCTGGGGTCAACCAATATTAGGCATCAGTCTTGTAAGGCTTCCCACAATCAGCCTTCCTATCGACCACCATAATATCTACCTTGTAGCCAAGCCGCACATTTAAATGGAATATTCTGTCAGTCACAACTTTATGATTAATAGGCCACTTGTACTGATTTTTCTTCTATTCAATAACATTATCAATTTTGAAATAATCATTTATACTTAATTAATTATGCATACTTTTTTAATGTAAATTCGTAGTTAGTTAATACTGCAATTATCATTAATGTTTAGTGTATTACATTTTGACGTAACTTAAATATTATTTAATGTTCTAAAAATTGGAAATTGGAATCATGGTCAAAAATCATTAGCGAATCAAAAACCATCTGAAATTATCCATTATGATCTCGAACTACCTAAAAGCCAGTACCATCACTTCGATATCGATACTAAGATTGAAACAATACAGAGGTGATTATCATAGCCACACATGATTAACATAGTCAAGGGATGACATGCAAAATTCAGAAACGTTCCACATTTTTACCGACCTATACCTCTATCTTCATCCTTAATAAGAAAATAACTTCATGGATACTTCACTTAGACGAAGTATTGATATTAATCTTTACTTTTTTTAATGAAAATACACCCTAAGAGTGAACTTAACTCACCGCGCATTCGTAACTTGTTCGCTCAGATAAGGGAAGAGAAATACAAGGATCATTACTTCATTACTTCAAAAGAGATGATTATGTTAGCCTAAAGTAACTGATTAAAAGACTGACTGACTGTTGACTGTTTTAAAGCTCCAGAATTCATAGAAAGATACCTACCAGTGGTACGTAATTTTTTTAATTACATGTTACATGCTTAATATAATCTTAATTTACGAATTAATATATTACTACTGTTCTGATGTATTTGCATTAAAACACAAGCAAGGTGAGGATAAATACAGCAGTATGTATTTCCCAAATTAAAATAAAACTTAAAAACTCCTTAAGCTAAAGTTAAGAATAAACTTATACACTAAACGTGTTCGAGTCATTTGGTTCGCTTCAATTTTCTGATTTCCTGCGTGGTGTCCAGTAGCTGTGTTGCTTCCACGTTGCTGTAAATATATCCAAAAGGAAAGTATTATTTTTAAGGATACCTAACAGTTATATTTCAAACATTCAATATAACTTCTGATGACGATGACATTCGGCTTTTTTTAAAATCACTAATTTATTCATCCTTTAATTAAGAATAATCATGAAATTATTTTTTGTATTGGCCATTTTTGTAATAAACATAATCTAAAAATTCTTGTTAAATTAAAATTATGTGGTTTTTCAGGAAAGCCACACGACATGTTGTGGATACATGGTTGGTATCTCACGCGACGCCAGCTTCTTCAAGCGCCGAGCTCGCCTCTCCAACTCATGGCATACCTGGGGGATCGTCACGGGGTGGTTCCGGAGCCACCACTCCGGTACGCAAAATTTCGGCTCATGAATTCGAGAGAGGCGGTCTGCTCAAACCTATGATCAGTACGGTACGTAAATATTTTTTTGTTATGGTTCGATAGTGATTGGTTTGTGTCTTTTAGGTCGACGGACAGCCAACTTTTTTAACGAGCACTACCGAGGACGTTGGCGGAAATATGATGTCATCGAGTCCTACACCGAGCAGAAGACATCGTAGAAGTAGACACGAACTCAGACAATTAGACGAGAAGGAACTTATATTTGAATTGGTTCGTAATAAGGATTTTTTTGACAATTTTTTTTGAGATTCTGATAAAAATAAGCCATAATTTCTTCAACCCATAAAAATCGTTAATAAATGTTTGCATTATTAATTGTGTATATATTCGTTATATTTTTCGTGACGTACGTATTTGGAACGGAAAAAATTATTCAGCTCAAGTATATTAGCATTCATATATTTCATATATTATATTATAGTCGATATTATATTTTATGAGTAGTTTTTGGCAAAAATAAAATTATTTGCCTATTTTCTAAGAATATATATTGAATGCTATTTTAATATTTAAAAATAACTGCTATTTTATAAATTGTTTTTTTAGCATAAACTGTAGAAAACAAAATATTGTTTGCCTAGTTTCCAAAATTATACTATTAATTCCTTGAATAGTATTTCAATATCTAAAAATAACTGCTATTCTAGCTTACTAATTTACTTAAACTACTTAATTTTTACTTGAATAAAAAGAATTAAATTTTATTTTACTTCTCCCTTTTTCTTTCTTCAATAATATGGTAGTTTACACTGTTTGTCTTGTTTGTTTGGTTAATATATTTTAGTTTATCGGCAAAGTATCACCAACAATATCATTATTTCATCAGAATTAAATTAGATTCTTGAATTAACTTTGGTATAAACCCCACACAATATTCGTCACCTCTAATTCTATTGAAACTATGTCTACTATTATATCTATATTTTCTTCTTAAGTTGAATTCATATTTAAAATGAAAGAAAGAAATATATTATTAGTGCTAGTGGAACTGTTAAATAACGTGACCGGTTTTGGCATTTCTCAACATAAATTAATAGTGTTATTTTTCGTATTATTGAGTTATTAAGTGTATACAGACGCTAATTATTTAACGGTCAAAATTCCGTTTTCGATATTCATTACTTTTGTTATTTTATTTGACAACATTTGATACCGAAACCCGCCGGACAATTTTGGAAGCTTATGGTGATGCTGTTGCGTCATATTCCAATTGTTGGTTAGACCATCAATATCAATGAAAAGGGATGGTCAAAAATTGGAGCACCAAAAAACTTCGAAGACAATGATTTGCAAAATTTACTCAAGGAAAACCTGACTCAAACTTTCCAACAACATAGCTGTGTATGAATTTAAAAAGGTGACCAGAATACATGCAAGCGCCTAATATACGAACTATATTACATAATAGCCCGCAGTTTCTTATTTCTGTACAAAAATAAAACATTTTTAGCAAATATAATTTTACTATTTTTCTAAATCATATTGTGACTTTTTCTCAAAAATCACTCAATTAATTTAATCAAATTTTGAGAATTGAGGTCGTAGCATGAGACGCCTGAAATATATATTTCAAGGGCTTATTTTCCTGTTTAACCTCTTTCACAAACGATATAAGGTCCTTCCCAACGAAATGCTCGAAAAACACTACATTAAGGGAGAGGCTCCTGGGAATATCTATAGATATTTTAAGTAGAACAAATTTATATCAGTAAAATGCTACGAATAGTTTCAGATTTTTTTTTAAGATAACTTTTGAATATAATTTTTAACGTTACATACCAGGTGTGTCGGTAATTACTTTCCAGCCCTTGTAACAGGTTTCACTAGCCATAAGTATGCAATGTTATGATTCGACACATATCATTTTATTCTACTTACATTAACCTCAAAACTATACAAGTTATAGGTTCATAATTTTTTTTAAATGTCGAGTTTTGTGCATCAAAACATGCATTTATTGCACGTATTACTTTTCTTGTTTCATCATAATAAAAAAGTAGAAAGTAGAAGTGGAGACTTGTAGTGATCATGTTGTAGCCATAGAACATGTGAAATCAATTGTGGTGACTTCTGACGTTTAAGACAAATAACGTCCTGTTAGGCAGAAAACTTTCGAAGATGTGAAATTGCAGAAGTTGCAGGATGAAGATTGAAGGTTGGCAGAAAATTTGAGAAGAAAATGTGAACCTAGTCGCAATTTGCAATCACATTGCAATCCAAAGATGGGAAGATGCGTGCCACATGAATTGAATGAGAGATAATTAGAAAATCGAAAAATTCTTAGTGAAATATTGCTTCAAAGCTATGAAAGGAAGTCATTTCTGCATCGAATAGTAAGGGGCGATGAAAGACGTATCTATTTCAAAATTCTCAAGTGAAAAAATCGTAGTTATCGCCTGACGAAGCCGTCCCATCGTCTGCAAAGCTAAATCGATTGCTGTGTTGCTTGCAAGATCATGCTCTGTGTCTGATGGGACCAGGTATTATGTATGAAAGTATTATGAACTGTAGAAACCTGGAGATGTTAATACTACTCAGTGCCGACAACAAATGATCAATTTGAACTGGGCGTTTATCGAAAAATGTTCACAATACGCAAAAGATATGATTAGGACAAAAACTCGAAAATTATTAAAAACAATTGGATGAGAGATATTAATGCATCCGTCGTATTATCCAGACCTGACTCCATCCGACTACCACCTATTTATATCTATAGGGCAATCAATTGCAGATCTGCACTTCATCGATTTCGAAGAAATTGAAACAGAGCTCGAGGATGGTTTAGCTCACAGGAAACATTTCCTGAAAGAGGGGCAAAATGTAGAAAAATGGCAAACAATTTGGCCTTTGAATAAAAAAATTTTAACTATTTATTGCAAATAAAGTGTTTTCTTTAGCGAAAAACTTCATAGACCTATTTAAATAGGACCTCATAAATTAATTATTAAATTAGAAATTTCTTAGACCTATTTAGTACATGTTCGGATGCATTAGACTTCATTCTCTTTTTAACTAGAGTAATGCTAATTAGTAAAATGAGAAAGAAAAATGGTCCGAGTTTAAAACTGATTTTATGTTTTTATAAACAGAATTTGACAATATGTCCGACGGTGTTGATGACGTGTAGTGGCTGTTTTATTGGAAGGACTATATGTAAATACCCTGATTCCACAATATAAAATGAATGCTAAACAAAAACAGAAACAACGCTATATTTAAATGATTTAGCCATTAGACTTTCATGTTTGAATTCTTGAACAGTATCCCGAACGTCGTTTTTTTCCCAGATCGTGAAACGACCAGCCGATAAATTAACTAGAAACGATAGGCGAGACATCCCCCAGAGGACTGGTCTTCGACGGTACGTCTTGCGAAAGAGAAAAATCGTCCCTTTCTCGGTATCGGCCGACCGTCACGAAAAAAAAACCCGAGATCGATTAATTAGAGTGACACAATTTACGTCTAGGAGCTTGATTACGTAACGACGGTGTCGATGAAGACTTCCGTAGTCGTTCCAAACATGTCGGGGAACACCTGGCGCTCGTAAATTACCAAATAAACTGGTTTTTAACAGCATCAAAGCGATATTAAATGCCGAAGCGGCTGCCCGAAGGAATCGGAAATGTGTATCTTAAGAGGTTTTCGAATAGATGTTCTGAGAATTAAAAAATTCTCCCAAGTTATTGATTTTCGTATATAAAACAGGCGGTAACAGGTAAGGACCACCCTGTCAGGGTCTTATTAATTTTCTCAAAAAATCTGTGTCGTTTATAGTATAAAATAAATATACTGAGATAACCATCAAGAGAATGATAATCTAAAATGTTTTTTTACCAAATTTTTCTAGAGCTGGTTTCTAATTTTCCCAATATATCATACAGCCTCTTGTAATAAAACATCGCAATATTGCCACATGAGTGAGTTTCAGTTCAGTTTGACAAAATAATTCTAATCTAAATAAAATAATTGAACAAAAATGTTATCAAATCTAATACATATATTATCGAAGGACTTAAAACTACAATTGAGAACACGGGTATAATAGTTTGTAGGTTAGAGTTGTTTTATTTACATCCAAGTCTTTTCCACGCCACCCATGAGGCAGAGTTTCTTTCTAGGCGCGTTTTTTATGTAGTGGTATCACCCTGATGACCTAATCCACCTAATTAACAATTGTATATCTGGGAAACGTATTTTACTTTCATTCGAGAGCATATTTACCTTTCTACATTTAGTTCTTGTTTTCTTCGATGGTGTATTTACTTGTCAAGTCATCTTAGTATCATTCTATATTTTATTTCTTCATAAGAGTAATAACTGAATTCTGTCTAATGCATTTACCATATCTTCCAAACAGTTAGTATTCATTTTCTCCTCATACGTTCTAATAAATACAATCATATCTGTGCACACAAATATTTCACGCCCTGCTATACCATTTTCTACAGTTATATTAAATTAATTATGTGCATACCTTTAGTTGGAATTTCCAGCATTGCACAGCATTATCACATATACTGAAAGTTTCCTTCATTCCCTTTCACTTTCCGACTCACTGTCCAATTCAATCACTAAACTGTTAATTTCTAATCTATCCAAAACATGTTCACAATTCCACCATTTATCAATTACTTCCTCTGTATGTCTTACCGAGTTCATCCTAACCCAAGGTGTATGGTTGATAATGCTTCCTTCCACATATCCAAACAGTATTTGGTGGAATATCCTTCTCGGCCAGCAGTATATCTGCACTTAATTATTAATAAATATAATAACCAACAAAACCTAATCGAATGCTATTGTAACTATTGTAAACCTCTCCGAGGGTTATCTTTACACTACTTAAACCCTATGCCCTGTCAGAGTGTATGAAAGGATCTCTTAGGTCCCTCAAAAGGCTGCATGTCCATAACTCTTTTATGGATACGTTCCAGACAGACAATTTACTCTTACATAATTTTATTAAATTATATTTATATCGATAAAATAGTTTGTGTACTTACTGTTCTTATACGTTTCGTATATTTGGTCTCGAATAGAGCCAATATCAAGGTGGTCCAGATTCGTCACCCACTTTGTATGTAGACGGGTTTTCTTGGGTGAATCTAAAGTATTATTCTTAATTTTGTAAGCGATCTTATTCACAGTACCCACACTAATACTTAGCATGGTAACACTTAACGTGTAAATTATAGGCAAAAGGGGCCTCCATTATCTCGTTCCTTTTCGAAATATTTTATTAAAGCCGCAATCAATTTGTGACCCTGACTATCTATCGTTTTCGGACTTTTCGAACGAAATAATATTATATATTACGGAGCAATTTGAAATTTATCAAAATAATCAAAGCCCTAAAATAACGTTTGTTGGTTTTTAATCTGTATTAAGAATAACTAATATTTTGAATAATTTTGAGATAGGAAAGGATGGGCAAAATGTAAACAAATGGCAAACAATTTGGCCTTTGAATAAATAGATTTTAACTATTTATTGCAAATAAGGTGTTTTCTTTAGCGAAAAACTTCATAGACCTATTTAAATTAATTATTAAATTAGAAATTTCTTAGACCTATTTAGTACATGTTCGGATGCATTAGACTTCATTCTCTTTTTAACTAGAGTAATGCTAATTAGTAAAATGAGAAAGAAAAATGATCCAAGTTTAAAACTGATTTTGTGTTTTTATAAACAGAATTTGACAGTATGTTCGACGGTGTTGATGACGTGTAATGGCTGTTTTATTGGAAGGACTTTTCGAACGAAATAATATTATATATTACGGAGCAATTTGAAATTTATCAAAATAATCAAAGCCCTAAAATAACGTTTGTTGGTTTTTAATCTGTATTAAGAATAACTAATATTTTGAATAATTTTGAGATAGAAAAGGATAGAGATAAATGCTTGGAGCAGTTAATTTTAAATGTCTTTATATGCTCCAATGGCAGTATAACCGAGACAGAGATGTATATATATTCATTCACGTGATAACTTTGAAAAAGAAAAGAAAAAAAAAATACTAATTTCTATTGTATGTCAAAGCCAAACTGAACTAAAACTGAGTTGATGCGGCAACATTGCAATATTTCGACGTCACAAATATCCATGACGCATTACTAAAAAAACTTTGACTAGACCTGATGAGATCCTGATGACGCTGCTATGATGCAGTTTGGTTTTTAAAATTCGAGATTAGGTTTTATAGGCCTATCTAAATGCTACCTGCGATATCCATATTATTTGAGAAGCCACTATTAAAACGGGCCTACTTATTAAAAATACCAAATTCCAGTTTGGATTTGGAAATCGCCACTCAACAATTGACAACAGCGGTTATTGAAAAGATATTTGAAAAATATAAGGAATTATAATATATCAAGAATTAAAGTACCTCCCTGGCACACTGCTATGATTTGTATGATAAATGAATTAGACTTTTCATATTAAAACAGAAATGTAATTTATTTTTCAACATTAGGTCCTATGGACATATCTAGGTACTACTTGCTAATATCCAAATTATTTGAGAAACTACTCTTAAAACGTGTTATAAAATTATCAAATATCTAGTTTGGATTTAAAAATCACCACTCAGCAATTGTCTGAGTGCGTAGGTTAACAGAGGTTACTGAAAAATCATTTGAAGAAAAGAAATACTGCCCTGTAATATTCCTGAACGTCTCCCAGGCAATAGACTAAGTATGCCATTTGGGATTAATGCACGAGGTAATCGAGGAGTTGCTACCGCTGTTAGTTACAGGGTTGTTATTTCATCTCTAATTCCGCAGGGGGACTACTCTTGTTTCTACTCTACACTGCTAACACGTGAACAATAAAAGAAACAGTACTTGGAACATATGCCGACGACACAGTTATTATAGCAACAGAAATATCTCTCTCTAGATCTATAAAAAGTGCAAGTAGCAGTTATCAAGATCCACAAATGGACAAGATATTGGAAAATACACTTTAAAAGCTCGAAATTTTTGCCTTGTGGTGTAATCAGAAAAATCTAATTATATCACTTGAGGGATGTCCAACTCCTCAAGCATAATCAGTGAAATAACTCGGTATCCATCTGGATGGTAGATTTAAATGTAATTAGCGTAAAAATGTTGGCTTATTCCTTGCTCGAAATTTAAAAACCTGATTTCATTATTCTTAATTAAAATATAAAAGTTAATTCTCAAATTGACGAATTTTCTTCATAATAATGTTACCCGCAAGCTCTAACAGTTTCATAGTAGTTTTAAAAAATGTGCAGCTTTTCGATCATACAAATCAATTTTTTTAATATCAAGTTATTTTCCATACAGTCATTGATGTTGATGATTAGTTGATTATTGATTTTTCTCCAATTAGTCAATTTGGCTCATAATTATTTAATGTGTATCTATTGGTAATATTTCTTATCTTGTTTGCAAGTACTGCTCACGTTACATGTTATTGCTGATACGGGAGTCGAGGTAGGTGATAAAGTAATAAACAATAAAGTGTATATTCTCAAAATATTAAATGCTTACATATATTCTGATATTTTCTCCCTTCACAAAAGGGCATTTATCGAAAAATATATTGCTTGCCTTTTGTAGCACGTGGTTCAATTTCTACAATTGACACAATTAAACATTTGCAGTAATATTCTCATACGGTATTAGCAACTCAATACATTACACCACACTGATCCCTCCATATGCACAGCAATGCGTTATAGCTATGGGTATTCCGCTTCGGTATCAATGTGGATGGCTCTCTTGGACTAACCTATGACTTTTTGCACTTAGGATGATGGACGTAGAGGTCAACTCTTTTTCGGTCAGAATCCTCAACAGAAAACCTTTTTTACCTGCAATAGCAAGCAATAATAATAATTGATTCATAGTTGGTATTTCGCATTTTCACTATAAGGAATAATGGAATAATGTCATTAAATAGAACTAACATCAATTTGTATCAACATCAACAAAGTCAAGTGATATAGCAGAAAATAATACTAAAATCAATGAAGCAACGACACCCTAAATATGCCAAAATTTTTCTTGGAATGACCAATTTCACCCAAGTATTCACCATATATAATTATTTCTAGCATTTGTTCCGTCCCGATAGTATTTACAAATTATTGTGATGATGTAGATTGGCATATGTATAATTATCCGTTTGCCATTTCCACTCTTAATAATGATAGTACAATCTATTCTTAGTAACTACTCATTCGCCCTATCCTATAATTTCCCCAATTATTATTTCTTAATTTCTTATCACATATTAAAACAGGTGTCTTTCGAAATATACTAGTTTAACAAGTTTAATTATCAAGTCCTCGTGTTATATTATATCTTAATAAATCACCATCACCATAATATAACTATTAATTCATTTTAGTGTAGAACTCTTACAATAAATCAATTTGGATTTAAATAATTATCAACATTAATTTATTAGTTAATTTTATACATTCTCCATCAAAATGTGTCATTAATATATTAAGACGAAGGTCGTTACTTAAGCAATAAATAGCTTAATACACATAATCCAATTTTAGTTCATGGATATTTAATTTTGTCCATTATACGCGTGGTGAATAATTGATTTTAAAAGTCTTGAACTCTTAGATACATTGATCCAGATGCCGGGCTATTATGTATAGATCATTACTTCATAAATTATGGTCTGTTATAATCTAAGACGGCTCTGTTATTAGATATACATAACCTAATATCCATAAAATCTGATAACTAATGCTGCATAATGGATCAGTTTTTTGTTGGACCAACCCGATTTAATATGAATAAGGTTTCGTATAGTTGATTACCCTCATATGTGGCGAAGAGGACCCGTATACTTGTATTTACGGGTTTCTGTTAATGGAAGTATTTTGCCTTTTTGCCTCTTTCCATTTTTCGAAGAACACATTTTTCATTTTCGTCTCATTAACCATTCAATCTCATTTCAATTAAAATAGAAATCCAAATAATGTTACGCATAAAAAAGTAGTATTGGTGATTTCAAAGCTTCTTCTAATATTTTATTTGATTTTACTAAAATTCTAGTAATATATACTTATTATACTTTAATGACTTAGTAGTTGTTGGAAGTTGTTTCAACAGCTGTGGATTTTTTCAACATACTTCATACTTACAAAAACCGTCAAAGCTTAGATGTGGCTTATTAATTAAGCATAATTCTTAGTTATAAATATGTACAGCGGTAAACATATTTTATTGACATTGGATATTTTGGTGAATGTTTTGGGTGATACAGTAAAGGCGCTAAATCACAATCTGCCATTTTGAATAAATCCAATTTTGAGTAAAAAGGACGGTGACTTAATATTGGCCTAAAATATTTTTAAATAGAATTTTATATTTCTATAAAACAAAAAAGCGTAACTGATCTTTTGAAGGTAGCGAAAATCTGCTTCGAATATTTTGATAAGTTTTAGTGTATATAAAATATTGAAATTATAATTTGAATTTAATAAAATGTTTTTAACAAAAAAATTGAGCAGACATCTAAATTTTTTTAACACAAACGAACATTTTAAAATACAATATGCTCATAATAATCGTTGTAATAACTAAATAAAAATATACAAAAACCTTATTCTATCCTACCTCTCTACTACAAGTATTTTATATTCTACTAAATACACACAAGTATTTTTATAATAAATATAGGGTCCCAAATTTGACAAAACAAATATTAACAAAAGTAGATACATTTTGATTTATATGTATAACGGATACAATGTTGTTTTCGTATCTGTTGTCGATAAATTCTACTATCGAATATCGTTTCTCAAGTTTCCCGGCTTGTTTATCTGCCAATTAAATTTGGAATAGACGTTCCAGCGTCTCTTATAAAGCTTCCATCACCATCGCAATATAATAGAATAATAATTGACAGGTTTCGATCATATTTCGTATGAACATTAATCTTCCGTCACAAGAGGAGCGACAAAAATACCTTCGACTTTAACGTATATCGACAAAAAATATTTTTTGTTTACTTTATTCGATATATATAAAAGCTAATAAATATTACATTTTTTAGCTCTTTATTTATTTTGTCATATATTTTTTCCTCGTCTGCGTATTGTACCTGTTTTTTTTGTTCTATATTTTAAAGTCTCCTTTTATCAACTAGTGATTTATCTCGACTGGACCTATAGTTTAACGTGGACTCCGAACCACAGTCCTCGGCATTAAGCCTACCGACTGGCAAGTGACCAACCTGACAACGAGGAACCAATCGTCCCAAAAGACATCCGGTCCTACCCAGTCTGGTTACTGGCGTGACTGGTATCATTTTCCTTGCCGGATTTCGCACTCTTGTCTAGGACAATCAAAAATATTAAACAATTACAAACATAAATTTGTGACCATGTCCCAGCAGGTTTCCAATCCGCGACTATCACAACAGTAGGTTGCTTTTACCACTGCGCCAACCAGCCGATGCTGATTTTTAAAAATAATTATGGTAAAATTATTTAAAGCAAATTATATAATAGGTTCATGGTATATTTGTAAAAATTACGTACCTAAAAATGTTGATTTCAAGGAAAAATAGATAACGGGTAGAAGAAAACCAAATGAATAAATACTGAATAAATACTAAATTGTAGTATATTAAATATTAGTATGGACTGTCACGTAAATTCATATTTTATTATTTTTATTACATTTTAAAATTGCCACTTTTCAGCCAGAACAAAATGTTAAAAATATAATCTGTCATAATATATGTTCATAATAGACTAGAGATAACGCTGTTAGTTTTAGACACTCCAGTGATATTTTTCGTAAATATAATATACTATTTCTCAACGAATATATATTATATAAGTAGTTTAATTTGATATCCTGTAAATCATCATTTAAATGATGTTGAATGATGTTGTTTAAATGATTTAAACAACTGTGCGTGAACAAGGAAACAAATGATGAAATTATTTTGGTATTTCTTCATAATTGTTGACTATACATAGATTCATAATAGCAGAAATTAAATATCACTTCAGATATCCTGAAACTACACCAAAGAAGACTGATTACCTTGTAAAAGCAAAACGCTATATTTTAAAATCATCGACAATCGGATATAAAAAGCTATAAAAAGGAGTTTATTAAAAAAATGTATACAATACATATTAATCAAAATATTTTCATTATTTACAATTTTTTCCTATATTTCTGCCAATAGCGCAACACCCTTTCGAAAGAACGATGTTGGTTTTACAGCGACCCGATCAATCATCAATCAATTTTTATCTGCATCGATCTGAACAAGTGATAATCAAAAGACGCTATATCTGGTGAATACGCTGGGTGCAGCAAAACTTGACATATACAGTGGAAGATCATTCACGATGATGACTTTGCCTCTATTACTCACTATTGTTAGCATCTTTTACAACAATACGAATTCAATTTGTTCAATTAACGTCGCTAGACATCTGAATTAACAATTTCAGCAGCTCGTATTCGGTTTTAACAGCTCGTAATGCACTGCACCTAGTTGATTCCACCATATGCACAACTATCTCACGACCAACTAACCCCATAACTTTTTGGATTTGGTATAATTAATCTACTTTTTTTCTCCATTTACAATATACCACAGAAAACTCTTCTTTTTTTACTGATAGTAGCCATAGTAGCCGCTTACCACCGTTTTAAATATTTTCGTTGACTTGTAAATATCTGCTAACCCTTGATTCACCAACTACTAAATTATCGAGAAGTTCAGAAGTTGTCAATTGTGTTGTGTATAATAAGTTCATTGTTTTCGAGCTTTTCGGTTCATTAGACGGTTCTTTGTTACTGAGTAGAAGTCACTACCTTGAAATTGTTGATACCGATATCCACAATTTGGATATGATGCAGGAGCTTCGCAATAAGTTTTTAAAAGTATTTGATTCGCTTCGGCCACAAATTTCTTCAAATCATATTATCGAAGTAAGGAATGTTGAAAATGGAATGTTTAGTGACTTACAATTAGCATCTGTATACATTGAATAACTCAATATAGAATGGAAGGTTATTATTTTATGTAGATATTTGTCAAGACCGTCGTATTTAACAATTAGGCCAGATTGTTTAACAGTTAGTTACATTGATACTTCGCATTTTCAACAATAAATTTCGCTGATCAAAATACATGCAAGCACCTAATATATAGAAATATACAATATATATAATATTAAATTAATCATAATTGTTCCAAATGCAATATAGATAATATCAAAGAACTATTATATAACATTAAGCAATAAAATTTATGGTAATTTGGAAAAAAATATATTAGTCCTTTTATTTATTCAAGAAATTCAAATTCACTTGTTAATATTAATTAGATGCCAGAATAATAAATAATATTCACAATATTGCCAATTAGTAATATGTCATTCTGTAGTTATCGTTTAGTGATATCAGTTATTACGTAAAACTTATGAATTGCAAGCATCTTTCAATTTTAATTTAATTCGTAATAAGTCTCTAAGTATAATGTGGTCGTGCAGTCAATACTTTGATTAAGGAATCGATTTCATCGTAGAGCACAAAAGAAAATGTTTGTAAAAACTTAATTTCGTTTCTATTACACAATTATTAAAAAATCATATATTTTTAAAATAAAACATTATTGATTGTCAGATAATAATTACCTTAATAGTTAATGCTAAATTGCAAAATTTGGTTCCATTAAAAAAAAATAGATATTTAATTTCTTTTATTCAACATAATTCCCTTCAAGGCTGATACACTGATTATAACGACCCTCCAACTTTTCGATACCTAGGCCTCAGTTTCAGTAGGCCTCTTCATTCGACGAAAATTTCTTCCCAGTGAGTATTCTTTTGAGATCTGAGAACAGGAAATAGTCGCTGGGAGCCAGATCTGGAGAACACGGTGGATGAGGAAGCAATTTGAAGTCCAATTCATGGATTCTGATAGTCCTTTCTTTTTCAAGGTAGTCAATGAAAATTATTCCATGCGCATCCCAAAATACAGACGCCATAACCTTGCCAGTCGACTGTTTTCGTTGCATTTTCCCACGCTTTGGAGCGGGTTCATCGTGTGCAGTCCACTCGGATGACTGTCATTTGGACTTCGGAATGAAATGATGGATGTTTTATCCATGTTTCATCCATTGTCACATATCGAGGCAAAAACTCGGGTTTATTACGCATCATCTTCAAACACTGCTCCCAATCATCAACTCGTCGTTGTTTTTGGTCAAACGTGAGCTCGCGCGGCACCCACTTTGCACAGAGCTTTCTCATACCCAAATATTCGGGAATGATATGATGAACACGTTCAGTTGATATCTTTAGTGTGTCTGCTATTTCATTAAATTTCAATTTACGGTAATTTAAAATCATTTTGTGGATTTTTTAAATGTTTTCATCGGTAACAACCTCTTTTGGGCGTCCACTGCGTTCACCGTCTTCGGTGCTCATTTCACCACGTCTAAACTTAGCATACCAATCCTTGATGGTTGATTTTCCTGGGGCTGTGCCCGAATACTCGTCATCAAGTCAAGTTCTTGCTTCAACTGTATTTTTTTCCCTTCAAAAAGCAATATTTTATCAACACGCGAAATTCCTTTTTATCCATTTTTTTCACAATAACAAAAGTTGCTTCACTCAAAATGCTATAATTCACAAACTAATGATCCGAGAGTTGTCAAATTTATACACGTATCTTTTGAGGATTAGGGCTAACTAAATAACATATGGATTAATTCTAGTAGCGCCATCTATGTGTTAGGGCGGAGACTTTTCAATTGACCTGTTATATCAAATTTACCTAATATTATTCATAATAAAACAGCACAGGCATCTGATTACATTGTATTCGAATGAGTTCTAAATAAATAAACCTAACCAGAGGGCGGCCTAAACAAAGAAATTAATTCAAAAGGATATGAATTCGCTAAAACTTATTTCGCATTATTTACAACATAACGTAGCCACAACAGGAATTCTAAACATACTGTGTAAATTATCATACATAGTTTTGGGCTAAAAAATCGAACATTCGTTAGATTGTCACTATTGCGAATAGCAACCTCTTATCCGTCAAATGCGCTTAACAACTTCAGTGGTGTAGAAGCCGAACTATTGACTGATACCTGATTGATTTTGCTCAGGTTCAATTCGTATCGAATTTAAATTTAATAAGGTTTTCATCCAGGTCTGCCCAGTAATTAGTACAATATGTTTTTGTATAGTTCTATTGTTAAATACCTCTTTACCATCTCTACTCCCTTATAACTAGATTGCTTATTTAGAAGCAGCATGTATACGTCAAGAGTAGAACTAAAAAGTTGATATTTTAATATTTTCACATTACAATATCAAAGTTATTAAAATTCAATTAATTTTAAAATAGTTGTATCACTCTAATCCTGAATCGGAAGAAGAATTTTAGGAGTGGAGTGCGTCCAGGTCTTTCAGAAACAAGTAAAACAATGAATTCAGATTATTGTTGTAACCTTCTTAATCAATTAGATGCAAAAAATTCCGTGAAAAACTCCCGGTTTATAGAAGAAAAATACCATTTACCAAATACCAACACCTAGATTATGTTCAGATCTGGCTCTTTTGACTTTTCTCACGCCCCAAGAAATTCTTTCCTAGAAAACGATTTTCATCCTACCAGGAGATAAAGCTTTTATTAATATCATATTAGCCGGTAATTGATCAATTTAGTTAATCAATTATTATTGGGACAGAAACACAAAACATAAAATAATAATAGATTAATTGCCTCATTGTATCACACTGATGTCAAATTAAAAGAGATTGCTACTCAGAGATAATTAGATATCATCTTTGTTTCTATATGCTATATGTTAGTAGTTGTTAACAAATTGCAAACAATCAAAAGTTTTATTAAATCATCATGGATAACACAGGTCTTCTAGAAAAAAAATCTAAGAGCTGTTTAGTTTTTGTGACGCAATATTTATGTTTTTGGGTGTGCTGAATCTAAAAATGTCTTTCTTTTTTAGGGCGATACGTTTCTTGATAATTTAGGTAAATATATTAAACGAGTAAATACATTAAAATAAAAGAGAATAGCCCTGTGGGAAGGATCTGGAAGGTCTCTCTGAACTATCCAACAATAGTCTCATATCATTGACACGCATTATTTTCCTTGATATCTTTTCTCCAACTCTTTAAGGTCCGGATGATATCGTCCCCCTTGCTCTTCACTCAAACCTCCCAACTTTTCCAGAAAGTAGAGGAAAGAAAATATATGAAAATTCCTATATATGTAAAATATAATATAAAAAAAGATATTCATTGTTTATAGTTTGGATTTTTATAATTGCCAATATTTCTCTATGGCCTCTTTAAACGCCCTTTTAAAGGCGATTTATGTTGGCTGGAAAACACCTTCCTTCATCTATGCTTCTGAGATGCCTGGTAATTTTGAAACTACATATTTGAAGCAATCCCTATCTTTGGAAATTTCTTCATTAATCGCAGCTGTATCTGCAGAAGTGGTAAAAGAACTTTATGTAAATACTAATGTTTCTTGAAAGACGTTCTTTTCATCATCTGTAAACATATTCGGCTCCCAATCTTTTTGGTCCAGTGATTTTCTCGGTCTCAAGTATTCCACATGCACAAAAAGCAAGTGAATTAGGATAACTTGATCTTCAACTGGTGTCTTGTTCGAGCAACATGCACAGAATTTTAATATTATCACAGGTGCAGTTGTAACCATGGTCTTCATATTTTAGTTTGCCAAGCATCAATTCCAAGTTCTTGTAGATTTCTTTTTTAGGGTAAATGATGTGGCTCGGTGAATGGAGGTAAAACGAAATGAAACAGTGGTGTTTACATTATGTAACCGTTATTTATTGGCTATATAAAAAATGTGAAAGATACAAATGATAAAACGGATGGCAGCGGTGTTACCTGGAGACGAGGCTTGGGCAGTCGATGGTGGCTCGTCTAAACCAAACGATGATTAAGCACTGAATGAATGGAAATACCCTTCAATAACAGCCCAGATAAACGTCTCGGGGTTGCCAGCTAGTCATTATCGGGTTCTAGTTGGCGCTGCTGGCACTCCGCCATTGTTCAACATCTGGGATTATATTTCTGGGTATTTTGTAGACCGTTATTCCACGATGTAAAATTCGACATGCCTCAAGGTTGCTACACTTTAATCTATGAATTCTTTGACACTTTGATGAATCTATAAAAGTACGCCATTTTGCTATATCGTAGTGGACAATGCACCCATCAAACATTCAATATTGATGCAATACACTAATTCGTCCTCTTGGACAAAGTAGGTAGTGAACTCTGTCTCACGAATCTATACCAGGAGGAAAATATTCCTGGCAAGAAGTAAGTTCTGGCTTTTGAGCCTTAAACCAAGCTGGTATTGGAATTTTGTCATATTATTTTTATTTTCAGTCAAAATACTTAAAAATCACTTTAAATTTGTCTGCGCTATCAAATTTTGACTTATTGATTTTTTTTGTTAAACTATAAATTTATATATAAGTTATGAAACATGTAGGGTTTTAGACAAAAGCATTTATTCTGAAAAGGAAGGAAGTGGCGAGTTGATCGAATGACTGCACAGGAAATACTGCCGATCTAAATCTATTCTAGGGTTAATATTAAATATATAACTTATTAGAAAATATATATAAAAGTAACTTACTACGAAATAATGTTTAATTTACGATACCGATGGTTCTAAAATACGATAATAGAAAAATTCAATATTTTCAAAAAATGTTTTATTATTATACAGCGTGATTTAAAAATTATTTTCTTTTACAGGTTAAAGATATATGCAACGAACTCGAGGTCAGATCTTTGTGTCACAAAATATTGCAGAACGTCTCCATGTTACTGCACGCCGATCGTGGATCACTTTTCTTGGTACAAGGTGAACGGGGTAATGGTTGTTCGCCTCACCAAGAGAACGGCTCCATCACTCCAAGAGGACGATGTCTGGTAAGCTACCAAGCTGATGGAATTCAAGACAGAGCTTATTTATTTTTATTTGTATAGGTCTCAAAATTATTTGATGTATGCTCACGCAGCACCTTAATGGAGATGGAGAAAAAAGACGAAATTCGAATACCATGGGGTACAGGCATTGTGGGATATGTGGCGGAAAGTGGAGAACCAGTTAATATTCCTGACGCATACCAGGTAAGCTTTTAATATTTTACTATCAGAACAAAAATATAGCCCTTCCAGTAAACCAGTTTGTAAAAATTCGTTTTAAACTCGCAGCAGATTTGTCTTTCTCATTTTACTCTAGTTAAAAAGAGACAGAATGCTGTCGAATGCATCGGAACGTGTAACCGAATCAGAGTATAAAATTCTATTTCTGTTAGTATTAGCCGACCCCATTGTCAAATGTCTACAATATTCTTCAAAGCATTAGTGATAATAATTAGAGGTTACAAACAGTCTGCATTCCGACGTGCAGGCATCGTAAATTTTGATGACGTGCATTGACTGTTTTATTGGATAGACTATATGTTGTGATTTGTACGTACTGTTTGCGATTAATCAGTACAAAGTTTTTGCATTCCATCTTTCTGAATCAGTTATGATCTACAAAATATAAGATTCTATTTTTTTACAATTTCATAGCTTGATTGTCACAACAAAACTACATAAATATATTAAATTAATATAGATGACATTTTTTAACATATGGAAGGTAGTTATTTTAAAATACATAAAAAAGCACTTATAATCCTCCAACCACTTGTAATAAGAAATGTATATGGATAATATTTCTACTTAAGAATAATATATTTACACAACAGTCCGCATACGACAGCCGAGCACTAACCATCTAGTCATCAAGCTATTATTATTTAGCATTACTTAACATTTTTTTATTTAATTGTAAAACGTTAACTTATACTTTATATATAAATAGAAAAATACATTATCACAATCTCCATATGTGAAAAAAAAAAGGAAAACAACATTTTTCTTCATATTTTAAAGATAGTCGTTTTACTTCTAAAGCGCCATAACAGCCGATGGGCTGGTATGCTTGTTACTATTGTTTTTTTAATTAAAATTATATTACAGTAATCAGTATTGGATATGTATGGTATGATATTTATATTCCATAAGAACTTAAAAACTCTCGCTATGAGTGTTTTGAATGTTTAACCATTTTGAAAAAATATTGGACAAGCATTTTACTGAAGAATTATTATTATTTTCAATCAAATTCTTCCTACGCTTGTTGTAGGGCCATTCACATGCGATAATCCGATATGCTTGCTTTTTTTAATCAATCCTATTTTCCTTAAAGCGAGTGATAAAAAAATGCTTTCCATTTTTCTTCCCTCAATTAAGCCAGTACCATTCCTTATTCATAACAACGAGCATCTTTGACTCCCCATATGTAACTCAACCCTAAATGATTGATAATTCTGAACTGTATACCGAGATACCATTTTCCATTGAGCATTTCACCATCCCTGAATTTTATTACCTGTATGAGTTATTTATTATCTTGTAAATCAGAATCGCCATTTTCGACCATTACAGCATGGCTCTTGTTCTAAGGTTATACCATATCTTTCACCAGAGCTATTTTCAAGAAATTTCTTCCCACAAAAACTTTATTTTTGTTATATTAGCTCTTTATTAACTTTACCTCTCCTAAAACCCACTTTATTCGCCATAAAATCCAGCGTATTAGATAGTTCTATTTAATTTATTGTAAAAAACATCACTTTTTGCTTAAACCATTACTTTTCGTTTGTTCAAGTCGAGATCTAAAGTTTCATACCCACACCTATGGTTAAAATAACTAGCATTTGATGGACCTACTTTCATAAGTTCACTTCACATAAGTTTAAAACTTTTTTTTCATACATATTATAATATCTCAAAAGATTTTTGTCTCTTTACGGTTTCGGGTAAGTCAACTGATGCCGAGTAGTTTTACTTTGTACGACGATTTTATGTTCACCTAACCGGATCATAGGTATCCTTGGCTCTTTTTAGATGTCGTCATTTATAATATACCATCGGCCGTTAACAATGCTGTGAAAAAATTGCTTTGATAAGTCTGGATCATATTGATATTGGATCTTTGCGCAACCTCTTAGTTGCATATCGTAAATTCACACTGGTTTCAAAATTTGTTTATGCAATAACAATTTCTTGAGAGGTAATGATTCGAATCATCATCCGAGCAACTACAGCCTTTTTTAAACCTCATACAAAGTTCTATTCGTTTCGTCTTAATATGCTCTGTCACTTTTTTGATATTTAGTGTCATGCCGAAGTACTTTACTACTCAGTGATGTTAGTAATGGTTGTGTGTTATCTATAACTGTGTTACTTCTTCCTATTTAGACATATAAGGACTGGTATAAGTACAACCTTAGTGTAAGAACTCGTATTTTGTGGTGCATACCGATATACAGTATAATTTGTTATTGTTTATTTTAATTAAGTAGTTAATAACAACTGTAAGGTATAAATAGTTTGGTACTACATCTTGAAAAATTATGTACAGTATAATTTACGGCAAAACTTTTTCATCTTCCTATTCACATTCAAAATAATATATTTTAAAAAACAAGCGATCTTAGACCTTATCCCAACAGTCACGTTACTCTGAAATATCTTAAAAAAGAGAATTGATCACCAGGCTGGATAGGACCGATTCTCTTCTGAGTCTCTAAGTTGATGGCTTGCCAGTTTGTAGGTTTATTGCCGTTAACTTTAGTTTGAAATTTTAGTTGGTTAGAAATGAGATCACGTAGAATCGATGAGAACAAATAATAACTGGATTAGAATAAACTATGTAGGTTTGAGAAACCCACCAGTTGTGATAAGACTTTCAATTTAAAAGTTTTCAGGGGTTATGCAACACGCCATGTTTCAAAATCTCTAATATTTTGTTTCATATTTATGCCTTTATTTTGCCAATTACACCATTTATTTTAATATTATTCTCATCACATCAGTTTAAATTAATAGCAATTTCTTATGTTTTAATAAGTTTGAGCTAGGGAAGCCGAAAAAATATCAATATTTCTCCGATATATTTTTGGCGGATATATCGATATTTTAAACAAGAAATTAACGATAGTTGTAAATGATCTCATGAGATTTCTCACTCCCCGTTCATGAAATTATTTTTGCGGGAAAAAGTGAGGTTGGAGTGAAAGAAAGTTCATATAGTTAAAAATAATTGTCGACATTTTTTATTCGTCTATATATTGATATCGAAGTCGATATATGGATATTTTTTAAAATATCGATATTTTTCTTCTCGGTTGACATCCCTAGTTTGAATTGCTTCAAATTAATTACCTTTGATCCGGTTCAGGTCATCAGGGCGTCTTTTATCAAATGGATCAAAATCGTCATTTTTGAAACAACAATCTGGGTATGCTATCTCTCATATCAAAACATACCAAATTAGTATATACGTTTCAAGTCATTTTGTGTTCAAGATTATTATGTGATTATAGAGTCGTAGGTAATTTTGAACACGATAAAAAATGGATCCGTTCCAATTACTTTTTAACGCTTGGTTTGTTTACAGGTAATTAAGATAATAATTATACGTAACAAAATGTGTTTAACGTAAATAGATAGAAAATCAGGTACCAACGATTGATATTTTCCGTCCCTGTTTTTCATTTGCTTCGTTTTAAAAGAAAGCCTCATTGTATTATTATAAGATCGGTTTATTCAACTTTCTTTTCGCTAGTTTGGTCGAACCACGTTTTAAACGTGATGTTAGTCACGTAAAGGTAACCATAGGTTTGGTCTAGCCCAAACATCATCTATACTAGTTAGTTAAACTATATCGGCTAGATGCTATATAATTCAATGATGAATATATACGTACTTAAATTATCCAACAATTTGTTTTGTTTGTTTTTTTCTTAAAATGATACATTTTAATTTGGTTAATTTTCCTTAATTTGTACTAACAAAAAATCAACATAGCTTAATTAAGAACCTACACCTATAATAATTAAATTAACAACTCACATACCAGTAAAATATTTGTTTTTTCGAAAATTCGCAAAAAGTCGTAAAATTTAAACCGTCGTGCAACACCTGTATTTTTGTAAAATTTCACGAACTTAAGTTCATTGAGAAATTATAAATGCACGGGTTTCAAGAAATACAGGTAGAAGAATCAATATGACGGTAATAAACATACTCAAATATAAACGGTATTTCCCCAAGTATCTATTTAAATAAAATGTGAGGTATCGTCTTTTTAAAAGTGTAAACATTAGTTAATAACAAAGTTTTGAATAATAAACCTTTTAAATCAGTATATGTCTAGTCTAGTATAGTCTATGTCTAAATCAGTAACTAATCCATCAGTGAATAAAATTTAATAGCAATATTAATAAAACAATTCGTATTGTATGTCATTTTTTTTCACTCAATCAGGCACAAGTCATTAAAAACGATGGTTAAATTGCTTCTCCACTCACCATACTCTTCAAACGTAGTTTCTAGGGACAATTCGCTTTTTTCGGATTTGTAAGACATGTCCCGGAAAAACAAATTTAGGTCAAATGTCAAACCTGAGGCTATTTTAACAGTAAATTCGAATCGTTGTATAAATAAAATCAAATTTCCAGAAAAATAAAAATATATTTCTTAGACAAGAGATTTATTGAGTGATATTTTTTATGGTATCGTATGTTGATGTTACCAATAAGTTCTTTTGTTAAAAAATCAATATATTCCGAATTTATATTTATTGAAATCGACTAAAAATAAGGAAACAAAAAATCAACATATTTTCCTTCATGTTGAATAAATAAATGCAGGAATATTATTAGGGAAGTATGTATAGATTTGGGAAGATTAATTCCAGTTAGAAAATATATTTTTACGGACGGAATTTTAATACTAGTGCGTTCTATGTAAAGTTATGAAAGATTGAATATTAGTAAAAATCCTGAAAAATATTTATGTTTTACTAAGTCACTTCAGAAGAATTAAAGTAGAAAACTATTAATAATAGATAGGGAAACGATATATAAATATAATTCCGAAACCAATAGATATTATTAAAAAAGGTGTTACGTTGTAAGAACATCAATCAAAAAAATGTTATTCATTGTTAAAACTTGTTTGACTTGACTTTCATATTGATAAATTGTTGGTTAATAGAAGAAAATGGATATTAAAAGAAGCTATTCTGACTAAAATGGGTTATATAGGAATTATTTTGTTCACACACGATTTACAGATGGAAATTCGGTTCATAATGTTGTTCGCATGTAGCACTTATACATCCACCTTATGTTTGTATCCAGCCATTTTCAAACGATTTCACGTGGTTCTTTGTACAATGTTTAGCTTATAGAAAAAAATAGAAACAGTACTTATATTATTCCATAATTTTATCTAGATTCCATTAGCCTTTCAGAGCATGGTGCATCATATTACATCGAAATTATCGGAATGAAATCAGTAGAACCAACACTGCACCTCATTAAATCAAAACCATAAACATTATTTATATGTTCAGTCATCTAGTTTTACCTTTATCGAAGAAAAGCTTACAATATAGCGTATTTTCTCTTTCTTGGTGTCCATCTTCAACAGAAGTTCGCGTGTTGTTGAAACAAAACCGAGCTAACCATTCACAAAACACAAAAACAAAAAATAAGTTCTTTTAGTGCTAAGTATCAGATTATCAATATCAAAATATCAATCCATTATTATTTTAGATAATATTCTGCTTGCCCATTCACTGTTAACATCAAGTTCCTACCTTCCTTGGTCTCTCCTACTCTTGAACTATCGTTTTTTTTTAAAATGTATAACGTTAATCCAAACAGTAGCCAATGAAATAATATAATGACACAAATGATGCAAGAGCAAGTTGATTTTTCAAATATTAACTTTTTCGAACGTATTGGACAACAACATGTTCTTCGGTTACATTGCCATTTAATCAATCAGTTACATACATTTAGATGTTACTTACTTACATTTATACATATATCGGTTGTTGACAAACAGAAAATTGAAAATCTTCTGAAAGTATTTTTGATACGAGTCAAATTCTGTTTTTGCAAAATAGCGCGTCATCAAGCGAATTGTTGAAATTCAAACGAAAGTTTCTATTGTTATTCTAGCGAAAATTTACTTTTCGATTATCTTATTTGCTTTATTTACGAGAAAAGTTCTTTCAGTCCCGTGATTTCGTTATAATGTCGGTAATCTTGTTTACCGACTACAGAAGTTTCTTAGTCTGTCTTTGACGGTCTTGCAAATATTTTAATGTTTGTAGCCCGGCTCTCGGGAAAGTTTGGTATTAAAAAGGTGGAGGCTGTAAAAGTTTGTTCCTCATTGTGACCGGCAGCATCTGTTTTGATTCAAATAACAGGTGAATTGGTACATATAGCCATTAATTAACCTGTTTTTGTAAGAATCTGTTATAATAGAATGATAATTTACTTTTATTTAAGCTAAATAATATAATTTCCATTGATTTATTCATTAGATTGTCATCAGGTGACCGAATTATTGTAATTTTTAATAGGAAAACATTTTAAAGGAATGTTTTGAATAAATAGATCACATCTTATAACTGACTTTAAAATCATTTATCTGACGTTTCTTGTAATTTTAAATGCTTTAATATAGGAACTTAATAATAATCATTGTTTATTATTATTATGAAGAGCACTCATTAATTATGATCATGATTTGATGAATAGAGATAAGAAACAGGGAAAGTACCCAACAAAAAGAACAAAACTGATTTAAGGCAACGACGTAAAAGCTGTGAGATGATGATGATGACGAAGAAAACAAAATATGACGCTTCTTTTTCCTACACTAGGCTACAATTTTGACAGAGTAAGGAAATGGCATTAGCGCGCTATATCTAGAATATTCTACTAACTGTTACGTTTTGAACACGCTATATTCTACAAGTAAATCTTCATTATGAAATTCATTTTTTCAAAGTAGTCGTAATAATAATTTTATAGTCGCATTCAAGTATGTTTATTATTCCTATAGTATTTTAAAATCGGTAATAGGCTTAGACTTATATCTATTCTTAATATACATTCATTTTTTTCTTAATTACCATACATTAGTACACAAATCGGTATATAACGATGATATAATCTAGATAATAATGTTACACTTTTCAGTATGTGTCATTTCGTTCGAGTGAAAATAAAACAAAATTTTCAGTTTATCAAAAATATCTGAATATGTACCGACTAAGTAAACTAACCATGCTTCGTCGATTTCAACATGTGAATACTTCTTTCGACGACCTAATACACAAATCCATCGAAGCAGGTTTACCCGAAGACCTGATAATTTTACTGCGTTGCTTTTTGTCGGATAGATCCTTTCAAGTACACATCGGTAATACACTCTCCTGTCCTAAATCAATCAAACCAGGAGTCCCCCAAAGTTCCCTATTAGCTCCAGCATTATTCAACGTTTTCATGTCAGACATCCTAATGAAGAAAGGTGTGGAAATAGCCCAATACCCGTTCCCGTTTTGTATATACAGCTCAGAGAAAACTTCAAATTCCATTAAATGCCACATTTCAATGGTTAAATTTCTGGAGGTTGCAAAACAACCCCCAAAAAAACCCAAACTATAATCTTTCACAATCAGAGAGACATCCGCGCCTACCAGCTGACAGTGGAAAAAGTCTCAATCCCGTGGCAACAAAAAGCCACATATCTCGGCCTCATCTTTGACCGTAGATTTCTATGGTCATCGCAGATAAATAAAACAATCTCCAAAGGCTACGGTGTCGCCACAGTGCTTAACCCTCTCATCTGTAGAAAATGTAAATTGTCTCCGATGATTAAAGTTTTGCTTTACAAGCTGCTTATCAGACCCGTCATGCTATATGGATCTAACACATGGTATTGGTTTATCAGGCCGAAACTAGTGGAAAAGCTTCAGGTAATGCAAAGTAAACTTCTCAAGGCAAACTCTGAACGCGCCATGGTTTGTCAGAAATATCCAAATTCATCGGGAAACTGACACACCAGAAGTAAGACGGTTCGTTTTCTCCTTATACAAGAATTTCCATGCAACCTCAGCTCTCTCCAACAATTTCCACATCAGATCCCTGTCAGAGGCGTTCCCAATCAGGTAACCCCAAAGACTATCCCCCCAAAAGCGGTTCTTCATGCCGCCAAAGGTCCTCACACCCCAAAATAAAGCGCCTTCCTCTCTTATAAATTGAGTTAACATCAGCAAGGAAACCTTTTCAGCTGGTAAACCAGACCAAAAAAAAAAATGTTTTTAAAGTGGTAATTTTGGAACCGACAGGACTCGACGATGATGCGTGTTAAACTAGGTATATAACTAGAAGGACCCATTGGCCCTAACTCAGTCTCTGGTGAAATAATGTTTATACATGTCACTGTCGTATTTTTTAATAAATACACCTCACTACACAACACTACACAAGATCAGGTGGTTTGATTCTTTTGAGTCTGTGTCCTGTCCTGGTGGTATCCAATAGTTGCAATATTTCAATATTCGTATGAGGATGGAGTTTTTCCTCATGCCCCCTTGCAATTCTCTTGATTTCTTGATTGACTGTGGGTATCTGAAGGTCTCGATGTAGGTAATCAGTCCTATAGTATATGGATGCATCCACAATACCTCTCAGGAATTTGTTCTCAAAAATTTGTATTTTATTTATGTTACTCTTTGCAGAACATCCCCATAATTGAACTCCGTATGTCCACATAGGTTTTAGTATTTGCTTATATAATAGCAATTTATTATGCACTGATAATTGTGATTTTCTTCCAATTAGACAGTACATTTTCCTATATTTCAATTCCCGTTCTTTTCTTTTCTTCTTTATATGTTCCTTCCAGCGAGGTTTTGCATCGGGATTCATTCCAAGATATTTAGCGTTGTTGCTATATGGAATGATAGTGTTATTTAATGCTATTGGTGCTTGTACGGTCTGTTTACAGGTGAACTGCACATGTACAGATTTACTTTTATTAATTCTTATTTTCCAAGCTTGTGTCCAATTATTTATATTGTCACTTGCCTGTTTTTTTTTTCGTGAGTCTTCTTCACTGTTATCTCCGACAGATATAATCGCAATATCATCAGCAAATGTAGCCATCATAATATTTTCCATTTGTGGTATATCACAAATGTAGAGCAGATAGAGCATTAGTCCCAGTACACTTTCTTGTAGTACACCTGCTTTAGCTTCTTTTATTGTAGAGTGAATATTTTATGTTGTATGAATTGAAGTCAATACTCAATGAAAAGTTGCTACATTACAATAATACAAAGCGAGAAAAATCATAGCCATTGCTTAAAAATTGTTGATAAAACTTCAAGTGAAAGAAAGTCTTTAAAATTAAAGTATAGGCAATATATAATTATTAAATATACAAATATTAATTTGTATAGTAATATCAGTTGCTACATGATTATTTCTATTTATGTATTATACGTTCTGTTTCTCTATTAATGTATAGCCTTGTTAACTTATTTCTTACTAATTGTCACGTATTGCTTAACATAGGTTCCAAACCATCCAGCCGCTTACCCGTATCACCAATAATACCACCTTTTACATTTCTAAATAAATTTAATAACATAACATCAAAGAAAATATACATTCATAAATTACTGTGGAGGTTCAAACGGTTTTTAGTATTTTCTTTGATCGGTAAATCCATCATTTCAGTTAGATAAATATATGTGATGTATACAAATATTTCTGACATAGGTTAGAGCATATGCATCTAACCGAAAAGACGTATGAAACATATGAGGTGATTTATGAAACGTCTGGCTATAAAAACAAAAACTTTTATTCTATTTTAACGAAAATAAGTGGCGACTTATTGAACCGAAAGCGTATAAAATACTCCAGGTTCCTATTTGAATGTAAACACTATTCCATGGTACCCCCGATTTTGTTTCAGAACGTTTAAATTAATTTAAAACTTTACAGATTGATTTTAGGAACAGCATTCCTGTGCCTGTGTTTTAAAGAACGACGTTCTTTAAAGTGTCCATAATGTTTGTCACGAATTTATAATAACATTCTTCTGATGGAAACCCTTATAATGTAAACACATCACGTCACCAGACGCCAGACCTATTTCTTCGAATTTATCTCTACTGTTACCACCGACAGTTAAACCTTTATGTACATAAATAATTTTTATAGTGCAATATGTCAATATTTTTGAGGTATCAAGAGATCCAAATTAGCGACCGATAACTCTTAATTACTCAATCGATTCAAAACGATATTCTCGAATCATTTTGTTGAGTCTAGGAATTTGTTAGACACGCATCCGTTCGAAATGATGCAAAGCGGGTAATAAACATGATGAATATAATAAAGAATCACAGAGATATTGATTTATAATAATAATATATGATGGACACACTCTAAAAAAATATTTATTTTTAAATTACAAGCCCAATTACTAAAATTTTAATAGAAATAAAAGCAGAAAATTTAAAAATTTCCAATTAACCAAAAATCAACCACTTAACATAATGGCATATTTCTTAACCATTATTTCCAGATACATGGAAAGAAATGTGGTATAATGTTAAAGATTAAGTAAAAATACTATCAGTATAATACCTGGCAAGACAATTAATAAGTTCAGATAATAATACTAAAGAGTATCCAATAATAGCACAATGGCTATTTAAGAACTGTGATGAGAAGAGTATTGTTAACAACATGTGCTCCATATTTACTAATGCAAGTCAAAATTGTATCGATGGCAAACCTATTAAACAATTATATAATGATAATTTTATGGTACAGATGCAACTATATTCGACAGGACTACCAATATCTTAATTTTACATAGTTAATAGTAATTAGAACATAAAAAATTAATAAAAATAAAAATTTGATGATGAATGTTATATTTTCGTAAACTTAGTAGCTCTATGGATGGAAAAAATATCCAGTGTTGTACCAAAGTACTTTATATACGTAGAAAATATATGTTTAGATATGCTATAATATATTAAGTTGTCCTATGAATTCTTAAACTAAAATAATAAATAAAATCACATTGTTCAATCAAATATATATCAATGAAAGGCTACTGAATCAGGAGAAATATATCCCATCAAACTACTTGATGTATAAAAAACTGGATATTTGATATTAGCTTTTTGTAATCTAACCGTGATTTGATTGGCACTTGTTGAAGGCTTGGATTTAATAAATATTTTTCTTTGTATTTTGTGAATAAATGATCGTTTAATAGTAAAAAGCAGTGAATATTCAGTGAGCTTAGTTAGAAGTCAATTTTGTTCTATCTGGTTAGCATTCGAAACTTGTAGAAATATATACTAACTTCATCCACACTTGTACGACTAAACCCGTCACATTATATTAAATATAATTTTCCATACTTTTGGGAAGTGAAAAAGAACTGACAAGGAATTATTAGAGACCCATTCATAATAAACAAAATAAATGAGGTCTAGTTATACTTCGTACATAATTAAAGGTATAAGTAATATATTATATAAATAATATATTACTTACATTATAATAGTCTTATTACAGTATCATTGCTAATGCGCCTTGTAAAATTTAATTACATTTCTCTTTTTTTCTGCTGTGGCACGAAAATGCATAACTTTTTTGAATTTTTTTGCGAAGTATAATTATTTTAGTTTTCTTTACACCATCGATACACATTAGAATGTCTAATTATAATGCAACATTATTAAAATAATGTATAAATAAGATCTGTACCCATACAACTCGCTCAGTGCGATCAAAACAACTACGTCATGCGGAGATTTGGAGCGTTTTAGAGCGCATTTAAAATTACACTATTTCTAAAATAACAATGCTTCTTTAAAATCTATTTTTTGCCTAAATAACATATCCCGGGTAAAGTAATTACGTAAAAGTATCACAAAGTAGTTTTTCAATATTTACGAAAAATCACTAACGAAATCTTGTCACTCTGATATGTCTGAAGATACAATAAAAAACATAGAAATGTCCAAAATATATTTCTGATATATTACTTGCATCGATTATTTCAATAAATTACGATGTGCGTTTTTCTCGATATAATGATAAATACCTTCTCTAAACTTTAAAGGAGACCAGCTTTGGAAAAACCGCTTACTCTCTGTCCGAACTTAAACGATAAACTGCCCCTTCTCATTCAACAAGGCTTTGCCATTTTCTTCCGCCCCATCTGCATTCGGCGCAACTTCCAGGAAATTAGGGATTAGCGATGGGTGCTCACCCTTCTTGTCCGAGGGCTAAGTCCCCCGGCACTATTACAGTTCTTTTACCTGTGACTTACGGTATGGTCTATATGATCCCTGTCACATAAAGCATTCCATCAGTTCGTCTGCGACCAACGTCTATTCATGATGACAGAACGCGAGACCGCAACTATACCGAAAAACGATCATTCTTCCGAAAAAAATGTATATACCAGCGCGGAACAAAAACTTATTTATAGAGTATTTCAAACTTTGTCACTCGAAGGTCACGATAACCCACTGAGAAGAACTAGTGAGTTGGTAAATGTGAGTAAGGAGTTTGTAAGTGATATTGTGAGAAGACGACAGGTAAATGGAACGAACTGTATCAATGCGGATGAGGTGAGTTCAATGGCAGTTTTATCTAAAGTATTTTATTATATATCTTAAAACTATTTGTCTTCCATATAGGTGACGTTAAATAATTAGAAAATGTTTCTTATCTAGTTCGGAAATAATTATGAAAGAAAAGAACCTAGAATATATGCGTTATATTGATACGTTAAAAATATCCTATATGAAAAGTGGTCACCTAGCTGTTATTCTCTCGATGTAAACAATTGTTCCAGTCTAATAGCTGAAAAATCTCTGGTTTTTCACACAGACACATTTAACAGTAATCTTAGATTATATATCTAAAATATTCGAGAATCAAGGTACTTTTGATACAATACAATAGAAAAGTAATATTTACAAGAACTCTCAAATCGCTGCACTATGCTCGGTGTTTTATCCCGGCTACTTGCTGTTTAAAGGTATATAAAGAGTCCGAGTACTCACTCTGGAGAACTATCAAGATAATCAGGCTGTCGAAAGATAAAATTATCTCTTAAATATAAGAATGTTATTTAATTAGGAATTTATAATGAATAAATTTTAAAAAATTACATTCCGTTTTCTGTTTTGTACGGTATCTGTTGAGGCTTTGACGATCTGAGCTTTTAATTTTTTTAAAGATATTGAAGGGGTTTACGAATGTACATGGTTATAATTAATTAAACTATTACTATTCAAAATTTTTGATCAATATCGATACAATTCCTATATAAGTTGCAAGATTGATTTGTTTTCTTTTTTTTAATTTGACTGTACATAAAATAAGAGATATTAATAGCTCTGAATATACAAATTACTTATTAGACCTATAAATTAGTTTTTAAGGATTTTTGTTTTTGTTTGAGTTTTATTGTGATAAATCGGTAGAATGTATTTTATTCAAAGTATTCTCCATATCTATAGCCGCTACTTTCCCCATCTTTCAGGCAATTTACGTGTTCTATATCAAAAAGACGATATATCTGTTGATGCTATCCACAAAACGACCCATTTTTTCGGCCATCATCACAAGAAGTATAGCGCTCCTCAGACAGGTCACGACTCATAACAGGTCAATTCAATTCATAACATATCAGTCCCCGACCTGATACACAGATGGCGCTACTAAAATTAAATCCGTATGTTTTTTAGTCAGCCCTAAGCCTCAAAAGATGCGTGTATTAATTTGACAGCTGTCGGATCATTACTTTGTGAATTATAGCATTGTGAGTGAAGCAACTTTTGTTATTGTGAAAAAAAATGGATAAAAAGGAATTTGCTGAATTTGTGTGTTGATAAAATATTGCTTTTTGAAGGAAAAAAATACAGTTGAAGCAAAAACTTGGTTTGATGCCGAGTTTCCGGACATTGCCCCAGGAAAATCAACCGTCAAGGATTGGTATGCTAAGTTTAGACATGGTGAAATGAGCACCGAAGACGGGGAACGCAGTGGATGCCCAAAAGAGGTTGTTACCGATGAAAATATTTAAAAAATCCACAAAATGATTTTGAATGACCATAAATTGAATCTGAATGAAATAGCAGACGCTCTAAAGATATTAACTGAACGTATACATCATATTATTCACGAATATTTGGGTATGAGAAAGCTCGGTGCAAAATGGGTTCCGCGCGAGCTCACTTTTGACCAAAAACAATGACGAGTTGATGATTCCGAGCAGTGTTTGAAGATGATCAAGCGTAATGAACCCTAGTTTTTGTATCGATATGTGACAATGGATGAAACATGACTGCATCATTTCATTCCGAAGTCCAATCGATAGTCATCCTAGTGACTGCACACGATGAACTCGCTCCAAAGCGTGGGACAACGCAACAATCGGCTGACTAAGTCATGGCGTCTGTATTTTGAGATGCGCATAGAATAATTTTCATTGACTACCTTGAAAAAGGAAGGACTATCAACAGTAACTATTACATAGCGTTATGGTCGCTGGAAAGAAATTTTCGTCGAATGAAGAGGTGATCGCGGAAACTGAGGCCTATTTTGAAGCATCGAAAAGTTGGAGGGTCGCTATAATCAGTGTATCACCCTTAAAGGGAATTATGTTGAATAAAGAAAACTAATTTTGTCAAAAAATGTGTTTTACTATAGTAGGCCGGGGACTTTTCAATTGACCTGTTATGTCGGGACAAATTGTAAGCAGAAGAAGCAAGGTCTGGAGGATATGGCGTGTGGGCTAGCACTTTTCATTTTTAAATTTTCACTGGTTTTGCAACATGTGCTCGAGTCATGCTCAAGAACAACGTTGTTGTGTCTTTGCTCGTATTTCGGCCGGTTTTCGCGCAATACTCGACTCGAAACGCATCAATTATAATCAATAGCGATCCCCCTTAATGATTTCATCGATTCATACCTCCACTCCTCGTCTTCGACTTTTTTTTTGGCTGTCCAGAATGATCTTCGTCTTCAGTGTCAAAATCACCACTTTTAAAACGTTGAAACCAATATTCTCATGTTGAAATCGATGAAGCATGGTTGCCATAAGTTCATACACTATTCAGTGCAGGTTATTGCTTCCTTTTTATTTAAATTCAAGTAAAAAAGTAAAATTTCTCGCAAATGCCATTTACTCGGTACGAATTCAGGCATTTTTTATTCATACTTCGACGAAATTACGACACATATTGCAAAATATTTATACATAATAATAGCATCTGTTGTAAATTCTTTAAACTTAATTTATAGGCCTGATTAGTTTTTAAAACGAGATATTTTTGTACACTTAAGAACTAAATATTAATATAATACATTTTCCTCTTTTCTGAAACATAAACGTCCGAAACATTTATGCCTAAGTGTGCGATATGATTTAATCTTGGTCATATATCAAGCCACATGATGATTCTCTTAAATTTTTCTATTTATTTGGTAATCTAATAAATATCAATCGTACAAGGAGATATAAAAGTTAATCATAAAACACCTGAAAATCGCAGATGTAATTACAACGAAAAGTCGTTAAAATAACAACTGCCCTCTTAAGGACCACGCGCGAATGAATACCCGGAAAAACACTAACATATGACACCTGCGAAAATCTGTAAGAGTGCACAAAAACAATAAGTATGCCGATTTAATATAACTGTTAAGTCAAAATATATGCGTGGTGCTGTAACATATTATTACATAAGTCTATAAAAAGGATATTTAGTGCTACCCTTTTTGATGAACTTATCAAATGCATTTTATTGCCAATTTTGCTTTAATAGAAGATGCCGTACAGTAGATATTAATATACTATAAAACTATCCGTAAAAGAAATATCTTAACGACGGTAAAAGCTTTATGGTGGTTATTTTATTATCTTACGGCTTCAAACATTGTTTTTTTATCAGAATGAAAGCTTAAGGTAAAACATCATATGTGTATAACAGTCAGAACCATCTATGGTAATCATTTTATTTACTGTGATACCAAACCAATAGAAGGTGTTACCCCTTTTAGGTACTTAACTATTGAAGTTGATGATTTTGACATTCCCTGCATAGAATCAAACAAATTTTCCATTCAGTATTCAAATTTTCATTGAGTTATTCAGTGTATACAGATGCCAATCATGGAACAGTCAAAATTACATTTTCGACATTTATTGATTTTGATGTCTGATATGAAAAAATGATGATACTGCCATATCTCAGTTGTCGGTGTTGGTTTCAACTAGATAACAGTGACGATTTTGATGACCAAAAATGGCTAAGAGAACCAATAAACCAGCTTAAGCTCTCTCAAACAATATTCAGACAACTTGGTAGTTGATAAGTCAACTATTTCAGGAAGAAGGAAAAGTCGCTATCGCACGAATTCGCGGTTTCATTGCTTGCCAAGCAAAAAAAGAAGAATTTTAGATGATGTATTATGGCTGATGATGAAATGTGTATCTACTATGGAATAACTCAAGCGAAGGTCATAGGGGAAGAAAGCATAGGTTAGGAAAAATCATTTAATATCCTGGGCCCTAAATATTACTGTAGTTATGGTGAGATGGGCTAAGAGAGGATATGTATTAAGATAATACCGAATGAAATTATTACTGCAGATGTTTACCAGCGTCAATTAAATAAGTTCAAGTCAACAAACAAATAATGTATTGTTGTAAGACAGACCATCTACAGCGAGCAACAGAGGATATATTACTTAATAAAGATCTCCGCATATGTAACATGCGCATATCCATTATTTTTCAAGCAAAGAGTAATTCATGTCTGGCGCATATATAAATTTTTTTTATAAATAAATATACACAAATTTGAAAAACAGTTGATTTAATGTTGAAACTATGTATATAAAGAGGGAAATAAACATTAGAAAAATGTTTAAATAACATTTTATTTAAACATTTATTGAATAAAATTAAATAATAAAAATATAATTACTACGTGTCCAGCCTTTTTATTTTTATAAGAACACCATTTTAAAATTAATTTATATATTTGAACAATTAACATGAACTCTAAGAACCATATACATAAACAAGACCAAAATCGTTTAGATCAAATCCAGCCAATTTAGTCAAAACCAAACTAAAAAGCCACCACCATATATGAAAGCAGTGAAATTGTCCTAAAATTCTCCAAATATGATCCCTACCCCAATTTTTGCTACGATTCTTGATCCACAAACAACATTAAGGATTTGACTACCTTGAACTTTGAGTTAACTATTGTATATTTGTTTGTAAGCTGAAAGAAATCTCCAGTCATTATATCATTATTTTTACAAAACACTAATTTATTTATCTATACTCTTATATAAAAATGCGTTTTTTTTCCTTGTTTGTCATTAGATTATTAGGGTGTTGTTGCTAGTTTTATATTTTATTTATTTGATACAGATGTCTACTTTTGTTAGCTAATTTAATTATTTCATAGTATTACTCATTATTTGTTCAGTTCAGTGTCACTCTCTACAACAAATGTCTAATTATTACCAGTTACTACAATGTTTACTACTATTCTTATTGGATAAGCCTCATTAATGAATTGGCTACTTCCAACACAACAAGAATCATTCTCTTCTCTGTTCTTGTTATCATTAAATTTTGGTATATGTTGATACTTATTCGATGTCGTTGAAAATGATGTGTTATAAATTTGCCAGCCAACGTACCCACTATAAGCAAAATTAATGTTGTTTGGATGTTATAACTTTTAAAAAGTTAACCTTACATTCTGCACTTCCCCTTGTTCTTCCATATTTTGAAACCAACATACATTAAATCACCAAGAATGATATAACAATTTCATTATTATTTCTATAGAATTATTAATGTAACACAAAATCTAAATATTATATATTTATTTGTTATTTCAACTTGATCGACAGCATGAATCGACTCGAAAAGAATGTACCGCCATTAGAAAAGGAAGACAATATAGTATATTCTTTTCTATGGTTTATTCTATGCACGACGCATGCGCCAAGATTGGAGATTTTTGTTAAGTAATGTATCCTGAATAACAGGGGCATTGCCATTCTCATTTTTCACGACCTCATCATCATTTTTCATGACAACACTTGGCGACACATTTAAGAAGTGGTCTACCAACCATAGGTAGTAAACGTCAATATATTTTTGATCGTTGTGTCTTAATAATTATTGCACTAAAGAGAAGCAAATAAATCCATCGAATTTAACAGTTAGGTGGTGTAACAGTTGTCTGCAATAATAATTGACATTTTCACCAACAGATGTCGCTGAATAAATATGGAAGCATATAATAGCCATCTAGATCTTTTGATATATAAGCAATAATTGCGTAGCCTTTCGTGTGGCCCGTATTATCTATTCTGAGTGTATATTCTGTATCTATCCGACTATTTTGGTACTCTACCAATCCCTTTTCTATGTTTGGTCAGAATAATATTTAGACATTCCAATTTTCAATAGCAGAATGCATGTGTTGATTTAAAATAGCGGACGGTTATAGGTAACACATGATTGAAATAAACATTGATTCCGGAGAACCACTCGATTTTTATTTATTAAACAACGTTTATAAGTAAAAATGAGTATATACTAAATCAATAATAGAACTGTGAAATATTTGATAAACAAATTTCCGAGATAAATAAAAATAAAGCACCCCGTCAATTATCGCTAGACAGTTTGTTTATATTGTCATCTCTGCGGTTTGGAATATAAGTAGAATATTTTTAGAAACGTTCTAAGCGTTTACAACACACGAGAGGCCAAAATTACCGTCTCGCCGGCCGAGGAAATCGGAATGTAATTTTACGATTCGTAAAAATAACTCCATAACGTTTTCCCGTTTAAGGGTAAATAGGTAGATTGGATTAGAGAAGCGGGAAGTAACGCGGAAGAAGAAAAAAATACGTGAAAATCAATAGGGAAATTACATTTCAAAGGAAAAGCGAGAGGCCGCTAATGGAACTCTCGTCAAATTACCGGGTGTTCTTAATTAAATGACGGATAATCAGAATAACAATATAAAGAAGATTGGTTGCATTTAAATAACTAATTATAAGGATTGTAAATAATTCTGTGATCTTTTTGTATATGTTTAAAACTAAATTAGATTTAATTACATTGTATTTCTTTTTTAACCTTTCTGGCAAAATGTGAATGGCATATAAGAAAAACGACATGTTCTTGACTTATTGTCGTGTATATTATGAATTTTGTTGCAAAAGCTGCCATATTTTTTGATGTGTTAGATGCCTGCAGGTATTTTGACCATTTTTTCACTTTAAAATGGCATTAATTGAGTAAAATTGGTGTAATATATATATAGATCAAAATATTGTCCATCATCGTCATCCTATCATGGCGATACTATGTCGAAATAACGATGTCAGTTTAGCAGCGAAACGATCATTTCGAAACCATGTGTTAGTCAGGCCATGTTGTATCGATCTGATCAAGTGGTAATATACACCACACCATATCTATAGCAAGACTGGATAATATAATAATTAATAAAATAACATTATAGCAACAAATTTTCTTACAATTATACAAAAAATAAAAAAAAACTGTCACAAAGATATCACAAAATTTCAAATAGAAAGAAAGAAATCTGTAATCTTTTTACCTCTGATGATTCGAGCGCGCAAAACACGGTTATGGATGTACCCTTTTAAGATCCGATTCTACGTAGTCAACTATCCCACGGAGTTTTTAAATTCACTGGAATTGCCTGGATTACCACCTCACAATTTGAAGTTAAAAGTAGGATTAGTTGTCACCATGCTACGTAACATTAATCAACCTCGACTGTGCAATGCAATGAAAAAGATTATGAATAACGTCATTGAGGCAATAATCATATCAACAATTTCCAGTACGTCTAACCTTTGCGATGACCATAAATAAATCTCAAGGCCAGTCGTGGAAGTTTGCGGAATCAACTTGGAGTTTCCCTGTTTCGCGCATAGACAATTATACGTCGCGTGTTGGCGCGTCGGAAAACCGCCATCTTTGTTTCTTTACGCACCACAAAACAAAAAATATGGTTTATTAGAAAGCTTTAAATTGATTAACAAACTGTTGATTGATTGTCATAACTGTGTGTGTCTGTAAATATCTAAACGAAAACTTATAAATAGCCAGTATTTCAGGAAAACTCTGTTTTTTAAGTATGAAACGTCATGTGTAATTAATCCAAAATAATAATAAAAATTCATTCACACTGAACATTTTTTTATTAATTACGGATTATTAGGTCTTTTAATTATTGATTGAGGCAGTACGAAGTCTGCCGGATCAGCTAGTATATAATAAAATCGCTTGAATTATTATTCGCATATTTCGGTTATATTAAAACAAACGGCCAAAAAATATAAAGGAAAAAACGAAGAAGAATTGACACATGACATACATATATCTCGGTGAACAACAATTTGAAGTCACTATAAATAACACAAATTGTGCTCAAATGATAAAATGTTATGAAGGTATTCGCTAATAAGGCCAAACTTTTGAAAATATTAGATCCATAACAACATTTAGTATTGCCAAGGGTAAAAATATAAATAACAATTCATAAAATATTTCTTAATTTTATTTAAAACTAGCTGACCCGACAGACTTCGTCCTGTCAAAAAGATTTGTAATGTGGCAGTTTTTGTGCCTACGTATTTTAAAAAATTCTCCTGAACAGAACCATCACCCTGGTGATAGGGCGTTGTGAATAAAAAATAATTAAATAAAACATATATAAGGATTGAAAAGTAAGTAATCGCTTTATTGTTAATCATGTGAATCATAATTATTATTATTATTATCATTATATTGCTTTGTGGTATACGATGTTTTTTGTTTGATTACCTGGCGCATAGATAAACAAATCTGATGGTTTTCCAACACGGGAACAGGCAACATACAATTGACCATGTGAGAAACATGGGTTTTCTAGATTAATACCACAAACACTTAATGATTGCCCCTGGGACTTGTTTATAGTCATAGCAAAAGCAAGCCGTCAACATGTCTATAGGAAATTTGCCATTACCAATGTCAATGAGTTGTTTAGAGAATATGTTTCCAGATTGGTCATTTTGCAACTCGACACGCATATTCTTGCTTAAATGAAGTACTTTAACATGTTTCCACAAATTGGAGGACTTTAGACATGCATTGAGTTCATCAGCTGGCGTTGATCGTGGAATCACTGGCAATGTTTGACGAAAATCTCCTGCTAATAAAATCATTGCACCACCAAATCGGTTATTATTGCTACGTAGATCTTTTAAGGTTCTGTCTAAAGCCTCCAAAGATTTTTTATGTGCCATCGTGCATTCATCCCAAACAATCAATTTACATTGCTGCAAAACCTTTGCCATTGCAGAGTTCTTCGAAACGTTGCAGGTTGGAGTTTCATTGCTTTGCATATTTAATGGCAATTTTAGTGCTGAATGGGCTGTTCGACCACCTTCAAGCAAAGTTGCTGCGATTCCCGACGAAGCGAGTGCAAGTGCAATTTTATTTTGTGAGCGAATTGTTGCTAATATTAATGAAATAAAAAAAGTTTTTCCTGTACCACCAGGTGCATCTAAGAAATAAATCCCTCCAGTTTCATCATTTGTTACTTTCATAAGAGTTTCAAATACATACTTCTGTTGTTCATTTAACAGTGGAAGATTTGTTTGAATTTATTCTTTCAAAGCGTTGAGATCATACAGTCTTTCTCGATGCAACTCTTGGTTAAAAGCGTCATGCATTGGACGATTGGGCGCGGTCAGGCCTAATTGAATTAATAGTTTGTTTGACATTATCAAGCACATGTCCTCAATTGAAATCAATACTTCATTGTAAATTTCTTCACTGATTTGTATATTTGGATTTCCCATTCTATTCCGTATTTGATACAAAATATCATCACACATATAATCTTTGTACTTCATCCACAAATCAATTGGGTTTGATGGGAAGCATGTAGATATGATTATAGAAAACAATGTTCGTATTTGATGAGTGTGTGATGATATTACAGCATCATTGAGAGTTTGATCCCAATGAGCGTCATTTTCAAGCAATTGCAAACGTTGACAGGCTTCTCTGTAGGATCCACACAATTCACCATCAACAGTTCGTAACTGTTGGAATGATGTTGGGCCACGTACATTGACTAATAGCAGTCGTAAATAAAAACATTCATCATTGCTTGGATGTACTGAATAAATCCGGCCAATCGCATCGGTGGAATATACATCTGTATATCCTGGAACTGGTTTTCCTTGTTTCCGTCGTATAAATCTCCTTGAGGATTGATTCCAGGTATAATATTTTGGCATTTCAGAATATAGCAATGTTTGTGCGAAATCATCGTTTTGGCATGTCTCAAAAAAACTGGTTAATGTAGTAGATGGTGGCTGAGCAGCTCTTTGTACTGCGTTCTGTGCTGTAAAATACACTCTTTGTCCATTTTCTAAATGCACAGCTAAGTGAACAACAGAAGGGTGTCTCTCATGAATAGGAAAAGAAAATATTCGCCAAACTGCTTCATTACTGCTAACATAGCGGCCCATTTGGTATTGGGTAACTTCATCATTAGAATTCTCTGCACCAATTCCAATCACAGCCATATCACTCCCTTTGGTTACATATTTGCAAATGTATTTAATCGATTTCACTGAATGGCAATAATCCAACGATTATCTATTTCAATATCTTGTTGATTTAATTTGACAATTGTTGATTTTCCGTTGTCTGCTGTCGATCTGCGACGATACAATGGATAACCGTCATTACCAGTAATTGTTTCCGATATTAATGTCCGTGGATATCGTTTTGAACATTTACCATCCATCATACACGGTGAATTTTGATTAAGAGTTCCACAGGGACCATGTATCATGTTTTTGATAACTACCTCATGCAATCCAGGATCTACTTGTACATTAGGGATTTCAGCTGATATCACTGCATCAACTTCATTTGGCCTTATCTTTTCAACCAACCAAATCAAAATGTGTGCATGTGGCAATCCTCGTTTCTGCCACTCCACAGAATACATCCAGCAGCGTGTCTCACCAAATACATTATGTTTTACGATGAAATTCATTAAAGATTTCAACTTTTGTCTAAAGACTCTGGCTGTAATATCATGACGATCAATGGATGATTTCCCAGGTAATAACTCCTGCTTAATTTCTATCCATTGCGGATTGCATGTAAATGTGATGAACAAATCTGCTGTACCATAATGACGAACATACGACATGGCATCTTGAGCATATTCGTGCATATGCCGAGGGCTTCCGATGTATGTTGCTGGAAGAATAGTCATCCGACCGACATTCTGTGCATTTCCATCAGTATTAATCGCATCTCGAAGGTGAATATACTCTTCAGATCGGAGTTTGGTTTGATTCAACCTGATGAATGTTAATCTCTCCGTTTCAATTTTAACATACATGTCATCAACATATTTGTGATATAATCGCCGACATTTCAATATGTGATTATCTGCATTTTCCCGAATCATTAGGCGGTATGAATAATAGTTCATTGAACTGACTTTTTTGTTGGTTTCAGAACCTGTAAACAGATTTTGTTTTAATAACATTCAAATATAAAATTAAAATACATAATATAGTGACTGAGATATTATCGCCATAGCTAAACTAATATTTTAGTTACCTGTAATGGGATTTATCATTTTTATTGATAAATCGTAGCCATCTTCACCTTGCCAAAATATAATGGGATATTGCAGTGCATCATATGAGCGGTGTGTTTCCTTTATAGGTTGTAATTGAAAATTCCGACGATGTAAAACAATATCACGGGATTCCAAGTTTTCTCCAACTACAACGATAGCAACTTCATCAATAGTTGGTGCATTAAAACGTCTTGTATGTTGACCTGCAGGTGTTTTATCAGCTCTGATTACAATTTTGTGATTATCGGATGGCATCAGATCCAGGGCAGTTTTAAACAATATAATCAATTGATTGTGTTGATGAAATAAAGTTTGTAATTGTTCTACAATAGACCTTTTTACTAAATTGTTATGTGCACAACGCAGATCAATTTCTTGTGGTGAATTGCCCATAAAATAAATTTGCAGGAATTTGTTGTCGCTATCTGACACTGGTAACAGTGAACCTGCTCTGTGATATATTTGCCCTTGTATCTGTAAATAAAAAAAATATTATGGTGTGGTATAAATTAATGGATTGTCAATGATCAAACTTAAATAATATTTGATCTTAAAAAGTATATATTTAGTTTTAACTAATATCTATCAAATATAAAATATAATAAAAGTGTCACTGAAACTGAATCACCATATAATATGATGACTAAGTGATATATTTCGTAATGATTAAGAAATTGAAGATTAGTAACACATCTTAACTTTGGTGACAGAAAATTTTGTTCGCTAAAATAATTATGAGTAACTGCTATAATACATACCTTGAAAGTTGGCATAAAATTTTCCCGAACTGCATTTGTTGCCCCAAATGAAGTCATTTGAAAGCAATTGTTATATTGTTGAATATGTGTCAAAAAGTGTATAGAATCTGTTCCTATTCCTGAAACCAATGAGTACAATGGTTCTGGTGGTGGATCCAATTGTATCAATTTCACTTTACCATTTGCGCAACACAATCCATTGGCATCGTTTTTGTATTTTAATGCCTTACAGTGTGAGCAAACCAAGTTCATAGAACCAATAACAACACATTGGTAGTTACTGTAGTCAATTGACACATCGTAACTGAAAGCAGCTGGATTCAAACTTGCGCGATTATTAGTTGAATGTCGCGCTCGCGCTTCACGCGTTTGTGATATCCGAATTCTTTCACGTTCATTTCCGTCGTCACGTTCTTGTGCAGTACGATTAGATCGGTAATTAGCTTGGTTTATAGCATTTCTGGTTCTTCTACCTAAATTGCTTCGTCTTATAGGAGGCATATCAAATATAAATTATTTTTTCACTAATCACGAACTAAACAAACACTAACTAACTAAACACTCTGCACAAAACACGATATACGAATTTGTTTCGTGTATCACTTGACAATTCATCTGTCATCTGTCAAAAGTCATCTGTAACAGACAACTTTTTTTTTTAAATTTGATATGACTTGAACTCAAATCCTTTTAAGCCGTACGAATTGTTTTATTTATTTAAAATTTGAATTAAATTTTAAACAAATAAAAAATTTTAAATAAATAAAACAATTCGTACGGATTAAAAGGATTTGAGTTCAAGTCATATCAAATTTAAAAAAAAAAAGTTGTCTGTTACAGATGACTTTTGACAGATGACAGATGAATTGTCAACTGATACACGAAACAAATTCAAACAAAAAGGGCTATTTTTAGGGTTTTTATAGCAATAATTCTAATTTTTCTCGCCGTAAAAACCATCCCTGAACTTCAACGAACATTTTAAAAAAAGATTTGGCCAAATTGGTCCAGGCGTTGTTGAGTTATGCGCTTAGGAACATATTTTGCGATTCATTTTTATATATAAGATTGCAGCAAATATTTTTGTATATTTCTTTGTTTCTATAATGCAACATAATACTAAGAGAACATCATATTCAGTTAAATCACTAGTTCTTGAAAGATTTATATGAATTGTAGATTTTTTTGAGATATCTGCAAAATACACTGTATTAAACTGTTGTTTATTCTCTGTACTTGGAGTCCCTGGTATCATTCCGTGGATTCCATTGCTCTAACCGTAACACTGGAAGCTCTTCCTCGTGTGGCAAGTTTGTTTATACTTTAGATTGATGTAGATCCTTTTTTTCATCATCAACCTATGCTACAGAAAACTCTTGTTTTTTGCTTGGCAAGCAATGAAACAGCAATGTTAAATTCGTTTAAAATAACCTTTTCAGCTAATTTGTGTCAGCTATTTTCCTCCCTTTTGAATATTTCCTAATCTAAAAACAGATTCACATTTTGAATATTGTTTTACTTTAAAAGAGTATTTTTTGCCATGCGTCATCAAAATCTCGATATTGAAACGGTTCCAAATGACAGTTTTAGTCAAAATATGATGGTTACCATTCACCCTCCTTCTGGATCTTTCTCTTAGATTCATCAGCTGCTAAGCTGTCTGAAAGTGTTTTGTCACTGAGATAAAGAAACTATTACTTTTAAATTAGTGGAACCGAAACTCACAACTGGAATATATTAGAGCAGCATCACCATAAGTTTCTGAAAGTGTTTAATGGAATTTGCAAGTAGATTTCTTCAAACCAAACACCAAAAGTGATAATTTCTATTAATGCTATTTTTAATGTTCTATAATTGGCATATACTGAGTAAACCAATAATAAGTAAATGCGAAACTGTTATTTTATATGGAAAAATGTCAGTCATTAAGAGGTATTTTAATATTTATTATTGTCGCCAGTAGATGTTGCTGAGCAAAATACTTCCAAGCACTTAATGCTATAGTTATTTGAATTAAATATGAACATTTAATTTTTCAGCAAGTGGCATATGTTGTTTATACTTGAACCTAAATGTAAAGTAAGTTATAGTAAATTTATGAGTAATAACAAAACAAATTCAATAAGTGGGACACTTTTACAGAAACCACTTTAAAAATATTGATTAATTGTACTGTAGGTAACGCATTTGTCAACAAAATCATATTCGAGTGCGACTTTATTAATAGTTAAGAGGATTTTGTGCGTTCTTTCGTGTGAATGAGACTTAAATTTACCACAATGATTCTCAATCAAAAGAAGCCTCCTCTTCTCCTCTTGCCACTTCGACTCCGAAGAGAGTTCGGGATTTTTTTGAGATGCAAAACGAGTTTATTTCTTGATTAACTATGATTTATTTATTTTTTGATTAACTTAGATTATGGAAACTTAAATTGGTTCTTGTAATATTTTAGTCAGAATACCAGCAGACATTTGTGAAAAAACTAGTTTAAATCGTTGTGTTCGATGCGATATGTCATATCTACCTCAGAATTAATAAACGATCCTATCACTTATTTACAAAACGTTATTCGTATGTACATTTCAATTTATTTACTACTTGTTTTGAGACAAAAGATTAAATACATTTATTACTTTGTTGTATTATTATTATTGCTGATTTACAATATTCTCGTAATTAGGATAAATATAAAGGTATGATTTCACTGATTGTCGGCATATCGAGAATGTATAACGAATTGTTGCCAAAAATACAATTCTAAATTGCCAATTATGAGAAAAGCAGCTTAGCTTAGACTTTATTAAATGTGTTTTTACGATTGGGGCGCCCTTTTTACTTAAGCTTTTACTGGCATTAGAACTAATATTAACAAGCAATTTTATTTTAACAACTATCTCACAAGTTGCTCAAGTCACAAGTCCATTAGTTGATAAATTGTTCTTATCAAAGAACAGAAAGAAAAAGAATAGAAATCAAGAATTGTATTTGATAAATAACATATATGAGAAAACATATTTTAGAATAGCTTAATAAGTTATTTTAATTAATTATGAAGATTTTAATTTAGTATCAGTTAGAGTCAGGTATTGACTATAAGAAAATATTAATGATTATTACATCTCTCCATCTGACTTTTACGTAAATAACCTTTACTTTTTATACCTCTTTGTGGGGATGTCGAAAAAATATCGATATTTTTGGCCGGTATTTTTTTGACCGTTATATCGATATATTCGATGTTTTTCAATTTTTTTTCAAAAAAAATTAAATATTTCTTAAACATTTTAAAAAACCACTTAATTATTTTTAAATAGATACTTTAAATTTTAAAGGTTTTATTTAAGGATAAAAATATTAATATATATTCTAAAATAATATCACATATATCTCTTTGTGCCATCAGAAACGTCTGTAATGAATTAGAATACACAGTACATTTCCGTAAATTAAAACAAACTTGCAAGCTAAACCACCCACTTATAAATAACCTAAAACTTTAATCACTTAAAAAATGTTACCTTTGCTATTTAATTATTACTAGACAGTATAAAAAAGTAGTTAAATCAAATGGAAGTATTACAGATAAGAAAAGAACCAGATCATTAACTGAAAATAGGAAGTAATTTGTTAGTAATTGATTGTACGTACATTTGCCTTGGAAATGTTAAGCAGTTCTGTTGTTATATACATATAAATAACAACAATAACAAGAATATAAATAATTTATATAGTATTTTAATCGTAGCAAATTTCCAATTATTATCATGGTGATTTATAATAGTTTTTATGAATAATGGTACCAAAATTAGATTTGTCGGCAGAAAGTCAATGCAGAAAGACAAAGGAGTGGCAAATAAACATAATAATAATTTGTTATATGGAAAACTGACCAATGTCAAATATCTGATCACAGAGAGCCTGCGTATGCCAACACTGTTTCAAAAATTAAAATCAAGAGAAGACCTCATTGAAATTAGTTGCTGGTGGTTATTTGGATAGTAGAAAACCATCGTAGCTACGATCAGCCGTATTCCTTCGATAGCCGTGGCGAAAAACATTTTGTTTGGCTTTTTTTACGTTCTCATACTAAATCTCAAATAAATCTCTTCAGTTAAACTAGAAATATCACGCGTTTAAGTTTCGTTCTTAAGGTCGTGTTCTTAGAGGATTAGGATATGATTTTTTTCAAATTTCTTGACTAGTATGCCCCTTAATGCCTAATAATGAAATTTAAAAGTATAAATTCAAGAAAAGTGTAGGGCAACACACAAATATTATAATTACAGATCATAATACACCTTAGAACTCAAGCAGGACTAAGGCAAAGTCTAATCACAACATTATTTGTAATATTGACAAATGATATGATGGAAAGGATGATAAATAATTAAAAAATAAAAATCGAAAAGGCATATCTGTATATAGGATATAATAACAGAAAAAAATTGAAATGCCGGAAAGAGCTTTTGCTAACGATGTACCGATAACAACTACTTGAATTCAATCTAATGGAAAAGGAAATTAATACCAGAATTGGAAATAAATTTACTATGCATTTATATTTCGCAATAAACAGTAAATTTATTTACAAAAAAATAGATTATTAAACAAAATAAAATAGTATGTAATATCTTAGAAGAATAGGAAGAGTAACAAATTTGGACAGGATTAGAAATACAGAAATAGGGCTAGGAAGCAAGGACTGAAAAAACGAAGCCAAAATTAAGAGGAATTGAGATGAGGATATTAGCAAGAGACTGCAGAAAAGAGAAAAATCCTGTCTGAAGCAAGAATATTAAACAGAGGCAAGAAAGAATGTGAAGAATATTTAATATTTAATTAATTAGTTGGATTAATTTATTGAATATTTAATTAATAGAATGAAAGAATATTCCTACAGTACAGTAATAAAACAGGTGTTTTTAATTATATAGATAATTGACTTATTAAGTTTTCGAAATGTGGCTAAGTCAGCTTTACTTCCAAATTTATTAATTAACTCTGTTTTATTTAATGAAGCGTTCTAATTGATCCCTTTCGAATAATTTATCCATTATTGGGATATGTTTTTTTTTTAATTTCCTGACTAGTTTGCCCCTTAATGCAATTCGCTATATTACTTTTCGTTTTGTTTTTAATAGATTCCATATAACACAACAATTTCATTAAGTATTAGTATATCGCCAAAACAATGTGATATCCATTGTATTATCCCCATATCTCCATTATATCTCTAATTACTGTTCTTTTTCTCTCGTCCCATCCCCTATCTTTGGCTCTTTATCATTCGCCAATTTTATCCGTGCCTCACCCTTGAAAATTTAATTAAAAAACTTGCACAAGCCGACGTATCTCTAATTAAAATGAAGTTTACTCCGTCCAGATCAATCGGCCAATGACTAATTGATGACTTTATTTCCCACGGGCTCTGCGTACGTCACGGGACAAAAGGTGACTCGAAACATTAGTGAGGGAATAATCCATATTGAAAAATTACATTTTCTACCGAGTCCATAGTTCGTTCTTCGTGGTAATTAACTCGTTCCAGTCGAAAGCGTAGGTTTTTAGAGTGTTTTTTTATTAAATTAATTTATCAACTGATATTGATTCATATGGAAATATAATACGGGAGTAGGTAATTTCGAAGACGTTTTATTATTCTTTTTAGGTTACTTAAATGATTTTGGCCAGACATTGTTAACTATACGACTTTAACTGGATTAAATATCACTATCTTTATAAATATAATGTTTATGTTGGCGTATATGTAATTGAAATCCTCCTAAATGGTTGGACCTATTGTGTTGGATTTTTTTTCTGTCCATTTATGTGGATTCACTGCGGTTTTTAATAATAAATCTTTTAAATATTTTTTGATTATGAAAACCTATCATAACGATATCACTAAATGGATGTTATTCTGATTATCTTATAGTATTTGTTTTGTTATTGAAATAAATTATGAAATAAAAATATATGTCAGAACAACTGTGCCGAATTGGATAATTCTTTTTTTTCTCTCTTTTTTTTTTTCTTTTTGTTCGTCATAGTCACGACAAGATTTGTTCAAAAAAAATTTACGGATTTTTTTTACATTTATTTTATATATCTCAAAATATGAAGTAGCAGAAGACAGTTGACAAAACATTGCTCTCTTATACTACTCTTCCTTTGGTATTTCTTATTAACCTATTTTGTTTATAGTTAGGTTTATTATTTTGGCCCATATATGTATGGGATTTCCTTTTCTCTTTTTTCAGATTATTTAATTTCATATTTTGTTGACTCTCATCTTAGTCTCATCTCTTAGTTAACTCTTATATCAGTTGACTTTTCTCTATAAACCACAGTATCGATTGTCTGCTTATTTTTATATTGCATATTTTCATGAATTAAAGAATATAAATATATAAAAGATATTTATAGTGTGAAGTTCTTGTTATATAAAACCGAAACGAACCGATTACAGTAGCAGTCGATCCTTGAATCGCCTTCACAGAAGACGAATTTTATCAACCTAAACGATGGACCAAGATTGTATATAGTGGTGGACAGCATTTCCCGGAAAAAAAAATATATTAGTTTTTTGTACTTCTAACAAAACCTGCAAGTCTATAGCTTTCTAATTATATTTCTGTTCACTTAGATAACGCTTATGTAAATAAAAATCATACACTAGACAACCAGTCAAGAAACCTTAACAAATAACCTTAATTTCCATTAGAATACGTAAATTGTAATTATGACCACTATCATAAATGTTCTGATTTGAACTGATAAAAACAAATACGCATGGCTCAAATGGAACAAAATAACGTTCTATTATTAAGGGAAAAATCAATATTAAATGTAAAAAATTGACAGACAGATACAGCATTACATTAGGTACTTGCACATCAGCGCTAAACATGTAAAATATCAACGTAAAACCGTTAAACAGCCTATCCTAATCGTTAAATTCGATGGTTTTTCTGCATATTAAAACATTTTCCATTAGAGCTACTAAAACCAAACGCAACAGTCTGAAAATATTTACCGAACAAATTGAAAGAAGTGTTGCTACAAGAAAGACCAGCAATAGCGTTTAACAGACGCAAAGTGATCATCTTGCAATGTCAACGCTCGTCCACATGTTGTAAAACTTGTGAAGCTTTGCTGTAGCCCGAATGGAAAGTTCTGGAGAATCCAATGAACTCACCAAACATAGCACCTTCTTATTTTCTTCTTCGACTGTCCACTCAGATACCGATCGTTTCGATTCCGGTGTGAGGTGATGGAACCATGTTTCGTCCATTATCAGATATCGACGCAAAAATTCCTATTTGTTACGTTTAAACATGGCCAAACACTGCTCACAATCATCAACACATTCTTGTTTTTGGTCCACAGTGAGCAAACACGGCACCCACTTTGATGAGTGTTTTCTCATAGTCAAATTCTCATCTAATATAAAACCAACACGTTCTTTTGATATCTTTACGATGTTACCTAACTCACGCAACTACACTTTTGGATCATTCATTTTCTGGTGTTACCACCTCATTTGAACGACCACGTTTGAAGTCAGCAATTCAACGTTTTATTCTTGTTTTTGATGGAGCGGCGTGCTTATAACAGTTTTCAAGCCATTGCTTCGCTTGAACGGTATTTTTCCCACCATCAAGAAGCAATGTAAAATTAGCGGCACTCTTAGCCCAATAACTCACAAACTTGAGTTGAATATCATGAAATTTTAGCAGCTTTCTTTTGAACGTTAGTACTAACTGAAAAAATGGTAAATGCAATAAAACTAGCGTCATCTATTTCCGGGACTTTTCAGCCCAATAGTTATATTGCACCAATTTTTCTCAATAAAAACCTATTTAAATAGATATAATCATGAGAGTACATTCAACCTAATGGTTTAAACTACTTCTCTGACCATGGTGTGAAACCGAATAAAAATATTATAGATCGTTAAAGTGCTACTGTTTTTTGAAGACAACTTGTTAATCTGCTAACACTCTAATATCCCTAAACATAAAAGATTGCTTACTCAAGTAAAATTTTTGGATACTAACGCAGAATGGTGATACCTGGTCAGTGTTCAAGGCGACTTTAGGCGATGCCAGTGTCCGACAATCGGCAAGTTTATATTTAATATATCTTATTTTAAACAAGCGGCCGAACGATTTTGGGTCGAAAACCACGAAACGAAACAGAATTTGAAAGCGACCGCGCTATTTCCATCCAATCCCTCAAAGTCAACACGAGTTATATTAGCATCGTGGCGGGCCAGCTGACGACGAACTTCAAACTTTTCTGAGAGCGGAGCTCCTTTTCGGGCCCGGGATGATGTCGCGACCGTTAGGAACGTTGGTTAAAGCCCTGCCACGAGAGAAAAGGAAATACAGAAGAGTTCGGGAGCTTTGTTGGCGGGGCGGAAAATAATTATTACGTTTATTTTTAGTATGATTATGTCTAGCTGCATTTAGAGCGTTCATATGACTGTGTATAACAGTTACTATCAGATCTATAGGGTTTATACTTTATTTTTAAATTGGCTTGTGTATAATAATCTTTTTTTAAATAAAATCTCAGTTTAAAACTTTGTAATGCCATTGTAGCATATATTTAAGTTAAATTAGAACTGCGTGAATGTATAATAACATGGAAAAATTAAAATCAAATCGTTCAAATGACAGCGTAGAATAATTAATATCAGATGTGTAAGGTTTATACTTTATTTTTGAATTGGCTTATATATACTAATCTGTTTTGAAATAGAATCCTCAGTTCAAGTATAAAAACAAGAAATATATAGGGCAACGCAAATAATAATATTATTAAAGGTCATAATACACCTTCAGAACTCAAGCAGGACTTAGGCAAGGTCTAACCACAACATTATTTGTAATATTGAGAAATAAAATAATGAAAGAGTGATTGAGAAGTAATTAAAAAACGTTTTATCGAAGAGGCAGATACAGTTCTGGGTATAATAACATAAAAAAATTAAATGTCGGAAGGAGGTTTTGCTAGTGATGTACCGATAACAACTGATGGTCAAGACCACTTACAGAGAACCCTCAGCAGATGGAACACGGTACTAACAGAACCTGGAATAGTACTGAACAAAAGTAAAACGAATGTTTCAGTATTAATTTTTCCAAATAAAGTTTATGGTGATGGGAAGTAAATCTTCGGGGATAGAAATTCAATCTTCTGGAAAAGGAAATTAATACCAGAATTTGAAATAAATTTACAATGCATTTATACACTGAATAGTAAATTTATTTACAAAATATATATTATTAATCAAACAAAAAAGGTATGAAATGTCTTAGAAGAATGGGAAGAGTAACAAAGATGGACAAGATTAGAAATACAGAAATAAGGTTAGAAAACAAGGACTGAAAGAAGAAAAGCTCGAATTAAGAGAAATTGGGATGAGTGTATTAGCAAGAAACTGCCGAAAAGAGGAAAACCCTGACTGAAACAAGAATATTAAACAGAAACAAGAAAGAATGTGCCCATTTAGTACAGGGAATATGAGATAATTGACACCAAATATACTTACTACTTAGTAATAAAATAGGTATTTTTAACTGTATAGAATTGACTTATTAAGTTATCGAAATGTGGCTAATAAGTAGCTTTACTTCTAAATTTATAAACTCTGTTTTCTTTAACGAAGCGTTCCAATTGATCCTTTTCAATTTCATTTCATTTACAATTTTCAATCAGTATTAGTAATTCTTTTTTGCTTTCTTGCTTTCAAATAAAAAGTTTTTTGGTTGGACAGCTATATCATTTTTCTTCATACGAGGGCAAGTAAAAAATAAGGTTGCCAACGCTATACACTCGCCGCGCGAGTTGCTAGGCGAAATTTGGCATCACCGCCTTGATTGGTCTCCCCACTCCATTCCCGCCAACCGGAAGCGATCGCTGCGAGGCCAAGTACCGGCCTAACAGCCATTCGCGATGGAGCCTGTTATCGCCGTAACCGCCAGGTGTGAAGCCCGTTCGGTGATTCGATTTTTAAACGCGAAGAATCTTAAATCTATTGAAATTCATAAACAGTTGGAAGAAGTTTATGGCTTGCATCAGCATCCAACACGTCCGCAAATGTTGCAGAGATTTCTCCGAAGGACGCACAAACGTCCACGACGAGCAAAGGAACGGGACGCCATCGGTGTCCGACGAAGTCGTGGCGAGGATTGAGCACATTCTCCTCAAGGATCGGAGAGTAACGCTTCGGGAACTGGCTGACTAGATTCTTGAGGTTTGAGAAAAAAACCATCAACAACATTTTTACCGAAAAACTTTGTTATCGCAAGGTGTGTGCCCACAAAGACAACCCCGCGCCAAGTGTGCCAAGGGGTTTCTTCCAGAATGCGCCGAGAATACCAAAGAATTATTGGACTCCATTACTACGGGAGATGAAACGTGGTGTTATTACGTCACTCCTGAAACAAAAGAACAGTCGAAACAAGGGCGCCATCCCGGATCGCCTAGGCTGAAGAAGTTTAAGTAGACGCTGTCCGCAGGAAAAGTGATGTGAGAGTGGCTGCCGTATTTTGAGGCCGAGAAGGCGTCTTGCTTACCGAGTTTATGCCTAAAGGGACCACAATAAATTCGGACAGGTACTGCGAGACGTTGACGAAATTCAAAAGAGCCATCTAAAATCGCCGGAGAGAAAGAGGAAGACTGACTACGGCCGTTAGGTTGCACCACGACAACGCGCGCCCTCATGTCTCTCGACGTACCACCGCCCTACTAGACAAATTCATGCCCCCTACAGACCTGATCTTGCTCCCAGCGACTTCCACTTGTTTCCGAAATTGAAGCAACACTTGGGTGGACAACGATTCAGTAAAGATGAAGAGGTGAAGGAAGCGGTCACCAAGTTCATCGGCGGCCTAGCGACGGAGTTCTTCGAAGCGGGTTTTCAGAAGTAGATAACTCGTCAGAAAAATCCGGTGACTATGTGGAAAAATAGTTTAAAGTAGAAGCTTTCAGATGGTATACTTATTTATTGCAATAAAAAATGCCTTACATCTGGAAAGAATGTGGGTACCTTATTTTTTACTTGCCCCTCGTATAAACATATTTTAGTCAATCTAACAGAGACGGGCTAAAACAGATAAAATCTAACTAACAGAATATTTTGTGATTAATTTTACCAAAGCAAAATAATTACTAATAGTTTAAATGTTGAAACAATTTTATTTGATATATTTTATTTGTATATAAGGAATAGGTATACAAGATGGCACAATAAAAATCAATAAATGTATTTGTTTTAACCACAATATTTTTTTGTTTAAAATTTTTTCATATGTAACACTGGCCCAATATATAATTAATATTTCTGAATTAGATTAAAATAAGCCAAATTCATTGATCACACTAGCCTACAAAACTTCAGTAAACAGAACTAACAACAGGTAATTAAATAATAAACTGACTTATCTGATTTACTAAAGTTGAATCCGACTAAAAAAAATAAGTTATATTTTGTGAAAGGGTATTAAACAAAAAAAAATATTATTTTACTAAAAAACTGTTTTATTTTACGTAAAAACCCGTCACAGGAATATACGTGCTTAGTCGTTATTCCGTTTGGACAGTTTATAGCTATTTCTGCCTTAATTTCCATGGTACCCGGTACTACGGAATGGTTCCCCAAATTTTTGTAACTCCATATTCCTATAGTCTATATCTGGTCAAGAAACTGAGCTACTGCAATCTGCCTTTTGTGGCGTTACAGCTTCAGCTGCAATACTTTTGCCCGAACTCCACTTAACTACACCAAGAACCACATCGTGTAACTGCGGAACGATTGCGCCAGTTATAATATGTAAAGGGGTTTAGAAAATAACACTAATAATCTACTTGAAAAAAAATTATTTTATTTCAATGAAAGAAGAGGCGACTCTTTCAATGGGGTTACTAAGCGACACTGAGAGTCTATTAGAAAACAGACCGACCCATCTCACTCGTTCACAATTCAAACCATTCAGGTAGTTTTTTAAAACAGATAGTTGAATAGTCAGAGCCGTATTACATAACATATATGCCTTGAAACGACTAAAAAATTAAGTTATATTGTGTGAAAGGGTATTAAACAAAAAAATATAATTTTACTATATATAATATAAATATATGTATTACGAACGATTTAAACTAAATGAAACTTTTCAAGTCCCATTTTATAAGGATACCTGAAATTGAACTGACTGAACTACAAAAATCAACAAAATATATTTAAAGATATAATATTTAAGTCAAATGAATGTCCTGATACAATAACAATAAAAAATGTTGGTGCACAAGTGAATCTCGAAAGAATATACAATCAAAAAGGCGCTCTAACATATCCTAAAGGTACTAATACAATCTCATTTTAAGACCTTAAACCATTTTTGTAATACAGAACGTGAAATGCCAAACGAGAAAAATAACATAAAATATAATTTCGTGACCCTCACCCCCTCATGCAGAGAAAACGATTTTTAATCCAAATTGGATTTCTGTTGTCGCGGAAAAATAACAACAGATGAATTGCCGATTGAGTAATTGAAACATTTATGTTTTGGACGTATTGAGAGAATATGTACCATTTCGTTTGCGGTAAAACAATTTTCCGCTCATATTTCGGAATATCCAAAAAGACAAACGAAAATGAATAGCACATTTTTTACATTTTGCATCTATTTTAATATTGTTTTTCAGGGTGTTCTAAATATAAATATATGCATAACATCGTTATTATCATCATTCTATATATTTTCTGTTTTTACAAGTTACTTTTTAATTACGTATATTGGATTCTAACTTTTATAAAGAAGTTATTCTTAAACTATTTTTTTAATAATTAAACTTTACATTAGATATGCTTAGTACAATCTTAATTTACAAATTGATGTATTACTACTGTTCTGTTGTACCTGTACTAATAACTTGCAAATTAAAATAAAACTAAACTATTCAAGCTAAGGTTAAGAGTTACTCTTGTTTTTCAGGGTGCTCTAAATATAAATATATGCATAAAATCGTTATTATCAACATTCTATTACTTTAAACTCATTAGATTTTTAAATCTGAAATATCTTTTCTGTTTTTACAAGTTACTTTTTAATTACATATTTTGAATTCTAACTTTTATAAAGAAGTTATTTTTAAACTATTTTTTTAATAATTAAACCTTACGTTAGATATGCTTAGTACAATCTTAATTTACAAATTAATGTATTACTACTGTTCTGTTGTACTTGTATTAATAACTTGCAACTTGCAAATTAAAATAAAACTAAACTATTCTAGCTAAGGTTAAGAGTTACTCTTGTTTTTCAGGGTGTTCTAAATATAAATATAAGCATAACATCGTTATTATCATCATTCTATTGCTTTAAACTCATTAGATTTCAATGATTTTAAATTTCTTTTCTGTTTTTACAAGTTACTTTTTAATTACGTATATTGGATTCTAACTTTTATAAAGAAGTTATTCTTGAACTTTTTTTTTAATAATTAAACTTTACATTAGATATGCTTAGTACAATCTTAATTTACAAATTGATGTATTACTACTGTTCTGTTGTACTTGTACTAATAACTTGCAACTTGCAAATTAAAATAAAACTAAACTATTCAAGCTAAGGTTAAGAGTTACTCTTGTTTTTCAGGGTGTTCTAAATATAAATATATGCATAACATCGTTATTATCAACATTCTATTACTTTAAACTCATTAGATTTTTAAATCTCAGATATCTTTTCTGTTTTTACAAGTTACTTTTTAATTACATATTTTGAATTCTAACTTTTATAAAGAAGTTATTCTAGAACTATTTTTTTATTAATTAAACCTTACATTAGATATGCTTAGTACAATCTTAATTTACAAATTGATGTATTACTACTGTTCTGTTGTACTTGTACTAATAACTTGCAACTTGCAAATTAAAATAAAACTAAACTATTCAAGCTAAGGTTAAGAGTTACTCTTGTTTTTCAGGGTGTTCTAAATATAAATATATGCATAACATCGTTATTATCAACATTCTATTACTTTAAACTCATTAGATTTTTAAATCTCAGATATCTTTTCTGTTTTTACAAGTTACTTTTTAATTACATATTTTGAATTCTAACTTTTATAAAGAAGTTATTCTAGAACTGTTTTTTTATTAATTAGATCTTACATTAGATATGCTTAGTACAATCTTAATTTACAAATTAATTTATTACTACTATTTTAATTAAAATAAATTAAACTATTTCAGCTAAAGTCAAGACTCATACACTATATAAGTTCGTGAATATCGAGTTATTGAGGATATTGATATTCACGATATCCTCAATAATAAAGTTCTTACTATGACTAGCATATATTGTCAAACACCGCCCGATTCCAAGATGATAATTCGTCCATACACAGTGCCAAAAACATTCAGTCTCAGGATAATCGGAATATCGTGAAACATTTTCCCTGACCAGCACAATTGCCAGACCTCAATATAATTGAACCGTTATGGGGAATTTTAGAGGCAGAGTGAGGAGTAGATTTCCTTCTCCAACATCATCGAAGCAATTGACGGATGTTTTGGTACAAAAATGGAACAATATTCCATTGGAAACTATACTCAAATATATTCCACTAAGAATTGCAGGTATTGTAAAGGAAATAATAACTCAAGTTTTTATATTATTTTGTCTGTATATATTTCTATATAATATATAATTCATATTTCTATGTGTAATTCATAAAAATTAAACAACTATTTGTTCTTATAATACATTTATATGATACTGATTCCAAAAACAAAGTAAATACTCTGAATAAAATGACAAAATTAATTAACTGAATGGAGAAATCTTCTATTTGATATACTATTTGCCTATGAAAGATATATATTTGGACCAGCTGAACATGTGAATCCAAATCGTTCCAAGAATTGGTAACATACTCTGTAATCTTAATAGGCTCTACTATCTATTGCCTCATGTAATAAAAAATGTATTAATAAAATTCCTAAATCATCTTATTTTAATTATATAAATTTGCAGTATTGTTATATAGATGCTCTAACTTTAATAAAGTAGAAGTAATTATTTTAATGTCATATATTTTCTATCTAAGCGCCTATTGGTATTACGTTAAAACTAATTATAAAAATTTAGTTAGAGTTAATTTAAAACTACGTCTCGTCATGTCATGTTTCATTAATATACAATCATTTTATATATGCATTGTTTATTATAATATATTTTTATTGGGTCAGTTTAAAAATAGATGAATTACTTGTTAATATAGTTTAGATTTATTTTATAACAAAGTTTTATTTTGTGATTTGGTATCCGTAATAAGAGAATTATAGACATTTTCTAAAATTTGTATTAGAGTTCATTTTAATAGCGGTACATTCTGATATATAAATAGGCTTATTTCTTATTACCAACTTCTGCAATATGGGGCCATATATTAAATAATAATTTCATTTTTTATTTGAGAAAATAACGAACAGATTAGCACTAAACATTTTTTTATAATTGGTTTATTATACTGTCTGAGAGTATATCATCATCATCAATACTTACGTTTTTAAGCTTCAAATCAAACTTTCCAAGAGACAATATTTTACTTACTTTTCATTTATGTTTCAGCTACAATATCTTTATTCGTGCTCTATAAAAATATGATTTTATTACTACTCAGCTATTGTTATTAAAAATTAATATATAATATATATTAATTTAGTTAAACCAAATTAATTATACACAATTATTTGTTAATTTATTTCTAAGGAGATATTATAATCTAGAAATATGAATTTTAGGTATTTTTTCAAGTGGAATATAAGATAAAAACCATATTATTACTATCAATTTTTTACTAGGTAGTTATTAATATTTAAAAGGATACATAATGATGAAGGATGATCTCAAAATAATGATGCCTTCTCATTGATATGTTTATAACTTTCTTAATAATCTAAAATAAAAATAAAAAATTTTTAATCTAGAGAAGTGATGAAAAATAGTTAAACGCTTTATCTGAAAACGAGATTTTTTACAGCTATTATCCAAATTTTTAAAAAAATGTAAAAATTTTGTTATATTTTTACTTTGTACGATAGAAGAATGTATAGAGAAGGCTTACACCAAATTTCAAGTATATCAGTTCAGTAAATCTTGAGATATCAATTCAGTCTCAAAAAATGTATTTTAAGAAATACGCGAAATTTCTTAAAATAATTCAAACCTTGAAAAATCCTCTTAAGAGCATTTTCTTTAAGTGTTAATAAACTTTGAAAATATTTTTAAAAAATCGATTTTTTCAAGTTTCTGTACTAGAATCCCTCATTAAGTGCAGGTAATATCTCTTAAAGTGTTCAAACTTTTATGATAATAATTTGAAGATACAGATGTGGCTATCAAAATATTTCTTCTTTTCTACAAATATTCGTTACAACTACAACACAAAAATAGGTTTAAATTTTATATATTTGATGATGGATATTCGATTTTCATAAACTTTTAGCAGCCCTGCGAAAGAAAAAGTGTATCTGTTATAGGCTCAATTACCTTGTAATACTTAGGTAAATAAAATGCACCAATTGTAATTTTGAAGTTTATTTTAATAACTTTACAAACCTATAAGCACATCCAACTGCAATACTTCATCAAGTATTTTACAAAATTTGTGTTTAGACATGCTACATATTAAGTGTTCCTATGAATTCTTACACTAGATCTCTGCTTAGTGTATTTTACTTTACTTGACTTTACTGGCAACATTTGGGTAAATGCATAGTCCATAAACAAGTATTTCGAAATGTGCTTCGAAACTTCTGTTTGCCATAACACACACTGTATGCTGAAAAACTTGATTAAATCAAATTGTTTAATCAAACATAAATATCAGTAACCATAGTGGGATTTGATTGGCACTTATCTTGAATTTAATTAATATATTTCTTTGCATTTTGAGAATATATGGTCGTCAATAGTGAACAACAGTGAATGTTGAGTGTCGTTTTGTAAAAATATATAACTAAACCGACTAAACCCGTCACATTATATTAAATATAATTTTCCATTTTATTTAGAACTGACTGACAAAAAAAAACAAAATTATTAGGCACACATATAATAAACAGAACATAACCTCAAATGTTATCAATAGTGTTATTTACCTCGATATTATGTTAATTACACTAGACATAATTAAAGGTAATTTAAATAGTAAATACTTACATTATATTATGGTGGTATTATTACTATATACTGGCTGGTTCGCGCCTTGTAAGATTTAACCACATTTTTCTACCTTTGAATGAAAATACACAACTTGTTTAAAGTGTGACCATTACACCATGGATACACATTGGAATGCCAATAATTCTAATACAAAATTATTAAAATAATGTATAAATAAGACCATACAAACCGTCTTATGCGACCAAAACAACCACGTCACGCGCAGATTTGGAGGGTTTTAGAGCGCATTTAAAATTACACTATTTCGACATAAATTTTTCATTAAATCAGAAATAATTTTATTAAGTAGTTTTTCAAAAATAGTCACCTATTGTATTTTGTATATGATTAACACTAAACTTTCTCTTTTGTAGGATGACAGATTCAATCACGATATCGACACCCTCACAGGCTACAGGACTAAAACGCTGCTTTGTATGCCTATTAAAGACACCAGCGGCGATGTCATCGGAGTTGCTCAGGTAAGCGCAATAATTATACCGTCGAATACCAGACCGCACAGATCCGGTAGATGTATCCAGCGTCCAGGGACAATATCCAAGTGCACGATTGCCGAACCGTAAATATCTCAAAAGGAAACGGGGGTCTATTTTTAGTTAGGGAAAATAGCGCCAGCGGTGTCATGCCAAGTCTGACCGTCTACTTACGATTGGGCCAATCTAGATGTTTTGCCAAGTTTTTAATGAATTTCCACACGATGTCGTTGCAGCTTTGGCGCTGCTGCCATCCGATTGTTTCCAAACCAAGGGCATGCCTCATTTGTTTACCGATCGACAGTTCCAAGAAGACGACCGGTTTTGATTTTTTTATTTTTACTTGGTGCACACTAATGCAAAACTAAAATTTCAGTTATTAATGAAGGATATTATATCAGTTAAAGCTAATGTTTCAAAAATTATGGTGGCACTACCTAAAATATTATCACTAATTGAAAGCAAGGCAACACTAGATCTGCAGTTCACTCAAAATTCCTTTAATTTCTTTAAATCTAACCTTTAAATACGTATGCCTTTATTTTACCAGAAACTTTTTTTCACTTTTGGATCTCATGATATGAAAATAGTGATTCTGAAGATAGTTTTTTTTATATTAGTTTAAATAAAAATAATGAACATTATAACGTCAAAATATTATCAAAATCACACTGAGGAACTTAAGGAAACTGCTAGAAAATATACCCTATAGAGCCGTCATGAAGTACATAGAGAAGCTCTTACCAGGTGTACCGGAAAGTCATGACTGGTTTTTTTTCGAAAAAAACTAGATAATTTACAAGAAAATGGAAAAAAATTATTTATTCAAAATGTTAGCAATTTGATTGTATACATCTTGTCCATTTTTCAGACCATTGAGCAAAACCATTCATCGACCTATTTTCCAACTTCTTCGAAATTGGCGAGGTGCCGTTCTACTAGCGCGTGTTGAATTGATGCCGAAAGTGTATAATCGACCAGGGCAAGGTCTGGAGATTCAAATTGATCATTTGTTGTTGGTAGCGATGACTATTAAATGTTTTACCAAGTTTAAACAGTTCGTAATACATCACACCTCTCTGCTCCCACCAAACTCGGAACATTATTTTGCAACCAAAATTATTTGGCCTTGAAGTAGATCGGCCAGTTTACCCAGGTGATAATAACGATTTTTTGCGCTTAAAGTTTTCAAAATAAATCCACTTTTCATCCCTCGTCACCATTCGATGCAGAATTGACTTCCTGCTAATCGTTTATTGGGCCACATTTAACGTTTCTGCCAATTGTTTTTGAATTTCAGTTGGGTCTTCATCCAATAACTCTTGCAGTTTCGCATCTTCAAACTGTTTCGGTCTACCAGAACGTTATTTTTTTTACACATCGAAATCACCATTTTTTAACTTTCGCAACACACCTCACGTGTTTTTAAGGTTGCTCACTGTGATTTTTTACCAGCAAACGAGAACTTTCAGCATCTTTAAATGAGAAAGGTATTACGTACCGCAAATGCACTTTTTCAGTTATAAAACTTGACATTTTAAAGAAGTATAAATCGATGATGGTGTTACTTTCGCAAAATATTACATATATAGCTTTGAAGCTGTATGTCAGTAGAATAAAATAGCATATGCGTCAAATCATAACGCTGCATACTTAAGTCTAATGGCATCTGTTAGAAAAACCGGTAATGACTTTCCGGTATATGGGTAATTGTGTATTGTAGAATAATACAAGGTATTATCCATTATTGGTCGCTACATCCTGTCATCTTTCACTAATTTGGCATTGCTCTACAAAAACTAAATTAAAATTATAAACAAGCACATAGAAATCTATAATCAACATTTTTATGACATTACTCATCGCTGGTTATGGTCTTTGCTGTTGATACTTTCAAACATTTTAATTCGCATCATTGGCACTTCATAGCAGTAAAATATTAATAAAGGCATTTGTATGGCGGCCATTACAAACGGATGAATATCTAAGCCGGCGCATACCGTTCCGTACGCAATAGTTGTAAATTGAACGAACGAAACCAACCAACATTTGAATCGAAAAATTTCCAGACGTCGCCGACGCAACGTTGTATTTTGTTATTTAATTTTCAATTTATATTTAAGCCTCCCCGCAGGATTAACTCGGCAAATTGAAAAAGAAAATTGAGGACTGGGGCACTTTTTCACCAGCTGAAAATTGCAGAATAACAGAATTTGAATAATAGAGTATGTGGTGGTGGTCTTCAAAGTAGACCCGAATTAAATTGGTGCTATACTAAATTAGTTTCTCTTTGCTAGCTCGTTTTTTTTAGACGAGAAAATACTAGTAGTATTATGGTTTAATGACAGTTTAATGAAAAAAGATCATTTAGGACCATGAGTTCTAAAAAAAATTATAAAAAAATGTTAGTATAGTAAATTCTTATTCTTCTGTATAGTAAGAACTTTTCTATGCAAAACATTAGAATGTATTTGTTCAATAAAAAATATGTATGACCGGGCATTGGCATTATGAATTTAGTTTATTCGAATTTTATTTATTCTGCACAGTTCTGGTACTTAGTTTATGAAATATGAAAGGGTTTAACACACAAAAACTATTAATTTGCTAAAAACACTATAATATTTTAAAGAAAAAAGATGCCGGTTATCTAATGGCAATACAACACGACCCTGAAGATTTAAATCTATTCGAATATATATCCAAATGCCGATATCTAGGCGTTTCACTCATCACTATCATTCAATCTTAAGATAAGCACCGTCTTCCAATAAACGTAAGCACAATTTTCGTAGTCAAGCTCGTAGTTTCGTAATTAGAGTACCTTATGGCTAAAAGTCTTTAAGCACCTTTAATATACCTTTTGTAACCTTACAGTTTCAGCTGCGAGACTTTTGCCCGAACTCCACTTAACCACACCTAGGAATGCTTCGAATAACTGCGGAATTATTATCATTCCAAGTTAAAAGTTTCCAATTATAAATTTCCATTTATAAAATGAGAAAGGGGTTTAAAGCACAAAAACTATTTTATTTTATGGAGAAAAGAGGCGATTTTTTGAACGACGATACAAAACGACAGTTATTATTTAAAACTATTCGAACATAAACCAAACTGTCTCGATATTTCACTCATCACCACCGTTTAGTCTTAGCATTAAGTCTCATCTTTGAATACACCGTTTTCGTACTCAGGCCCGTCGGCCCGTCAGACACATCACCAGCGGTTAATGTGTGAGAATTATACTATATTTCTCTTCCTTCGCCGCAGGTGCTCGAAAAATATCTTCCTAGCATTTCAAAAAAAAACATCAAGTCTAGTCTGCCTCAAGGTTTCCTCCTGGTCCCCACCCTGTTTAACTTTTACATGGCGGACCTCAAAAACAACTAGACTACACAATTCAGTCGTTAAAATCTTGGAGCTACCCTCTTAAAACCCGTACTTTCTGTCGCTGGAGTGGAAAAAGTGGAGAAATCCACAATCGCATAATTTCAAATGGCCAAGTACCTAGGTCTACTCTTCAACCGTAATCGTCTCAAATACTGCGTGCCTTTCAAAAAAAGAAACGGAATAGCTAAGGTTCCGTACCTACGGATATCACTTACTGCATGTCCTTTAATCAAATACTTATTATACAACATGTTTATTCGATTCGTTGTTGTCTACGTATCATATGTATACTTCAAAATGGTCTCGACCAGACAGGTGAAACGATCACAATCAGGAACTACCAGATTCACCAAAAGTCCGGCGCACCGCTAATCTTGACATTTATTTACCACTTATTCACGAAATCTCAATTAAATTCAAAACAATTTTTATCAGGAACTAACTACTGATGGGAAAATATACATCATAAACATCCCACCTGGCCCTCATACCTCCTCAAGGTTATCCAATTCCGGGTATCTTTTTTCAAGCCGAAGTAATACTCTGAAGGGGGTTTTAGTGAAGTCGTCCTACATATCCCAACCAAAAACTCATGGGTGGGTCTCCCAAGCTGGGTATACATAATAAATTTTCCTCCTGATGAAGCCAAAAAGAAATGTCTCCCTCTCTCTCTTTACCTTAACGTATATTAATGTCAGATAAATAAGTAAAAATTAACCACTGTGTTCGTTCCCGTATAAAGTTCGAAAATAATAATAAGTGGCCTTTATTAAATCAAGTAAATATTAGAACATTAGTTAGAACACTATAGTGGATGTCTATTTACATCTATCTTTTTTATAATGTAACTTAAATACTGATATAGCTTTAACTCCAGATGATATGCTGCACATCTTATGGTACTGTCAACCGTGGATTACTAACGCGATCGACACAGACCCATATGAAGTTGAAACTAAACAGTTACTTAATAAACTCTATGGAGACCTTTTTAGAGATCAAGACTGATTTAGCATCATCAATCTCTATATCATTATTCTAGTTATTCACAAAGGCAGTTGAAAATTCGAAATAGTTTTATAAATTGCTTTAAGATAAGAGTAAGGTAATGTGATTGTAAAATCAAACAAAAATTTGGAACTAGTAGATCGGAGAATTTCTGAGAAAGTAATATTATCTTAAGTGATAATAATGTTAAAATAAACTCGTACTAAAACCTAAGCAACTCTATTATGTATCTAAAACCAAAACGAGAGAAAAATCCTCTAAATTCCTGTTAACAGTTGTTCGATTACATATAATTTTACTTTTTGTTTGAATATATTTCTATACATTTCTTTATTATGGTTTCATTTTCTTGTTTGCCCTATACATTTTTCATCTTATAATGCTTACCATTACTTTAAGTAGCTCTTGAAAATCGGCCTGCAATTTATCATAGAGCTTTCGTATGCACTCTCATGCCCTTTTTTTTTTTATCTCCGAACCATATTAAAACCCGAGTATTTGCGAAATTAAATTCTGAATTATGCAAGTGGCTTCGTATCGTGGAGAAATTGCTTTTTGGGGAGCTTAAATGCAAGCAGAAGGCTTTTCTGCTTCGTCATCAGTAATTTAGTCGCAACGAAAATGGGACCGTTCATAATAAAAAGGCCAACAAACTCGGAAAACTTAAATTTAATATATTATAACAAATATAATGTAGACCGTGTATTTATTTGATTTTAATTGACTTTTTTTTTCTTTCCAGGTTATCAATAAGATGGGCGATCAACCGTTTAGTAAACAAGACGAGGAAGTATTCTCCAGTTATTTGCAGTTTTGTGGAATCGGTTTGAGAAACGCTCACTTGTACGAAAAGTCCCAGTTGGAGATCAAGAGAAATCAAGTGCTATTAGACCTAGCCAGAATGATTTTCGAGGAGCAATCTACCATTGAGCATGTCGTTTTCAGAATATTGACTCATACGCAGAGTTTAATTCAATGTCAGCGTGTTCAGGTATGTTTATATAAAATCAGCTTCACATATGGTTTATCTAAAATAATCAGATATTTGTTTTTAATGTTATTATTGAGCTGATGTGACGGAAAATCGGAAGTCGTTCAGTGCAAAAGCCATTGTTTGCTTTTTAAGCATTAACCATATCATATGATAAGTCGTAGAAATATTATATGCAACTACTTCTACGGTGTAACGGTTAGAGCGTTCAGCACACTCGTGAAGATCGTGAGTTGGATTCCCGGTGGGGACAACAACCTTTTGTTGTTGTTCTAATTCGGTCAGAACATTTCTCAAGTCTCTTGGGCTAAATAGCGGACCACTAGGTCTGAAGCGTTCATTAATTGTTTCTTTATTTCTATATTTCCTCGTACGAACTGCACCTTTACTTGGCCCGCCCACTGTAATACTTAATAATATAACTGCGTAATTTATTGAGTAAATAACTAACCCTAAAAAGAGAAAAATAAAATATTTTTAACAAAAAAAATTGAACCGATTTCAAAAAATAAATAAAGAACTCACTAAAAGGTAACAAATAATGAAACCTAGATGTTTAAACACAAAAAAACATTTTAAAATAAAATATGTACATAATAATCGTTGTAATTTGATTTTGCATTCTTGCCAGGAATAATCACAAATATTAAACAATCACAAACATAAATTTACGACCATGTCCCATCAGGAGTTACTATACGACTGAATTACATTATCTTTTACTTATCATCAACTTAATATTATAATTCTCTAAAGGCAATACTAGACATTTAAAATCATTATATAACTTTAATGACAAAATAAAGGATATAATCCTCAGAACAATTTTACATTTCTCTGTAAATTATTCTTCTACATTCTAGTACAAGCGCATTCACCAAAACAGATTTATCTTGACAAAACAGGGCAAAATATTTTTACATCTGTAAACCTAATTCTTGGCGGAGAGCAAGAAAACAATCAGGTTGAAACGAAGCAAAACAAATACGTTTGTACCGCAACCGAACACGAATAACTTAAGCAATTCGGTTTTGACTGGCGCGCCAGATTGACAGAACTCTCCCTCCGGGATATAAATGGATACCCTGAACGGTAAATTTCCCAGATTGATGAGAGGTTTCAGCGGCACGGGGGGAATTGGGTTAGAAAACCGCATTACGATACGTTCCCGACTGGTTATGCGAGCGACGGGAAGCTACCCCAACAACTCATCCCCTTCTCCTGTTCATCCTTTATAATCTTAGATACAAGGGCAGTTGAGATATAGTGCAATAAAATTGTTCATATTTCATTATATTAAAACAGAAATGTCTTATTAGATATAAAAAGTGATTGAACTAATTGTTAGGATTTGTAATTCCATTGATTAATTACTTACTAGTGATCGTCCCTGTGGTGGACCACAATATTAATTTAATCATGTTTCTCTCATAACATAGTAAAGGAAATAATTTAAAAATGATACATTAGTAAAACTTGTTTTCACAGTAAGATCAAAAATGTATTTGATAATAACTAAAATAGTAAATGTATATAAAAACATATTAAAATAACACTTACTAACCCTTTTTAAAGGGAATTTAATTCCATCTATTTTCCAACTTTCAATAATCAACAAATATTGATAAGTTTAAATTACCACACCACTGAACATTATAGCAAAGTATCATAAGTAAACCTAGATTCAGAACTGTAACATCTTCAGAGCATCAAATATAAGTATATATGATTAACACAATATCGAACATAATTAGGTAATTTATATTTTACAATTTAAACATGCATATCAAAGGAATGTGATGAATGAATGTAAATGTGTTCCCTCTCCTGTAAATTATTTTAGTTTTGTCTTATGTCCCACAACCCAGGAACTAACAACTCACCAACAAATGAGGAGTTAAAATTCTATGAAGCTATTTTATAATTATTAATATTCTTTACAACATTCATTTTAACTTTCGGTGTACAAATTAATGTATTGGAAATGAAAGTTTTGATGAAAAAGAATATTTACATCCAAGTGGTCTAAAATGTTACTATATTGGATTTAAAGTAATTGTAAAAAATCTCGTCCATTTTAATGAGATACACAAACTCATTTTTAAAGTGGAATTTGAATTTGTTCCAAATATTACTAACATTCTCTAACTGGATGCCTAATGGCTTCTTAAAGAGAAATTTATTCTCCCCCCTTTCTTAAAAATCTAACGAGGAGTACCCTCTTGCAAAGAAATTTCTATTGAAGATTGCTATTGGCATTATTATTGGCTATTGGGAAATATTCTGTCCAGAGCGAAATACAAAAGATGCCATATTTCACTTTCTTTGTTGATAATGGTCAGTTATTAATAGTAGTAAATGAAAGAAGACAATATATATGATATAATCATTAAAATATTTGTCTTAGAGAAAGTTTCGACCCCGAAAAGAGTTCAAAAGCTGCCCTCGTATGTAAGCAATTTTATGGTGTATATAAACAAATTAGTCCTTATAATTTAACTAATTTACCACTAATTAGAAAGCAAACAAAATTTACAATTAAAACTGTACAATATTTACTAACGAGGAATCTTAAGGTTTTATAACTAATTGAAAGTAAAAAAAAACATCAATTAATACGTCCGTTAGTGTACATGAACTTCCTGATCAATAGCTAAAATTTGTTCGGTGCCTGACCTTCATTTCCTTCCTACATCAAGATAAATTATTGGTCCAATATAAATTTATGGGCGAATGTACATTTGCTTTATAAATCATTGACACTGAAGGATTTATTGGACTTTGAGAGCAAATTTAATCAGGTTTTTGGCTTTTTACGCCATTTGCTACCCTTTCAGGCAGGGGTGAAATTTAAATTAGTCTTCACTTTAGTGCCACACTCGAGACATTGAAAGACATTTTATGAGAGAAATCAGGTTCGGCTCATGCTCAGGCGGATATCAATTTAATTTATTCTACCAGGGATTGTTAATAAGTATCCATTATTTCTTTAAAGTTAAAAGTACTTTTAGCCCTTCTTTAATCTACAATTTTATTACAATATAATTTCATTTGTTTTTTTTTTCAGATACTGTTAATGCAACAAGGTTCAAAGATCAGTTTTTCCAGGGTTTTTGATTTCGAAGCGAATGATTTAAATGGCGAAGATGGTGAATCGCGTACCAGGTAAATTGCAATATTTTTTAATTTTAATTCAAATTTAATCGTATTAATTCTTTCAATTTCTTTATCTTAAAATTATTGTTTTTTAGCCCATTTGAAAGTCGTTTTCCAATCAATATTGGCATTACTGGATACGTCGCTACCACAGGAGAGGTACTTAATTTTAAAAACAAGCAAACCGAACCATAAATAATCTATAATTATTTTTTGTAGACCGTTAACATCATCCAGGCGTATGATGATCCTCGTTTCGACCAAACCGTTGATGAAGGTACAGGTTTCAAGCACAAAACCATCCTTTGTATGGCCATCAAGAACTCATCAGGTGATATCATCGGTGTTATACAGCTGATCAACAAATTTGATGACTTACATTTTACCAAAAATGATGAAAATTTTGTTGAAGTATGTCTTATGCTTAAATTAGATTATCATGATTGTAACACGAAATTTCTTTCTTGTTAAGGCGTTTGCAATTTTCTGTGGTATGGGAATCCACAATACCCATATGTATGAGAAGGCTATGGTCGCTATTGCTAAACAGAACGTTACTTTAGAGGTTCTTTCGTACCATATTACAGCCAGCTCAGAAAGTGCCCAGAAATTAAGAGTAAGTTTTACTGTATATTGTTACTTGATCATTGGCTGAAGATAGAATTTTATTTCAGCGAATGCTTGTTTCATCTGCTGCAAACTACAGACTGTACAGTTTTGATTTTGACGATATAAATATGGATGATGACGAAACTCTCACAGTAAGTTTTTTTTTAATCAGTGACACTCTAGTTAATTCATATTTAAGTTAACAACATATACTGTTAAATAATATCAAAACGTTAAAGATGTGTCCTCTAATATTTTTTTAAAACAGTATTATCAAATGGTCAAGTCGCTGCGTGGTTTAGTTTATGAAACGCTGTCATTTACTAAAACTTTCATAGATTTAACTTTATTTCAAAATTGATTTGTTTCAGGCTTGCATTCGAATGTTCTTAGACCTGGACTTGGTTGAACATTTTCATATTGACTACGAAGTTTTATGCCGTTGGTTATGTTCTGTAAAGAAAAACTATCGTAATGTTACCTATCATAACTGGAGGCATGCGTTCAACGTTGCCCAAATGATGTTTGCCATTGTTACTGTGAGTTAGATTATTTCTAATGAAATTTTTTGCTAATATGTTTTGTTTCATTTGATAGTCAACCCAATGGTGGAAAATATTTGGTGAAATTGAGTGTTTGGCATTACTAATAGCCTGTCTGTGTCACGACTTAGATCACAGAGGAACAAATAACTCTTTCCAGATCAAGTAATTAATCTAAAATTATGAAAATAAAACAAGTCTATAAAAACATAATATTTTAGGGCATCATCTCCACTAGCACAACTCTACTCCACATCAACAATGGAGCACCATCACTTTGATCAGTGTATCATGATTTTAAATTCTCCAGGAAACCAAATTCTGGCAAATATGTCTCCAGAAGAATATTCTCGAGTAATTAAGGTTTTAGAAGAAGCAATTTTATCTACAGATTTGGCTGTGTATTTTAGGTAAATTACTAAATATTGTCAAAAGTGTTCATTGTACACTGTTAGTAATTAGATAAATGTTATACCGTCACATTAAAATATTTCCATATATCATATTCTTGTCTATTTTACAGGAAAAGAGGAGCTTTCTTTAATATAATCCGTGATGGGCCGTGTTGGACGATGGAAGAACATCGTGACCTCCTTAGAGGGATGTTAATGACAGTTTGCGATTTAGCCGCAATCACCAAGCCGTGGGATATTGAGAAACGTGTTGCCGAACTCGTATCTTCTGAATTCTTTGAACAAGGAGACATCGAAAGAGAAAAACTTAACATTACACCAATTGTAAGTAATCATTTCTTGATAGTTTTGTTTTTAAATAAAAACGCTTCTGTTTTTGTTAAAGGATATAATGAACAGAGAAAAAGAAGATCAGCTACCATTAATGCAAGTTGGTTTTATTGACTCTATTTGCCTTCCAATTTATGAGGTAAGAATATTTAATTAGTAATAAATTTGTATTTTGCTCTGTGTTTGATTCACATAATAACGCAATTCAATACTACCTATATATTGTGAATTAGTATTTTTAAATTCTAGAGACCATCCTTTTTAAATCTGTGGTCTATGATATACTATTTTATTACAATATCTTGGACATACTAATTTATGATTCGACAAAATGTTGCTTTATTTTAGGGCTTTGCCAAACTTTCTGACAAACTGGAACCTTTAGTGGAAGGTGTGCGCCAGAATAGAGTACATTGGATGGACATAGCAGCCGCAAATAGATTAGTTACGCCGGAAGAAGAGGAGGAACGCGACAACAATGATAACGTTTCTAAACCCAGCACGCCGGATTCTAAAAATGGTAACATGGAAATGGAAAACTGCAACAGTTGTTCCTCTTTATCTGAGTAAACAACAATGAAAAGTAACAGTGCTTTAGTGTTAATGTAGTATAAAATATTAAAAAATATTTATGATTATATTATATGTACATTTAAATATTGTAAAAACTTATTGATTATTGTTCCTAAAATTAACATAACACTTTTCTCTAAACTTGTTCTTCAAAAATTTACAAATTTTCTGATACAAATAGTAATAAGAAATTATTGTGCACAAAAATATTTGAAATGTATTACAGGATCAATTTCCTACTTGTACATATTGAATTAAATCAAAATTATTTATCAAAAACAAACATATTTTTAGAGCAAGTCATTTAAAAATGTAGAAACACCATCGATATGGAATATAAATGGTCAACCTCATATTTAGTCAAAACCGAGGGACTATTTAATTTCTGGACACATAAACATGGTATTAAAAATCAAAACACATATTAACCTGACATTTTAAGTTATTAGATTTAGTTTTAGTATAGGAAAAATCAAGTTTGATTACGCTTATAGGTAAGAAATTACAATGGTAAAAGAGTTGGCGACCAATAGTTATTGTAGATTTGAAAAACATAATATAGTCGCTAATAAGGCACATTATATATACAGGGTGTCATTATTAGATCCTAGTCTGATGGAGTTGTATATTGGTATAGGGAACTATTTTGATAGAAAATTACTGGTTATTGCATTATTGTCCTGTCACTGATTTTTGCTACAAGAATAAAGTATTTTATTATTATATGACAAAATACAGGGTACTCTTTTAAGTAAGCATTGTATGTCCTCCATCAGCTATGGCTAAGTTACCAAAAGTACAGATGTAAAGCACCCTGTGTATTGCATAATTTAGATTATGAAGTAGTTTTAACAGAATTGTTGAAAGTTGCCTCCCAAAACACCATAAGGAACCAATTATCTTAGATTTTAAGTATTTATTTTGTAAAATCTCAAATTAATTTAATTTATATAATGTTAAGATTATTTTTATAACTCTCTCTCTAAATATATATTCATATATAACCTTTGCAAGAACTTCATAAAACAATCCGATATGTACTTAATGGCAAAGTAAGTTTTCGCGTTTTTTCAATACATCTCTTATTTCGTGTAATTATTTATTATTTGCAGATTTTTCATTCTCCTTAATGAAAAACCTCTTTAATAACTGTGCCCCATTTGTGTAGTTTTTATCTTTTTGTGATATTTTCTTTTACTCTGTCAATCCCTTTTGACAGAGGGCCGTATTTCCATATGGTATTAATCAACTATTCAAACCAAAGTGTATTTTTTCGTCATAATAATGTAGTACTAATTAACTTTATATATAACTTATCAAACAGTCTATATTTGTTTAAACTGTTGATTCTGAGTTGTACCCAAATTTGTTTTATATTTCTATTCAAAATATGTTTATATATTTTTTGTAAAAGTAGCTTGTATATATAGTTATAGTGTATAAATTGACCACAATAATAATAAATTATTAATATATTTATCAATTTACTTATTGAGTATAATTTTCTCCAATTCCTGCTTTAGAGATGTGGATATGAAGTCAGAGATAATGCTGGAATGATATTTTTGTATTGTACCATAAATACCATTTGGACTGTTCAGATTGCTACACAGTTTTTTAGTAGACATAATGTAAAAAAAACTATTTTGTTATAAATTAGCAGCAGTGTTTGACTTTTATATTATACTTAAAATAATATCAAAATTATATTTTATATTTGGGATTACAAAATTAACATGAACAGATTTTTTCTATTGCCCTGGACAGAGATATGTCGTTTGCCATAATAATTGTGTCGTCAGCAAATGTTCCAAGTAGTGTTTCTTTTGTTGTTGGGATGTGAGCAGTGTAGAGCAGATACAGGAGAGGTGTTAAGACGCTACCTTGTGAAACTCCAGCGGAAATCCTACCTCAAGTGAAGTAAAATATGAAAAATAGAAGACTTTTGACCACAATTATGTCCCATAAAATATTTTATGTAATAGAAATCAATTTTATATAAAAATATACTTTCTTAATTTATTAATTGTTTGATTAAAGTTCCTCTTTATTTTTTGAGCCGCATAAGCGCAAGTTGTCAATATTAGTTAACTCTCCATGATTTCTTCTTTATAACATTCCTATGACGACGTAGGTGCACAAATAAAAACACTCCTCAGAAATTCAATGACCGATGATTATAATAGTTCTTAACATGCCATCTATTGAAAAACCAATTAATGTTGAAATTGCTTATTGCCTATGAAAATTGCACTATGGGTATTTAAACAGAACAAACCTGCAATATCCTCTCGAGTACAACCTGTAGAATGAACAAGATTGTCAGATTTTTTTTAATCAAAAAGAATTACGATATTACGATCTTATACGAAGAAACAAACACTGATAAGCAAGCTTTACTCACTGACAAAGAAAGATAACTGCTCAGGAAGTCATAGAATTAACTCTTCAGTATTTTTTTTCGCATCCAGAGTTTATTTTCCTGAAAGACATCGTTTTCATTCTCTAACAATGATGTCATTGCTCAAATAATTTTTGCAGTATCTGTAACTATTGCGAATCGTGCTACAATCCGGAAACAGTCGAACATACTTGATCATTACAATATGAATAGATGAAGACATTAAGAAACTATGATAGAATAAAAGACGATCTAAAAAATATAGTACTTTATTGAAACTAAAATATATGTCAATTTTGATTTAAAACTTTAACAACCAAATCAACGAGCCAATATTACACATAATCTCAACTGGAAACATATCGATATAAAAATAAAATTGCCAATATAAAATATTATTGCTAAGGCTGATTTATTTCACTATCTAAATGAAAACATGTATGGAATCTAAACGAGTATAGAATATAAAAATCTTAAAAATAACAAAGCACAAGTAACAAGCCTCAACAGTTATATTTCATTTCATTTATACTCTGAGATTATTGTTCGCATATTATTTAAAATGTGCATTTCTTGTATAGCACCAATAAAAGTCTTTCTTTTATACTAATTAAAGAACAATTTTTCTAGGAAGATCAATTATTATAACTACCTATACTATATGTAAAAATAGATATTTTCTTTTCTATGTATATATATATATAGCGATATCTATCTAAAATATAAATCAAAAAATATATAATAAAAAATCAGTACGATAAATTCAAAAAACATTTGATAAAATAACTGATTTGTTCAAATATTTATTCCACCTCAACATCTATCATTTCCATCCATTATATAAGTATGTAAAAATAAAATATCGCAAGGGAAATGAGTATCTAAATTTTTTTTATGGTTTAGGAAGCATTAATATTCAGAAACTATCTCCCTTACAGCTCAGATCTCTAAAATAAATCCATCATTATTAAAAAATATTTAAAATATCAGTCCAATAGTGATTATGGCAATTGAAATATTTTAAAAAAGATGGAAAGTTAATATCACCTCTAGTTAGAAAACAGCAGGAGTCCAAAGACCTGTGTTTTCATCACGTCTAAAATAGTGTGGACGATTATCTCCAAACACTGTAACAGCTGGAAAAGGATTCTCCCTTATGTACTTCAATGTAGCTCGCATTTCTTCGACAAAATGGGGTGGCTCTACATCGGGGGATGTTGAAAGGTGTCTAAAATAAGTTAAAATGTTAAAAAAGTTAAATTCAATATTGCGTATGATACAAGACTGAAAAAAAAACTAATTTCGGTTTCTTCTACTAGATAAATATAAAGCTGCATAATTCCAATACTTGCCATATTATGGCGTGTTTGAAAAACAACAATATAATATAAAGGTAGTGTCATTTCATCATACTATATTTTTCTTTTTACTACTGAAAAAAGAAAAATGTGTGGCCGGCCAATCTTTAAAAATGTCGATAAAAATTTTATATATATCTAGTCAAACAATCAAATTTCATCTTGCGACTTCGCTATTCATTGCTTAACATCAACCCACTGTAGAAACAAATGATTCTGGGCAATAAAAAGAAGATTGCTTACAATATTAATGTGTAAAGAAGGGGATGGTAAGTTTTGGTTGGACTAGAAAGGAATCTTGAATTCTTCATCCACAACTAATGCAATGGAAGCAGACAGACAATTACAAAAATTGTTAGAATTTATCAGTAGAAAATGTATTTTCTTTCAATATAACTAGCATAGAGGTGCTAGTAACACATCTTTACTAACTCAGTAAAAATTAATTGGCTTGGAAACTTTAATGCATCTGCCATATTCCTACTGCCTTACTATTGCTAGACCCACATTTTCTCCCTTCAATGTTTTGACCAGGAATCCAAAAAGCTCTATAGTGATGGAATTATAACTATTCCAGAAGAGTGTAAAGAGCAGCAATCAAAAAGGTGCATTTATTATTATTGATTGAAAAATATGAAAAAACAGAAATTGTTTTATCCTCAATCCATTATTATCTTACCTTAAAATAAATTCATCATTTTGTTCTAGCCATAGATCCACACCTCTTAAGGGTTTATAATTAAATGGACCTATTCTTAATAAACCCATGTTACAATCATACACATCCATAACTTCTGGAGGTCCTGTTAAATTCTTAGCACTTCTTAATGAAGATTCTGGTCCTTTATCAGGAAAGGTTGCGGGAAAAATTTCCCCTATAAATTGGGTAGTTATTTTAAGTAAACCGAGAGAACATGATTTCAACTCACCTGTTTTTATATTCACACCAACTCCATAAACTAATGGCCAAGCAATACCGCCTCGAACGGTGGTGTTTAACTGACCTACACAAGCTAGTGTTAGGTCAATTTCAACAGGCTGTTTGTGAAATGAATTCATTAAATTAAAAAATATTTCCTCTGAATAATTGTTTGGGTCACTGTAGCCTCCTACTAACTGTAATTCAATTCGTCCCTCTGGATACCCTAAAGCCAACTCCTGCACTCTTTGAGTCATGGTACATACAGCTTCATCAATTCCAGTCCCATCTAAATGAGCTAAAGCAACAGCTCCAGACCCTAGATTTATTACACATAAACATTAAATCAAAACACTAAAATTGAAATAAACACCTGTATGGCGAACTACAACAATAATACATGTTGTAGCACTGTCTGACCCCAAAATATTCACATTTTTATCATGGGGTATAGTTGAAGCAAATTCTCTTTGCATAACATAAAGAAGTCCTACTGGGCCAATAACCTAAAATACCAATATTAAAAATACATTTTATACACAAAACTTATTAGGTAAGTGCCTTATTAGGTATAGATAATAATTGTCCTGCAGTTTCTCTGTATATAGGATGAGAATGATACAAGCTTTGAGTATCCTGAGGACACTTTGCTTGCAAAACTCCATTCAAAACCAGCACCATCGCATTAAAACAATCACAATCTTAGCTAAATCAACTCAGACTAAAAATCTAAAAATACGAACGCAATTTTCTCTTATCTCACTCAGACTGATAAAAAAGCGACCGTAGAAAAACCTGAAGTAACACAAGATTACTTTAACAATACTTAACAAGGTCTAATTAAAGAAGGTGTCGTCTCTTTAATCACTCATTAATTCGTGTAATAAAAAATTTGCTTGATCTAAGCTAACGTTGATCGAAAAAGCGGCCCGGTTTAAAATTTAATAAATTAGACTATAAATTTTTAATCGAACCTGTCATTGTCAGGTTGACAGCAATTGGAAAACTTATTTATATTAAGGACTGCGACCTCTAGAACGCGTATACCGAACAAGATCGTCTGATCGTTTTTAACAAAAATTATTTTATCATGGGATATACGAAAAAAAAACTACTGATAAGCAAGCCTTATCCACTACCAAAGATAGATAACGGCTCTAAGAAATCGTAGAACTAGACGTAAAAAATCTAATATTTATCCTCTAGTTTATGTAGTGTACGACAAGTTGCCAATATTTCAACTTATGGTTAGAGGACTAACAAAACACAAAACAATTTTATATAAACACATTTATTAAACATTTTAGTAATGGTAACGTTTACATTTTATAATATAAAATAAATCTTTCGATAAGTCATTATACAGAAAAAAAATAGTCACACTTGTCGACAAAAATAAAATAGCATGAAAGGACATAAATAACCATGATTATTTCAAGTTAGAAGAAAATAAAAAAAGAAGTTTTCTCACAAAAGGTGGTCAGTAAGGTTACATTCAAATGAGTAATAATTAAAGTTATTTCTATGACCCTGAAAGCTATAGTATTTTGTACTATTTATAATAATTCAAAGATTTATAATCTCATCCACTTAATAATACGATCAGTTACTTTTAGAGTTTTGTCTGGTATCTGAAATATAACATTTTTATCAAAATTTACAGATAATATCTGAAAATATTGAATTCTAGGGCTCAATTATAAAATAATATATTTCAGATAAATTCACTTTACTTTAATAACAAATCTTAGAATTAATATATTACTTATACCTAAAATAAAACTATTTTTATTCCTAATAACTACAGTAAAATTTGCAATCTTTTAATTTTTGGTTGAAATTAAGCATCTTTCTCTAGAAAACATATTCAACATTAACATTGACAGTTACAATGAAGCCTACAGGTGGCGTCAAGTGCGAATACTAACTAGACTCAATTATTAGTGAGTATATACTTATTCTAAACATTTATATTTAAAATTATTAAGTGAATGAGCTTGTGCATCTTCAAATGAAGTAAAAATAATATTAAAATAAATATACAATTGCCAGTTTGTGTAATTACTTTGTTATTCAAATTGTTTTAGATCCCTACTGATAACAGAAAAATGTTTTATTGATTTTGTTTCTTAGTGATCTATAACTTATATGAAAATAATACATCTGTTGAGTATTAATATAGTATTTTATGTTTTGTTATATTGTCGTGTCATCGACTGTACATATATATCTATCACAAGTATTATTAACAAAGGATTTATACTAGGTACAACTACATTTTTTGTGAATAAATACAGAATTTCGAACATAATAATGTTGTAATTGACTAGATTTTTTAAAACTAAAATGCACAGGCGTACATAAAGCATGTACAAAATAATCAAATAATTTTAATAATATTACCCATAGAAGATTTTTTTATCAATAATATTTAGGATGTAGCAATAAGACAAGTATTTGTTATTATTTTTTTTAGAAACGAGATAGTTAATGTTGTAGTACACTACTAAGTGCATATATCATTTATAAATTATTTGATATATTTTTACCATAAGATATCAACCTGTACATTATCATCTTGTAAATGAAATCCTGTATTTATATAATGTTATAAGGGTTATATCCTAAAACATACTAATTTTGATTGTTAGGGCTAGAGTACAAATTTTTGGTAATTATATATTGTTTCAGTTAGTTAAGTTACACTAGCATCCTCTCCCCAATTATCATTCTATATTAAACTAAATACCGAATATTTTATGTCGTATCGCTTTCATTATGTGTTGGGTGTCATCTACTTCCCCCTTAGTTATTTAAACGTGTTGCTAAGGAACGTTTTTATAGTTCGTTGAAATCTATTACTTATAAACATTCTTTGGGATAACACGAAGATTTATATAACTGACCTGGACAATAAATTAATTTTGATAAATTCATTATAGATCAAATATGAGTTTAATTTTGTTATACATCGATACATAAATATGTGTGTTTGTTTATATATCTATATATATGTAAAAATGTTGAACATTAATTATTTTTAAGACTGTTAGTTTGACTTAATACTTTTATTAATTAGTTAATACAGTTTTACTATTTAGTTTTTAGACGTCATTACTAAGAAATAGCAATGATATTTTATAACGATAACATAGTCTGACAATTGAAAGAATTTTTGTATTCACATAGTCAGTCTACCGTTTACAGTTTGTTTTAGTTAATAAATTTAATGTTAATTCACTTATCCGGTGTTGACGTTTATATTTAAGTTCTAAACATGTATAGACTTGTTATTTCAACATAACATTTTTGTGTTGTCATGCTGGTTTTGCACAGATATTGCGTGACTATAGATTACTATAATTAATTTTATGATATAATAAGCAAATGTTAAAAGTTAACAATCCATTTATATGAGGCAGATAATCCAAAAATAGATTTTTGGAAATATAGCCGTTTTCAATATAAAAGTATTACATATTCAGTTGTACCAGATGTCCTGATCTAATGAAGCTTTATCCACATTTTTTAAACGCCTTAATGGCCAAACCATTATGATTGATGTTAGATAAAATCACGAAAATATTTCTTTATATCTATAACCACCAGTATTTCAGGAAAATCTATATAATTAACATTTTATATTAGATCCATAACATATTAAAAAACACTTTTTTATTTTTTTTTAAGTTAAGTTAATTTTAAAGCTAATTTTAGCTTCTAAAGATGTGTTTATTTGTAATATTGAGTTATTACTGAAGGTAGGTAGACTAAAACAATGATTAATAATGAATTTGTTGTTAAATATGACATTTTAAAAGCGACACATTCATTAACAGGGTAGTGTTACTGCTAACTTGAGCTACTGTCGTTATATTTAAACAATGACGACAGACTCTCCGGTTTGTTTGAGAACAAATTCTAATCTCAACCATTCTTTGCAACTGCGCCTCCTGCTGGCGCTGGCAGGCGCGTTTTCTGACTGTCACAGTTCTTCGGGCGGCTTGTTAAGTAGTCCCTGTTTGCTGAGGGGACTGTGGACGACCATTGGTGCGTTCAGACTAGTGAAATAACCACCGGCTTTGGGCTTTATGTGTCGATTGTTCATCTCCATGTGTACAATCTTCATGAACTCGATCTGAGCAGCCAATTTTTGGATTTCTTCCTGCAATATAAGAAATAATATAATTACTGAATTTTATAGTACCGTTATTAATTAATATACTAAAAGATATCCTTTTTTGTTTATGCATTTTTGATTATTGTGCTTGCATGAAATTTTGTAACTTTAATAGCCTTTGTTGAGAAAAATTGGTACAATATATATTAATCAAAATATTTTCAAAGGTTCTCTATAACTTTTTCTGATATTTCTGGCAACAAAGTCAAGGTCGATTCGAAAATAATTCGTGTTTCTTCCGTTTAGATATTTCGATAAGACTTCGACGATTCAATTCCTTCGATGTGTATTCGTCCTCCAGGTTGTCCATTGTCGTTAACATCAAAATAAACTTTTATAAATTGTCATATGTATCAAAATATATTATAAATCATATATAGTATTTTGAGTGAAGCAACTTTTGTTATTGTGAAAAAAATGGATAAAAAGGAATTTCGCCTGTTGATAAAATATTGCTTTTTGAAGGGAAAAAATACAGTTGAAGCAAAACCTTGGCTTGATGCCGAGTTTTCGGGCACTGCCCCAGGAAAATCAACCATCAAGAATTGGTATACTAAGTTTAGACGTGGTGAAATGAGCACAAGACGGTGAATGCAGTGGACGCCCAAAAGAGGTTGTTAATGATAAAACCATTAAAAAATTCACAAAATGATTTTGAATGACCGTAAATTGAAATTGAATGAAATAGCAGACACTCTAAAGATATCAACTGAACGTGTACATCATATCATTCACGAATATTTGGGTGTGAGAAAGCTCTTTGCAAAGTGGCTGCTGCGTGAGCTTACTTTTGACCAAAAACAACGACGAGTTGATGATTCGGAGCAGTGTTTGAAGATGATCAAGCGTAAGAAAACCGAGTTTTTGCGTCGATATGTGACAATAGATGAAACATGGCTCCATAATTTCACTCCGAAGTTCAATAGAGAGTTATCCGAGTGGACTGCATACGATGAACCCGCTCCAAAATTTTGGGATGCGCATGGTATAATTTTTTTGATTACCTTGAAAAAGGAAGGACCATCCACAGCGATTATTACATAGAGTTATTGGACCGTTTGAAGGACTAAATCGTCGAAAAACGGCCGCATTTGAAAAAAAAAGAATGTGCTGCTTCACCAAGACAACGCACCGTGTCAAAAATCCATGAATAGGGCTTCGAATTTCTTCCTCATCCACCCTATTCTCCAGATCTGCCGCCCAGCGACTATTTCCTGTTCTCAGATTTCAAAAGAATGCTCACTGGGAAGACATCTTCGTCGAAGGAAGAGGTAATCGCCGAAACTGAGGCCTATTTTGAAGCAATGGACAAATCGTACTACAAAAATGGTATCAAAAAGTTGGAGGGTCGCTATAATATTTATCACCCTTGAAGGGAATTATGTTGAATAAAAAAAATAATTTTGCCAAAAACATGTGTTTTACTATGGTAGGCCGGGGACTTTTCAATTGACCCGTTATGTTATATAATACGATCCAGACTATCTGAGACTGGTTTGTCTGTTTGTACCCTTAGTGTTGCTTTGTGTTGCTATTCAGCCAGTCACCTCTTCTTTCCATTAAATAAAATAATATTTTCAAGTAAATGGAAAGTTGTTTGTTTTCTAAAATCTGTCACATATTATAACTTGCTTAGTCGGTAGGATTCCGGGGGAGATTATAGGGCGTTTCTTGGTATAGTTAAGTGGAGTTCGGGAAAAAGTATCGCAGCTGAAGTTGCAAGGTTAAAAAGGATGAATTGAAGATGGTCAATGAGTCCTAACTAAAAAATATTTCGAATAAGAAACCTTCAAGCTTTGAAAAACATCACAGTTCAAGGTGTAAGGCCACTAAACGCGGACTGAAGCTGCTGTGAATTAAAACTGTGAAGCTGTGAAACATATTTTACTATATTTTGAACAGAAGCGTTAAGGGTGAATGACCACCAATTGCGGATTGCAGTAGCTCAGTTTCTAAGCCGTAGATAATTGAAATTTGGGTAAAAATAGTGGCATTTCGAAGATCTTCAAAGATAAACTGCGGACAAAAATATAGGCGATGCTCAAAAATAAGTTTACAGTAACTATAAGTAGAGTCGGTAGAACAACCACGCACATCCGTCTGGTAATTTCTTGTGTTGTGTTGTCTGTCTAAGTGTTGGTCTGTTTTACCCTTAGTGTCTCTTTGTATTGCCGTTCAATTAGTCGTCTCCTCTTTCCGTCAAACAAAGTAACATACAAGTTATATACAGTGGATAACTGAATTAATACTAATGGAAAAATCTTATTTTATGATAGGAAATGTTAAAACCATCGAATTTAACAGTTAGGTTAGGTTGTCTAATAGTTGTATATTAATATTTCGCATTTTCACCAATATATATCGGTGATCAAAATATATTAATGCATTTAATAGCTATAGATTTAAATTTTTTAATAATATGAAATATAAAGGAGACATAATTTTTACAAAAAGGGTGAATATTGTTAATGAAAAGGGTACTACTGTGATTTTTCCATTGCCAATATATGTATATTTATCCAAAGTTATTTTGTACATACGTTATCAAGATGTTTAACGTATTGACTGCTCCAATTTGTAAATTCGTTTTAGAATCAGACAATATTTTCCTTATCATTTTATACTAGTTAAAAAGAGACATAATGCTCTCTGATAAGTACGAACGCGTAACCGAACTAGCCTGCCAAGGTACTCCGGTTGTCAAGCGTATGCAAAATTCTTCAAAACAATAGTGATAAGAGGTTATAAACTGGCAAACGTCATTTTAATGCTTTGCTTGTTTTGATAAATTTCAAATAGCTGCTTATTATTACTCAGAATAAAACTTCCGAAGTCAGACAAAACAGATTGCTTTTCTAATAAGTTCATTCGAACAGAAACGAGATAATGGAGGTCCCATCTTGCCATAAAATTCATTAGAGAGGTAAGAATTTTTACTGTTAAATATTTATTTGCTGGTGTTTTATTGAAAATATTTTTTAGTGTGTTGCAACTGCGTTGAATATTAAATGGACACTGTCACTGAAATATCTCAAAAAATGAAAGGCAATCTTAGATTCATCGAAAATAAATAGTTCTCATGCGAAGAGGTTAACGAATCAATATCAACTTGATGTTAGCTCTATCATATATTAAATATATGAAATGGATAAAAACAGTGAGTAGTTTTTCAATACAAACATAATGTAATAAAATTATTTCAAAGGAAATTGTTCCTTTGAAAGTCTGAAAAAAGTCCGTTCAAAGTCTGAAAAGTATCGAGGGGGTTTAATGGAACTTCCGGATATTGCTTTTAAAAGAATATAATTTTTAAAAGCATATAATAAAATGAAGGTAGACTTATTATTTCAATTTATATATTAAGTTGAGACGTGCATATTTCATAATGGGACCAATATGGTCAATGGTCACTCATGGCAAGATGGTAATAAATATAGTGTTATGACAACAAAGTTAATGGAAAAAGGTAAACGTTGGAATGAGAATAGATTAGGTTTTGTTAGTCATAACATCTATTAGTAATCCATTAAAGATATACTGTACTTCATGCTGGAAACAGGAATGGTTAATAACACCTTTGGTTTGGATGAACTCGATCAGAAACATTGAAGAAGAAATTGACAAATGGTGGAATTCTGAACAAATATTAGATAGATTGGAAACTAACAGCTTAGTTATTCACTTGAATGAAACTTTCTGAATATGATATACAATATGAGAACAATGCTGCCAATTTCTAAGACAGGGTGATGAGAATGGAAACAAGTAAAGGTGAGTATATAAATATAAAAGATTTATGTTCACAGATCTGCGTGTAATTGTTCAGAATATATATGATCATTTAGTTAAAATGTATCAGGAGAGAAAGGATAGTAACTGTTTTGCAGATATGGCAAATGCATTAAGGAGAATGCATAAGTGATTAAATCTAGTTTTATCAAGAAATATGTATACATATCTTAACAGAACAAATGAAGGAGAAATATATGTTATCAGAATGCCTTTACAAGGAAATACTGGGATACAAGAACTAATCGTATAAGGTAAATATGCTCTCTAACGAAAGTAAAATATATTACTTGGATATACAAATATTAATTAGGTGGATTAGGCCTCCAGGGGTACAACTACAAACGCGCCTATTATTCTAACACATAAGTGGCATGGAAAAGAGTTAAATATAAATATAATCACACAACACAACCCTAACCTACAAACTACTATAATTGTGTACTTAATTGTAGTTTTAAGTCCTTCGATAATATATGCATTAGATTTACTATAATGTTTAAATAAATTATATTTTATAACAGTATTTTTGTTTAATTATTTTATTTAGATTAGAATTTTGTTGAATGTCAAAGTCAAACTGAACGAAATCTCAGGGGTGATACGGCAACATTGCGACGTTTTGACGTCACAAATTTAGATGACGCCTGTACAAGATAACTTTGGATATACTATGTGTATATATACCTTCATATTATGCATATATCTCCAGTATAATACTGTTGCTCATTGGAGTTCAATACTCTTACAATACTTACATTATTAACATTTACTACATTACTAAGATACATTTCATAACAGGTTATGATAAAAAACATTTAAAACGGGACTTTTTTTAAATAAGAACATGGTCTTACATTACATTCTTACATGTTGATACAAAAAATTCGAAAAAATTATTATTTTATCATTATCATTTTTACAAAATATGTGCAGATCTTAAAGTTGTTTGAATATTACATGGGTAATTCGTTAAAAGAATATTTCTGAAATTAGTAGTACTAGAGCTAAGAATTATCTTATTAACATTAAAAATTTTGTTAAAAAAGTCATCTGTTTTCAAAAGTTGTTTATATTTGACAAGGATAAATTAAAATAAGGAATTTTTTGTAGTTCTGAATATAAGGCGCGACAATAATATGAGATTATTTATAAACTATAACAATATTAACTAATAAGTCTTGGCGTGTAATTGGTCTTTGAAGATTGATTTCATTAATTTCCATCTAGACCATTTCCCCGATGAACACAGCGAAAAGATCCATGGACGCATCATTGCGATGGAAAGAAGATATTCAAGAAAAATGAATAAATTATGAAATAGGTTTAATATTATCAGAAAAATGTAGTTTATTTTAGAATGAAACATAAATAACAATAAATAATACCTTGAGTTCTTCGTTTTCTTGATACAAGTCAGGAGCTTCTTCCGGTACTAATCCGATACCGTTAAGTGAAAAGGAAGCGGTAACACCTCTTGATCTTGCTCTGTTGTCCCATTGGTCACCTTGACCTTTCAATACTCGAATAACCTATAAAAATACAATCAACATTTAGATTTTTTGTCTAACGATATGAAATAATTGGTATAAATACATACGACAATTTATGGAAAAAAATATAGTAATTAGTAATTTTGAGTGAAATTACATAACATTTTGCTATACCTTGGGTCCAAACACTAGGGCTATTGTTGTCGTAGTGGACAGCTGCGTCCTCACGAAACCCAAAAAATATTTGATGTCAGGGCCTGCTTTCGGAAATATGAACAAGCTGTTAAATAAAACGAAAAATTAAAATATGGCTATGCAAATGTAACGTGATAAATATACTCATATTCATTATTAAGTATTAATTATAAAAAATTTTAAATTATCCGAAATGAATTACCGGTTTTTTTTTCGACAAAAACTGCATCATTTTCAAGAAAATGGAAAAATTTATTTATTTAAAGTATTGGTCAATTTATTCTATATATCTTGCCCATTTTTTCAATCAATTTATGGATGCTATCCCAAAAACCTATTCATAGAGTAATTTTCTAACTTCTTCTAAATTGGCGAAGTGCTGCTCTGCAAAGGCGTGTCCGATTTATTCGAAAAATTGATAGGGCAAGGTTTGGAGAGCGCTGCAGGCGCGATAATATGCCTCATCAAAGTGCTTCCAAGGCTTCCTTGTCTTCCTTGTCCGGTTTTGCTTTATAAGACGGTGCGTGATCGTGCTGTAAAATCACTTTACTTTGTTTTCGGACCCATTCTGAATGTTTTTTGATCAATTCACGGTTCAAATTTGTTGTGGGTAGCGATAACTATTAATTGTTTCACCAGGTTTGAAGAGTTCGTAATACACCATGCCATTCTGGTCCAATCAAATACAGAGCATTATCTTGCGATCAAAATGATTTGATCTTGATGTCGATCGGTTGGTTGGTTGGTTCTACTGGTGACAAACAGGATTTTTTGCGCGAATGCTATTCATAATAGATCAGTTTTTCATCGTCCATCCCTATTCGATGCATAAATGACTTCCGATCATGCCTTTGAAAGCAATATTTCACAGACGATTTTTCGACTTTCCATCATTCAGTAAATTTGGCACCCATCTTCCTACTTTTTGGATTTTCCCCATTGTTCGTAATCGATCGCTAATCGTTTCATGGTCCATATTTAACGCTTCTGCCATTTGTTTTTGAATTTGGGTTGGGTCTTCATCCAATCACTCTTACAGTTTGGGATCTTCAAACTCTTTCTGTTTACCAGAACTTTATTTGTTTTGCATATCGAAATCACCACCTTTCAATTTTCGAAACCACGCCTCACATGTTTTTAAGGTTAGAGTATACTCACCGTAAGTTACTACCGGCTAAAGATGACTTTCAGTGACTTTTTTCTTTTGATTACATAAGTAAACTAAAGTGTGCCGAAAATTCACGTTTTCAGGCACGAAAGATGATATTTTCAAAAAGAAACGGAGAAATAGAGACTTAACTTTATAGGAAATTTTGGGGAAATGTTTCGTGACGTCCAACATCTAGATGTCGCTACTTTTAACTTAGTACTTGCTTTAATCGCTATGTAACATCGCTATGTTTACAGGTTAAGTTATATAATTGGGTAGTACAATAATTAAAGTGAATTCTCGATCTAGGAAGTGTTGTATACCCGTATGCACAGAAAAGAAAAGAAATTCAGAATCGTTTTACTTCGATGAAGTATTTGGATGGTTGATGGATTACGTATCAAAGACATTTATGATCGCTACATATTTTGTTTTAAGTTGGGATAATATATATGAATAATCATATGAAATATCAGATATTTATTTTTTAATTTTAGAAATCAATGCCCTTCTGAAAGGAGCTATGGAAAAGGCGATATACTTTTATTTCTGCAAACCTATTAAGAGATGATTAATCGAGGTTCAATACACTAGGAATTTTGGTGTAAAGATTTTCAGGACTTAAACAGTGCTTATTGCCCAAATTAGAACACATTTGTTAAAATGACATTAATCAAAAATATAATAACTATCTAGAACTACCCCTTACTGCATTAAAGAAAAAAAATTGCGTAATTATCCAAATAACTAAATTGGCTTGAGACTACTTAACGAAGATAGTTTGAATTTTTTTTTAATATATTAAAGATTTCGGATTCAGGAATATACATTCTTCGGATAGTATGTTTAAGAAATTATTTAAAGTGCTCATCATCAGTACATTCGATACTAACCAGATATATTACCAGGAGTTGAGATATTGCAACTTATTCTATACTTTCAACTCCAGATGTTCCAATATGAACAAACGAGGCAAAGTAATATATCATGCCCAAGAAAATGGTTTTATTATACTGTCACTAGGTCTTTGAGCTATATGTATGTATATGTTTTATTTTATCCCGCGATATTGCCACGTTGATAATGTATATAACATATTCGTCAAATGACTTCAAAAATGTTTAAACAAAAAATTTAAAACATTTCTACTAATTGTACATTACATAATGATCTTCCAGATAGAATATTAAAAATAATAAGATTCGCCATATACTTTTGGATAAAACAAATTTAAACAGAATTTTAATAAGGAAAGACTAATAGTTTGCTTTCAGGCATAGGTTTAACTCTAATAGGTTGTTTTAAATTGATGGCACTAAACAAATACGAAAAAGGGAAAAGATAGAAGAGATGATTTTGATTTGTTCCCAAGTTCACCAATAACAGGTCAAATGAAAAGTCCCCGGCCTACCATAGTAGAACAAATTTTTTTGCCAAAATTAGTTTTTTTGTTCAACATAATTCCCTTCAATGGTGATACACTGATTATAGCGACCGTTCAACTTTTCAATAACATTTTTCTAGTACGATTTGTCCTTTGCTTCAAAATAGGCCTCAGTTTCGTCGATCACCTCTTCATTCGACGAAAATTTCTTCCGAGCGAGCATTATTTTGAGATCCGAGAACAGCAACCAGTCGCTGGGGGCAGATCTGGAGAATACAATGGATGAGGAAGCAATTAGAAGCCAAATTCATGGATTTTTGACACGGTGCATTGTCTTGGTGGAGCAGCACTTTCTATTTCTTCAAGTGCAGCCGTTTTTCGGGGATTTCCTCCTTCAAACGGTCCAGTAACGCTATGTAATAGTCGCTGTTGATAGTCCTTCCTTTTTCAAGATAGTCACTGAAAATTATTTCACGCGCATCCCAAAATACAGACGCCATAAAGTTGCCAGCCGACTGTTGCCTTTTCCCACGCTTTGGAACGGATTCATCGTGTGCAGTCCACTCGGATGACTGTCGATTGGACTTCGGAGTGAAATGATGGAGCCATGTTTCATCCATTGTCACATGTCGACACAAAAACTCGGGTTTATTACGCTTGATTATCTTCAAACACTGCTCCGAATCATCAACTCGTCGTTGTTTTTGATCAAAAGTGAGCTCGCGCGGCACCCACTTTACACAGAGCTTTATCATACCCAAATATTCGTGAATGATATGATGTACACGTTCACTTGATATTTTTAGAGTGTCTGCTATTTCATTCAGTTTCAAATTACGGTTATTCAACATCATTTTGTGGATTTTTTAAATGTTTTCTTCGGTAACAAACTCTTTAGGGCGTCCACTGCGTTCACCGTCTTCGGTGCTTATTTCACCACTTCTAAACTTAGCATACCAAACCTTGATGGTTGATTTTCCTGGGGCAGTGTCAAAACAATAATAAAAGTTGCTTCACTTCAAATGCTATAATTCATAAACTAATGATCCGACAGCTAACAACTTTATTAACTCGGCATCAAGCCAAATTTTTGCTTCAACTGTTTTTTTCCCTTCAAAAAGCAATATTTTATCAACACGCGGAATTTCTTTTTATCCATTTAAACAATAGTTGCTTCACTCAAAATGTTATGATTCACAAACTAATGATCCGACAGCGGTCAAATTTATACACGAATCTTTTGAGGATTATGGCTAACATTTGAATTTATTTCTAGTAGCGCTATATATGTGTCAGGCCAGGGACTTTTCAATTGACCTGTTGTATATAATTTTGTTTATATATTATATTTATAATTTTTACATATTATATTTATTTCATTTATTGAATTTTATTTAATAAAATTTTTTCAGGAATTAATTTGCTTTCCATTTAAATTGCATTGGTTAATTATACGTGATGTCAGAGCTGTAACGCGTCAAGCTTTATTCTTCACAGCAAAATGTTTCTCTTACAGGTGGTTTTTCTAATTCAATTTACTATTAAGTAGAAATTAATATATTTTCCAATTCTGGTTTTTTTTCTCCTAGTTTTCATTACGTTTAATTTATATTTCCAAATAATAAATTAATTTATTTGTACTGTCTTTACTTTTTCAATTTTGTTGTTGTTTTTCATTCTGATTCTACGATTACCATAAATTTCAATATAATTTGTGTTCATTAATACTCCATATTTCTTTAGTACTGTATTTCAACTGCTTAAGTTTTCCTGTAAGTGTTCTGGAGTATCGATGATTATTTCTTTTTTTTTCTATATTTTTCATTGACGTTTATATTTTTTCATAATTTTCATGTATGTAGTAGAGTCTTTTGGATTTTACGAGAAAACTTGGGCATCCAAGAATTTCGCTTTTTCGCATATCTTATTGTCTATAATTACATAATTTGTGTTTGTTCAATATATTTTATTTGCTTGTTGCTTTTAACATTTTATCACTTACTCCTGTTTATTCCAACATAACCCATAATATCATAAATAATAATAAAAGGACCTTCATTTTGGTATTTGCTTCTAGTAATATGAAGTTTGATATAACCGATCTGGACAATAAATTAATTTTGATAATTTCGATTTGATTTTTCACTCATATTTATGAGTTTATATCGGTACATAAATATATGTGTGTGTTTGTTTATATATTTATATACATGTAAACATGTATTTTAACTTAAAACTTTTATTAATTAGTTAAAACAGTTTTACTATTTAAATTCGAGATATCGTTACTGCAAAATGCAATACTATTTTATATTGATAACGTAATCTAACATTTGTCAGAGTTTCTGTATTCTCATAGTCAGTCTACCGTTTACAATTTGTAATATTAATAAGTTTTTTTTATAGTAAATTTAATGTTAATTCATTTAATATTAGCTCTTGCTTTTCGAACAATTTTGTGATATCATGTAAAATTTAATAGAATTCAATTAATTAGTATCAACAAATTGACTGACAGATTATAGGATGTTGTAAATAAAATTAATACACCAAACCACCAAAAAGGGGCGGTCCTGTTTAAGCCCATTCCTGTTTATAACATTAGTGAATCAAATAACATGAAGAAATGTATGAATATGGAAAGGAAAATTTGGGAAAAATAGAAATGTCGGTAATGAGCTTTTACGGATGATGTACTAGTAACAAAAGATAGACCAGACCACCTGCAGAAATCTTAAACAGATGAAATGCGGTACTAATAGAAGAATAAGAGAATACCGAATGACAATGAATAAAAGAAAAACGAAAGTCATGATGATGGAAGAGCCAGAACGAATAAATATTCAATTTGAAGATGTGGAAATAGAACGATAATATTAAATATCTGCGTATAGAGAATTAATGCCACAATTGGAAAAACCATGAACTTGTATTTCGCTATAAATAGTAAATTCATTAACACAAAAGAAATATCAAGCAGAAAAAAAATGAACAGAGCAATATATAGTTGGTTAAACCAACTCTAATATTTGGTTGCTAATGAACTTTTTTATATTACTTATTAACTAACATAATCTAATAATAATAGTAAATTTATGAGCCCAATTGGAAGATAAATTAGTTAGATCAAAAAATAGTGGGTTTGAATGCCATTGTCTTGAGCACTAAACTATATTGGAAACAGAGTTAAATAAAAACCTGATCAAATCAGACTGTAACAATTTAATCTTAGCTCAAAGATATTCATTTATTAATTCATAATAAAACCTAATTGTCTTTATGGGTTGAAATGTGAGGTACCATGAAGTTATCAAACGGATTGATAATGGGCTACCAAAACTATTCTTAGTAAGTTTTCTTATATTAAAATTAATGTTAATTCATTTAATATTAGCTGGTGCTTTTCGAACAATTTTTTGATATCATGTAAAATTTTTAATCGAATTCAATTAATTAGTATCAACAAATTGACTGACAGATTGTAGGATGTTGTAAATAAAATTAATACACCAAATCGGTTTGTAACTAATATTTAAGAGCTTTCAAAAAATTGGTTATTAGCTGTTGTTGTTCGAACAATTTTTCAATTTTATTCGGAGAAATGAAATATTACGTTATAATATATGGAAGTTCTAAATTTAATTCCAGTTTCAAGACGTTGAGCACAGTCACTTTATCATTTTCAATATTCAAATATAATTTCGGAAATGCCTTCTGGAGGTAGGCTGAGAAATGAATTGTGTCGGTCCTTAGCTCCATCCAAATTTCGGTCCTGTGTTAAGCCAGAGATAAATGTGTTTTAGCATATATTACAGTAAGTTATTGTAATTTAATATAAGCAAAATCCCTCAGTATGTTTACCTAAGCATAACATAGAAAGAAAATCAGATGTTCAGGATCAGATCTTCTCAGGTGCCAAATATATTTTATTTATTATTTATTATTTATTTATTTATTTATTTATTACTTTTTATTTTGATGTTTCTTAAATACTAGATCACTTTTAAAGAAATATACTTTTTTGTTGCTATTCGGTTAGCAGTTTTCCTTTGGTTGGAATAATTTATTCGACAATAAAAAAATACTATGAGATTCTTACAATTATAAATTCATAATTTTTTATTATTATCTGAGTATTCAACATTCTGCCCAATAGGCAACAAGTAGTTGGTCGAATTTGTGTTACTTTTTATTTTGATGTATCTTAAAAACTAGATCACTTTTAAAGAAATATTCTTTTTTGTTGCTGTTCGGTTAGCAGTTGGTTTTTCCTTTGGTTGGAATAATTTATTCGACAATAAAAAATACTATGAGATTCTTACAATTATAAATTCATAATTTTTTATTATTATCGGAGTATTCAACGTTCTGCCCAATAGGCAACAAGTAGTTGGTCGAATTTGTGTTACTTTTTATTTTGATGTATCTTAAAAACTAGATCACTTTTAAAGAAATATACTTTTTTGTTGCTATTCGGTTAGCAGTTGGTTTTTCCTTTGGATGGAATAATTTATTCGACAATAAAAAATACTATGAGATTCTTACAATTATGAATTCATAATTTTTTATTATTATCTGAGTATTCAACATTCTGCCCAATGGGCAAGAAGTAGTTGGTGGAATTTATGTTATATAAATGACATGTAGAAAGGAGACCGCTTCAGTAAGTGATCTCCTGTACAAACTTATAAACTAATACTTAGTTTAATTACTATCCTGTGCCATTCTAACAATTATTCATCAGTCTATAAATGAGATCGGATGGTAGTAAATGATCTAGCCTATGCACTTCACTGACATCACACACATTTAATTCTTTGGCGAGAGCATTCAAGTGCACCGACACTTTTTCAGAATAGTTTACAGTGAAACTTTGGATCACACTCGTTATGGTTTCCAGGGGGATATCGCGCTGAATTAGTTTGTTACTGACGTAATATGAGTCGCACGTCTACTATAGCACATAGCACTTTATTTTAGAATTTGTGAAGGATGGTTATGTTGGATTTGTTAGTAGTATGTCACAGTTCGATATTATACGTTTAAATAGATATAGGAATTGACTATTACGGCCTATGCGATAATTTATGTTTACTCTTTATTAATGTATCTTTCTTTCAAGTTAAGCGTCGATTCAGATCCATTCCAAGATATTTAACATTATCTGCTTGCGGGGGTTATTGATTTCTAATATTTACCGGAGGGCAAGTTCATCTTCGCAGAGTGAACGTCACGCAAGTAGATTTTGTCTCATTCCCCTTGATACGTCATATTTTCAATTACAAATTAATTTTGTTTAAGTGAAGTTGGAAGGCTTACTTGGGTTAACCTGCAGTCGCCGGGAATGGTATCATTTGATCGCGTGATTGAGTTGTTGTATTTCAATTGATTGGCAGATATGCCATCTGAGCTTGGGGATTTTTTCGAAGAGAGATTTTTAATCGAAAGTTTTAAATCTTTGGACTGTCAAGGAGAAATTTTAACATGATATTTTTCTTTTCAAGCGGGCGATTGTGAAACTGATTATGTCTAGCTTTTAGTTGGGAGAGACCAGGGAAGGAATAAATTTAATGTGTTTCTTAGAATATAATTTATTCAAAATAATAGTGCACTCACGTCATTATTTTCTCTCATTCTATTTTACTTAAAAGTGGATACAATGCTGCGTCTACAAAATCTTCAAAATATTAGTGATAATAGTTAGAGGTAGTAAATCTGCAAAGGTGACTTGGATTTGCTTATTTTTATAAATTTCAGATTCAGATCAGATTACTCTGATTGAAAATGCTGATACCAATAAATAGTAGTCTGACTATCACAGGGACGTGAACAAGATATAATGTATGACTGAATCGTTCTGCGCAGGCACTTTTGATAATCCTTGGTTGTACTCAAGTTGGGTTTACTATTGCTAATTCTATAGTTATTATATATTATATATTCTAATTCTAAAGTTATGTATCTATGTATCTATAGACTTGTTCATTTCTTATATATGCTAGTGAAAACTTTATGAAATTCGTAAAAAAGATAATAAAATACTAGCTTTTATCTTGTTCAGTTCTCTGTAGCAAAATTCTTCAAAACATTCGCTGTTATTTGAAATGATGTTTATGAAATTTATAAAACCGTAAGTAGTATTTTTCCATAGTAAGTATCCATAGAAAACTTATGGATATGCAGCTGTTTGAAGGATGTTAGTCAATTTGTGTAACTAGACGACACACGGATATTTCAACATTGGGCCACTTTTGGGAAGACGCTAATACGAAAAATGTGAAGATAATAATAGTTGATGGAAAAAGGTTAAACTTAGAATAACATTGATTATTAGCCTTTGTTAGTCATAATGTTTTTTAATAAACAGACATGGTTTTATTCCTGAAGCAGAGTTGGTGTTTTCCCCAAATCCATGGGCGACTATCATGGAGAAATGAGCAATAACATGTTTTTTCTTTTAGTTTGAAAACAAGCTTTTAAAGAACTTGGAGGAATCATCTGTTATTGTCATGAGCAATGTATCATACCATAGACACTAGTGGAAATGATCCCAAAAATGGAATCAACAGAGGCTGTAATTAAGGAATGGCAAAACAAAAATATTGACGTTTAAAAAAATATACATTTTTTTTTCATTGAAGGCATGAATTTACAAACATTTTCCTGCAGATTCAGCCACTGTCCATACAAAAACCGGAATTTTAGGTATCATTATCAAACAGATCTGTACGATACATGGAAAATGAAAACATAATTTTCCTTAATATAGATTTTATGGCGTTAAATATCGCGAAAAAAATATTCTGTTACAAAAGAAACTTCTTATATTTTCGGCGATGTTTGCACGTTATTGCTATTTTTAAAATATATATTTTTTATAAATATAGAAAAAAGCCAACGTCGTTTTTCTTCTTATCTCCAGCGCAAGATAATATTTACACTGCGTCCTTCCCTGGAGGTCTGCCATTTTGACTCAATGTTTTTTTTTATAATATAAACGAATTTAAAGCTGACAAAGTGTAGAAAAAATATATATATTTCTCATTTTTTTTATAACACGCCGAGCTTCGTGAATGACAGGCCAAACATATTTCAATTTTAATTTTTTATCTCGTCATATCTTTATGTCACATGCGAAACGGAGAAGGGGATGTCGAAGATGAAATTTTCGATGATTGAAAAAGTTACATTACGTTTTGGCATTCTCTGATGTTGGTTAATTAACAGCAGGAAGACAGTGACTTTTGATTGATTGATATTACTAAGATATTAGCTTTACTGAAACCAATTATACTACATTGTTTAGTAAGTTTGTGGAGTATCATCCATTTATTAACAGAAAGACAAAAATTACAATAATAAAATTAAAATGTTTATATTAACATTGAAATATAAAATAGAAACTTATTCTATATGCAGAAATATTAATCCAGAAATTTGAAAGAATGATGGAGTAATACCAAGGATAAACTCAAAATGACTTAATGGGTGAAAGTGAAGTTTTAAGAACTTACCGAAGAGAAAAAAGGTAATAAAGAAGACATACTAACTGAAGAAATAATTTGGAGATTAAAGAATAGTTGCAGGGATTTCTTTCCTGAGGAATTACATACGCAGGAATCAACATGCAGAAAACTATACTAACCAGCAAGAAAAAAAAAATGAAAACGGAAATGGAAAAATGGATTAGAAGACAAGAAAGACATTTCAAATATGATATGGAATAAAAAAACATTTCCTACAGAATTTACAAATATAAATTATTATTCTGATACATAAAAAAGGGAGATAAAATTGACTCTAATAATTATAGGCAGATTACTCTGTTGTGAACAGCCTTGATGATATATGAACGAATAATGGAAAATTCTAAAAATTCGTCTAAAATCAGTAGTAGATAAGATGCTAAGAGAGTAGCAGGGTGTATTCCGAAAGCTATACGTTATTATATATTCAGCATTAATAAGAAAAGAAAAAAACCCAACGTTAACAAACAAAATAACGCACTGGGAAAGATTTCAACTAAATTAGGAAAGAATTCAACTAAATATACCCTTCAAGACAATTGAACAATTAAATTTTGAAGCAGAAAAATTCGTAGTAGATATTCAACAAGCTGCTTGGAATAATACTCCAGAAATTTATAGTACAATTAAAGGAATTAATTATCAAAAGGAAGTGAAGAAAATGGTAGCAGAAAAACGAAAATTACGAAAAAAAAATGGCAACAAAACAGAACACCTGAAAATAAAAATACTTTAAACAATATAACTCAAAGATTGGAAAGGGAAATACTGGAAATTAAAAACAAAGCCATAAATGACTATCTGAGAAATTTAATAGATGATAAAGAAACTGATTATTCACTCAGGAAAGCCACGAAATATCTAAAGCGCTCATGGGAATTGGGCATGTGACAATCACCAAAAAGCAGAAGCATTTGCTGAATATCTAGAAAAAGCCTTCAAACCAAACGAAACTAATATTGAATATAATTTGCCGGACATAGAAGCTGAAATTTCGATGATTAGTCACGCCGAAAGAGCTAATAAAATTTATTAAAACTAACATTAACTCCAGGAAATCACCAGGCTACGATTTAGTAACCGGAGAATTACTGCAAAAGCTACCATGGAAAGGAATTACTCATTAACTTGATCAAGACAGCATTTAGATTAAAACATGTCCAGGCATTTGGAAGATGGCGGAAATTATAATGATCCCAAAACCTGGGAAGACACCAAACGAAATAAAAGCCTATATATCTATATCACTGTTGCCAGCAATATTTAAGGTTTTTTAATAAATTTCTGTTGAAAATAATAAAACCGATCATAGAGAGAAAAAACCTAATATCAACACACCACTTTGGGTTTATTAACAAGCATTCAACAATTGACCAGGTCCACAGAATAACAGATGTTATTGAAAAGGCCTACGAAGGTAAAAAAGTATGCTCAGCTATATTCTTAGATGTAGCACAAGCCTTCGAAAACATTGACATTATTGTTCATAAACTATAGAAAATGTTACCAAAACAACACACCGAACTATTAAAATCGTACATTACAACCGGAATGTTTAGAGTTAAACAAGAAGTAGCTGACTCTACAATAAAATAAGTTAAAGCAGGTGTACCACAAGAAAGTGTACTGGGACCAATACTTTATCTACTCTATACTTGTGATATACCATAAATGGAGAATATTACGATGGCTACATTTGCTGATGATACTGCGATTATACTTGTCGGAGACAATAGTGAAGAAGCCTCACGAAAATTACAACAGGCAAGTGACAATATAAATAATTGGAAACAAGCTTGGGAAATAAGAATGAATGAGAGTAAATCTGTACATGTGCAGTTCACCTATAAACAGACCGTACAAGCAACGATAACATTAAATAACACTATCATTTCATATAGCTACAACGCTAAATATCTCGGAATGAACCTTAGCTAGAAGGAACATATAAAGAACAAAAGAAAAAAACTGGAATTGAAATATAGCAAAATGTACTGGCTAATTGGAAGAAAATCACAATTATCAGTACATAACAAATTGCCATTATATAAGCAAATACTGAAATCTATATGGACCTGACAGGTATTGTGGGCGCACCTAAATACTATAGGACCGATTACCTACATCGAGACCTTCAGATACCCACAGTCAGTCAAGAAATCAAGAGAATTGCAAGGGGGCATGAGGAAAGAATCCATTCTCATGAGAATATTGAAATATTGCAGCTTTTGGATACCACCAGAACAGGACACAGACTCAAAAGAATCAAACCATCTGATCTTGTGTAGTGTTGTGTAGTGAGGTGCATATAATTGAAAATACAGCAGTGACATGTATAAACATTATTTCACCAGAGACTGAGATAGGGCCGATGGGTCCTCGTAGTTATATACCTAGATTTAAGTTATTATAAAGACAAATTAATGACGGAAACGACTAGTAACAATGTAATAATTAAATAATAATAAAAAACTATATTCAGAATATGAAAAATAGCGGAAAAAGTAGAACCTGCAAAAAATATATAGCATTCATTGATTTGAAATCACATCTCATTTGACAGAATAAGAAGGTAAATACTATGGTTATATTATAACAAATAAGAATAAGTAATAAAATTGTAAGAATAAGAAGGATAGCAATAAGAATAATTGCAGCTATTGCTTTCCTGAGGAATTACATACGCAGGAATCAACATACAGAAAACTATACTAATCAGTAAGAAAACAAAAGTGAGAACGGAAATGGAAAAAGGCTACCAAAATAAAGTTCTTCGATTAATTACTGTTGTTTATTATTATGTAAGAAACGGAAATTGTATGATGAGCTGGAAATCAAAATCCAGTAAGTTTTTAAAGATTTCGTTGTAAGGCACGAAAAAAGTTTATTAAATCATACCGACGTCTAAGCTCTAAGATATCACCATTGGATAAAGCGCAGGAAAATTGAAGCTTGAAGGGAACCAAACTACATGAATATTAATTGTATAAGTATTACTGCTAATTTAGATTAAGCTAGCATAATTTAATTTTTATTTGGATAATATGTATTGATGTAATAACCGCGTATTCGTCTTATTTGTGAATTGATCCAAGTACAAAAGAAAAGTAATAATAATTTAATTTATAATTAAGATTTTAATAGAAAAAATTGCCTTGCGCTGCCAAATAAGTACTAAAGCTAATAGTTGGAATTAAAGTATCAATTCTTTTCCAACACAATTTCATTTAAATAATTTAACAAAAATTAAAATGTATGTCAGAAATAAATACTTACTGAAACGCGATCATCATAATATTAACCAGGGCAATATTATAAATTGCGTAACTGATCAATCTAGCTTCATTATACAGCGATTCGGCATTCCTTACATTGTAACAAACTCGAATGCCCCAGGCCAGAAATAGAACTTCTCCTGAAAATTGTAAAACAATAGGGTAATATAATATGAACTTTGACTGTTAAAATAATGTAATATTTTGAAATAAGTCAGAAAGTTATTTTTAATTATGGCCTATAAATTGATTTTAAAGGATTTTTGTTAATTTGGAGCGTTATTGCGCACAATCGCTACTGATATATTCTAAAGTATTATTCATCGATAGCTCCTACATTTTCCAATCTTTCAGTTAACTTGTGGATTCCGTCTCGAAAGAATAATGTATCTTTTGAGGCTATCCACGAATCGACTCATTTTTTGTATCTTCATAAGAAGTGAAGCGCTACTCAGACAGGTCACGATATTTCGAAACAAATAGTAATCAGAAGGGGAAAGGTCTTGAAAATTCGGCGGGTGGGAGAGCACTTCCCATTTTACTATTTTGTGGTCGAGCGTTGTCATACTGAAGAATAACATAGCTGTATCATTTCTCGTATTCCTGTCGTTTTTCGCTCAATGTTTGGGTTTAAACGCATCAATTATTGTTGACAGCGTTCTCTATTGATTTTTTCATTAGGTTTTAGCAGCTCATACTATAATATACACCAAACTGACGGATATTTGGCTTTGTCGTTGATGCATGACCAGGTGGTCTCATAATTTTATTCGATTATCGTAATGGTTCCACTTTTCATCACTAGTAACAATACCATGCAAAAAAATTTCCGATTTTGCCATTGAAGCAGTAGGATTAAATTCATACGGAACAAAATATCGATGCTTTTGAATAATTTTAGTATTCTTCAAGCCATTGGAAATGGTTTCTTCTGCTACTCTTACCAATTATGCATATTCGTCTTACCTTTTAAACGGATCATCATCGAGCAATGCTTTCAAATCTTCGTCTTCAATTTGTTTTGGATGTTCAGAACCCTATTTGCCTTCGATTTAAAAATCACCACTTATACAACATCGACACTAGTGTTCACGTGTTAAAATGGGTGCTGCATCGTTACCATAAGCTTCACATAACATTCGATGACCTTTAGCCGCATTTTCATCAAATTGAAGTAAAAAAGTAAAATATTCGGCAAATGCGATGTACTCGGCACAAAATCTGACATTTCCAATGAACTGGAAATGCTTCTTGTTCATACTTCGACGAAATGAAAATGTAAGACATTCAGTTGATTACAAATGAACTTGATGAGATTTAATTCACAGTAAGACTATATGTTGCAAATTTAAAAAAATTTAAAATTAATGTATAGGCCAATAGAATATGTATGTAACTTATTGGTTAGCGTACCTATTGCAAGGCTGTGATCCCACCAATTGTAAGTACACTGTTTGAAACGAAGCCCATCATTGTCGACTATCTCTTCAGCTGTTGGTGTATCCGATAAGGTCCAAGTCCCTAGATAAATGAGCATCACCAGTAGAATGGGTACCATCCACTGGAGCAACTGCTTGTCAGTTAATTTAACTTTATGAGCAGACTTAACACGATATGTGAGAGAGACTCTGCAAAAATGAAAGAAAAAAAATGTGTAGATATTATTTATGTTAAATTATATATATTATATTAAATTATATTATATATATATATATATATATACATATATATATATATATATATATAATATTATAATAATACAACAATATCATTATCATGTATAATATAATAATAATAATAATGTAATAAACACATGTAATAGCATTATTATACCATTAAGACTTGTTTTTAGAAAGGAGCCTGTCTCACGAGTATCGATTGCATATTAAAGTTGGCCATCCATTAACGGATGTTATGGACAGAATATTAGAACAGGAAAACGCTATTAAATAATAAAATACTACTACGAAAAAAACTACGAAAAATACTTAATGGCAATTCTCAAAATGATTTGTCTAACCGAACTAGTCATTCAAACCATTTTTATCTTATAGTATTAAACGAGCAATAGTTATACATATAGTTTTTCCAACAAAATAGCCAATGCGGTCGAATTTATTGCCAAATTAAGTTCGTAAAATTATTATTAAATCTCTTTCCCATACTAATAGTATTACTTTAGTCAAAAAGAGACAGAATAACCTATAAAATTCGATTTGTGCTGGTCTGCAAAATTATTTAAAAAATTTATGATAATAATAAGAGGCCTTAAATTCGCAAACGTTCTTTTGGCTTTTCGTTTGATAAATTTCTCACTGCTGTTTAAGATTTGTGATAATCCTGACTAAAAATGCCAAAACCATGAAATACATAGTTAGAGTCAGGAACTAATTGTGTCTCTAATCAGTTACTTCGGACAGTGAAAATATAATGTCCAACTTAACTTTATGAAGCGCATAGAAACAGTGAGTAGTATTTTCCATATAAATTCTATTTAACACAATTATTTCAGAGAAAACTCCCAGGCTAACAGTTTCCATAGAATTTATTTTTTTTTTAATTTCATAGCCGGCCCATTATGGACGTTTCTTGATCATGGTTCAAATTGATCATTTGTTATCGGTAGCGATCACTCTGGTACTACCAAACACAGATTCTTGCGACCAAAACGATTTGGCCTTTTAATCGACTGGCTTCGCCAGGTTATAACCATGATCTTTTTTCAGCTCAGGGTTTTCAAAATAAGCCCTCTTCTCATCACCCATCACTATTCGATGCAGAAATGTCTTCCGACCATACCTTTGAGCAGCATTTCATGTGATACCCTTTTGGATTTTCCCCATTGCTCGTAATCGGTTGCTAATCGTTTCTTGGGCCACATTTATCGCTTCTGCCTTGGTTTTGAGCTCCGGTTAGTTCTTCATCTACTTAACTTTTGCAGTTTCTCCAAACTTTTTCGATGTACCAGAACGTTCTGTTCTTGCACATGGAAATCAGCACTTTTGAATTTTCGAAACAACGCCTCACTTGTTTTTAAGTTTAGAGCATGCCTACTGTAAGTATCCAGCAAACGTTGATTCTCAGCGGCTTTTTTTTTTGATTGAATAGGAAATGCAATGAGTGACATAAACGTAAAAATATCAGACAAAAAATATCGACGAATATTTATTTGAAATTACCAGTCGACATTAATTTTTAAACAAGCTCATATATCACAAAATATAAAATGTTACTAATCTTGTTCATTTTGAAAAATATGCGACTTTTAGAGTATTTCGGTAATAAAATGACAATATTTACATTAAAGAGAGGGACTTAAGAACCTTTCCTCTTTGATGTATTGAAACCAACAAGTAGCTTAAACAAAAACTTTACTGGCTTAAGGACTCGAGCGTCTTTTATAACGTATTTGCTTTTACAATTAGATCACCCTTTGCCTCGTCAGCCCTTTGTGTAGTCGACACACTTTATTTCCTAATAATAAATATACATCACGTTAATTGGCAAATGTCGTTGTTTATCGAGAATACGAGAATAATTTATTCTATTTGGGAACTTAAAAAGAACTAAAAAGGGATAAAAAATGATGTCCAACAGATGGCATTACTGTGTATTAAATTGCATCGGATACATATGTAACAAACTTCATTTGGAATCCTTCACCTTTTCAGTATGTGTCATTTCGTTGAAGAGTGAACAAACATTTTTTTCAGTACGTCGAAAATATCTGAATTTGCACCGGTCGCAAGAAGAACATGGGAATGATCCAAAAGCTCGGATATATTGTGCCGTATGAATTTTTGCATCATTTCGTTACAGGTCAGGAAAAGTGGATCCATTACGACAATACAAAGCGAAAAAAATCTAGGGCCTGGCCATGCATCAACATCGAAGGCAAAGCTGCATATCCGTGTTTCTAAGTTAATGCTCTGTGTAAGGTAGGATCAGCCTGGTGTAATATAGGATAAGTTCATAAAACTTACTGAAACCATCAAAGGGAATCTCTATCGAGTACAATTAATGCGTTGGAGTTGAACACTTGGCGATTCTTCAATATGACAGTCCTGCACCACATATTGTAAAACTGGTAAAACGTACTTGGAAACATTAAAATGGGAAGTTCTACACCACCCGCTGTATTTTTCATACCTTGCGCCTTCTGATTACTACCTGTTTTGACATATGAGTCGTGACCTGCCTCTTAGCGCTTCACCTCTTATGAAGATACCACAAAATTAGTCGATTTATAGACCACCTCATCAAATACATCATTCTCTCAACATAAGTTGTCTGAAATATGGGAAAAGGCAGCAGCTGTCGATGGACAAGACTTTGAAGAAAAGAAGAAAATACATTGTACCGATTTTTGAGAATAAAGCTTCAAATAGAAGAAAATCCTTTAAAACGAATTTGTAAAGTACTTGAATTAATTTCCCATTCGTTGGCAAGTTGTTAGTTCGATGTTAGTGGAACGTAAGACAGAGTGAAACTTATAAGCAGGGTGATACTAATGAAAGTTATAGGAACAAACTTGGATTGGAACAAACCTATATATAAAGAACATTATTTTCATCTCATAATTTGCTTAGAGGTACTGTAAATATAATATAATAAAATAATTCCAGCTGGTGTTGACAAAGTGTTCCTCATTAAGTATATGAGAATTATTATTTAATAACTAATTTACTTCTTATTTGTTGAAATTAATTATAATTAATTATAATTAATTTGTTAATTAAGTTCAATAAAAAATTGTTATCGATTTTTTTAGATTATAATGTCAAAAAACGGCAATAAATCGAAATATGGTTTTAATTGACTTTTTATTTTATTTAATTATATGTTTTAAAAGTTAGAATTAAACTAATGAGTTATAACTAATTATATGCAATTATATCCAATAAGTGTATTAATATATTAACGAATTTTTGAATGTTCTTATCTTTTTTGAATAATAAAGTATTTATAATTCTGTCCAGCTATCAATTTATAATTTATTAGCCGGCTTGGTGGCGCAGTGGTAAAGGCGATAGGACGGTCCTCCTACTGTTGCGATAGCCGCTGGTTCGAATCCTGCTGGGGCATGGTCGTAAATTTATGTTTGTGATTGTTTAAAATTTGTGAATGTTCTAAGCAAGAGTATAAAATCCGACAAAGAAAATGATCCTAGTCACGCCAGTAACTGGGTAAGGCTGGGTAAGACCGGTTGTCTTCTGGGATAATTTCTAAAGTTGGTCACTCGCCTGTTGGTAGGCTTAATGCTGAGGACCATGGTTCGGACACCACGTTAAACTTTAGATACCCAGTCCAGATAAACCCATAGTTGGTAAAAGCAGACTTTAATATACTTTAATACTCAATAAGGTATCGACGATTTAATTTTCCGGGGTTTAGAATTTATAGTTAAATTGTTTACTCCCAATAATGACTATAACTAGCTCCCAATAATGACGTTCCATATAATTAAGTGGAACGCTAACGAGTTGATGCGACATTAACACGAATTACATGCAGTCCTGTATAAAGAAAAAATAGATATATCTTTTATATCAAAGACCCATTTTACTAAAGACTTGTTTATAAGATTTCGGTACTATTCTATTTATCATTCAATTCACTGTCGTAACACAGCTCGGGGAGATATGCTCTTATTGTTAAAAGTTACGTCAAGCACTTTAAAGAAGACCAGTATGCATCACGGGATATCGAAGCTAAGTATGGTTGTACGATTTAGTCAACCAAACAAAAGTTAAAGATAGTGCAATCTATTATTCACCTAGACATAACATCATTGCTGAAAGATATATTGACCTTTCTAAGAAATTTGACAGCCATTTTGTTACTGGTGGCGATATTAATGTCAAGCCCACTCTTTGGGAATCGAAACTTATTTTCCCAAAGGGGCGGGAATTATACAAGGCCGCCGTCAGTTATGGATATGAGTTTATATATACTGGCCAGCTGACATCTGGACATCTAACTTGAACAGGCTTCCAGATTTAATTGACATCTTTGTTATCAAGAACATACATATGCTACTACAGCAGCATATTCATCCGAATACACCTCTAAAAACAACGAACCAACTGTTAGAGGAAGTAATTAATTTTACCACTGCCATTAAAAATATATAAGATATTATGCCCATTATTGAACTGATACTAGCAGGTTTAAATGTTCCAAAAGAAATAAAAGGTTTGATAGCAGAAAAACGTAAAATTAAGCACAAGTCTCAAAATAATCGAATAACATAACATATAAAATCCCATAAAATTAGCCATCTTGATTTCTGATGTTTAATGATTGATCCTTGAAATAATTATGTCACAAAATATTTATACTCTGTACAAAAAAATCTATGATTAGATGAAAAAGCGAGACCTGAAAAAGGGTGACATATACCATTAAGAGTTATAAATAACAAAGTAATATGGAAATCATCATTAAAGCTCTAGATAGATTTCTAGGGACTACTACAACTTCTTGTCTATGAGAATGGGTAGTGAATTGTTCATGTTGACAAGTGGAAGAGACAGTTAATGTTACTATAATAATAATAATTATAGGTGAAGTTCACTGTCTAATAATAAAGTTGGCAGTAACGCCATCTTATGTTCAGAAAATGTTTGAATGAATAGCAAATGCATGAAAAATGAAATTCTCAGAATGCATATTAATAATTCGATATGAAAATTCAAACTTTTATGCATAATGTATCTATTTTGGATTATTAATTTTTTAATCTATTAATATTACAATAAAATTTAATCGAAAATATGGTTTCTATCATGGTTGATATAACAACTTTTAAAAATTCTACAGTTATTTGACATTTTATTCACTACGTAACAAGATTACTTCAGCAATAACATCTCCAGCAATAGTAATGAACAACCGGATAAAAGTTCAAATACTTATGGAGTTTTTACGAAATATATTTTAATAACAGCAAACTTATAATCGCTTTTGAAACTTCATGAGTACAAACTTAAAGGTTACGTTATAATGTATTTAAACTTAATCTATTACAACTATTAGACAACTAAAACAAGAACTTTGCTCATTTAATGATTCAAGTGTCTTTTGCGGCGCATTTGTGCTTCCAATCTACTGCTAAATGCCTGACATTTATTCGTTTTCAAGTTTCACTTTGTAATTATAAACGTATATTTAAATTGTCTGATACTTTTGCTACTTCTCCTGGCGGGACTGGAGTTAGTTAATTAGTTTTAATTAAGAAGAAATAATTAAATATTTGTATATTTAGTAAACTTTGGGAATCAATTACCAAAATATTTTCCATTAAGCAGATATATCTAATATTATAATCTAATTCTAATTAAAATGTTTTTTTATTATTTTTTTTATATTTTATTATATTAAAACTTTCTGTTGAAAATTTTAGGTTGATTTTACATTTTTAATATCCTTTTATAAAGGAATATATAATAATAATATTAATTATAATAATAATGATATATAATATTAAAGGAATATATATAAATATATATAAATATATATATATATATATATATATATATATATATATATATATATATATATATAAAGGAAATAACTATAAAGAAAAGTATTGATTACTATTGAATACATAGCTACAATTAAACATAAGTTACGATAATGACTACTACTAAACTACTAAATGAGTTTGAAATACAACTTATTGGAAGACTATTGTATTTTGTATGTTTAATAGTTTTTTTTTACACAATAACACAATTGAGAGAGTTTTAGTAATGGAAATATAATAAAATTAATGGAAATTGTAACATCACGTAAAGATGTGGGGATTTCTTGGGTTTAATACATAGAAATACTAGTTTTAATTCTTTTATTAACCTTGATAATATTAATGTTAATATATGAATAAACAACTGAAACTACTGAACATTAATAGTGTAGAAACTTAAACTGGCATCAATCAAAATCAAAATAAGCACATAACATGCATTAGATGGTTTCGTGTTGTAAAGGCCATGTTTTCCATTAATATAGATAAATACCCAAATAAAGACCAATACTCCTTATATTTTGGTGAGATAAATTCTACGTATTCTTGTTTGAGATACAGTTTTATAACTTAAAAATACGTTAAATGCAATGTGCTGGTGTCGCAGATAGGTTCGTCGTTGGTAAAATACTGAAGGATAAAATCACGTTGGAATACAGTAGTTAAAGATTTATTTGAACAATTATGTATAATTTTAAGTTATTAAATAACATGTAGTAGAAACTATAAAAATTTGATAACAACATAATGAAAAACAAAACCAAGTAGATTTAGTCGTATTCGATAAATTAAATGCAGCGTACGACTATTTAGAAAAAATCATAACAAAGAACTTACCGCCATGTTTTCATTAAAAGAGCTGTGTAAGTAACACAAAATCCTAAGTGTCTGGACCATTTTGTAGCAATACAAGAGTACATATCCAAAACTGGAAATATAGCTGCCATCTGTAAATAAAAAAAACTATTACTCTATTGTTACTATTATGCAAAAGAATTGTCCATAAAAAAGCCAATATATTTATATTTCATTATTTTAAACTACTTAAACTAAGATAATCGTAAACAGATATGTGTAGAGACTCTATTCTCATATTAACACCGAAGTATGTTATTGCAACTCTAGGATAACGTTCTTGTAGGACACTGATTCAAAGAATCAAGCTATTTGACTTTTTAAGTTTGTCCAACAGAAAAAACAGCACTGTTTAATTAATGTATGAAGATTATTATCATAGAGGTTAAGTTAATATATTGTTACTCTTTTATTATATTCACGTCCTTGTTTTGACATCAGGTTTTAAATTCTACGTACATTTGTGTAAACATATTCACTTTTTCTGTTCAAATTAAAGTTCTATTAAAATCATCGGATACGGTTGAAAATTTATAAAATTCTATCGACAAAAATATCTGTTATATGTCAATTAAGTATGTTTCAAGTTCTAATTCGAAGGAACTCGATGTTAGATTTGTATTTTGTGGTGGTGCTGGTTTTTTTGGTTTCCAAAAGGCAGTAAGTAAGTTAATAAACTCCCTCTTTAGATATATTTTATGAAACTTATTCACGAAAGGAGTATTTTATTACAGTTTAGTAAAGTCACTGTATGTTTGGTTTTATGTCCGTATTTATAATTTGGCGAGAAAAGTAAGATAATAAAGCTAAGTGAAATAAATTACAGTATTCGTTTATAAAATATTAATAGGACACTTGTATTCAAGAGGTGCTTACTTTTTATAAAATATTCTTTTGGTCTTATCTCCTTGTTTCTTATTGAAATCTTTTTATCGGATCTATTTATTAGTAGGTGTTAGGTGTTTCTGCAAATACAATTTCGAAAAGAGTTTTATAAATTTGTACTTTCTTAATGTTTTTGGTCCAATTAACAATTATTTTTGCTGTGCTGTAGTTTTCTTATAACCTAAATAAAGTTAATGTTTAGTAAGTACTACTAATTTCTATTAATATAAAATAATATACACAAATGTATATACATTTATATAAAAATACAAGCGAAATAATAATTCGAGTTTAATGAAGATCTCGACAATTTGTAAGTAAAACTATGTTATTATTTTTTTATATATATTTTAAAGTCTCCAAAGTAAACCAAATAGAGTTTTAAGAGCGAGTTTTTATTTGAGCTGGGCTACTGCCTAATATGGGTTCTGAATAACGGTTTTTGGTAGTAAGTCTACCGACTGCTGGACTTTTTACTGTTGACCGATACACAGACAATGACAAATTTAACGTAATTAATTTGATAAAAAAATGCTGAAGTAAACAAATTTAGATTATATTATATATTTACAAAAATATATATCAAGAAAATATTGAGAAATAAACTGTCTTAAACAACATATATTGTATTGTACTGTGTATTTAAGGCCAGTAGGAGTTCTAGTAATGAAAACATTTTTGTTGAAAATAGAAATTGGAATATTAGATAATTACGTAGATTTTGCATTTAATAGTATTTAGGAAATATTTAATCGGAATGTCAGTAAGAGTTCAAATGTATTGTGTTATATTTAAGCACACATTGCAACGATAGGAAATAATTATCAGATATCAGTATTATTACATTGATTATACCACGAAATCTTATCATTGTAGAATTTAATTTTTTTTCTTTTATGTTCTATGAAAGTGAACTTATTTACATGACAACATATATTTAATAAAAATATAAAAAATTATAAAATCATATAATATATTTCATATATTTTTTAAATATTTAATTACAATGTTAATAGTACTTAAATAAAACATATTTTAGGACTTTTATTGTTTTTTTTTTTGGTATATTTTAGAGTATTTTTACCAACTAAAGGTTATCTGGATTGGACGTACTGCATAACGTTTGCGCCGAACCATGGCCCTCGGTATTAAACATACTAACTGGCGAGTGACCAACTTAGAGATCATTCCAGAAGACATTCGGTCTTACCCAGTTTGGTTACTGGCCTAACGTGGGAATTATTTTCCTTGTCGGGATTTTACATTCTTGCCTTAGGGACAATCATAAACATAATATAATGACAATGACCCAGCAGTATTTGAACCCACGCAGAATCAGAAAGAATATCGTCTTGTGGCCTTGAGCGCTGCGCGAATTAGTCTGGTTACTTTTATTGTGTTATTGTTATTTTAGCCAGAAGGCTTTCTGACTTCCTATAAGAACAGTATTACCACTATATTAAGATTCAGATCAGGACAGTTTCTCACCTATATTTCTAATAAAATAATGCGCCTTTTACATTCACTTATTGACACTGCTCATTTTTTGCACTATTTTATCATAGGTGTCGGCTTCCTAGGCAACATTATCAACAAATGAATCTCTATTGGCTCCTTGTGTATTCTTTGGCTCTGTGGCTGATGCTATTTGTCGAATCGAGAACATATATTAGCAGATGTGTGAGAAAGGCAGAAAATTGTTGAGAGGACAGCCGATTTCTGGAACTGCTGACAGTACTGTCTAGGAATTACAACCCGAGGAAAACAATTAGTTTAAAGCTTGTAACCACTGGCTAGGCTTTTATTATCATTTCAGCAGCATGAGTCTTGTTGCCTTAAGTACTTGCTTTAGTAAACTGGATAATTATAATAAAACTAAATATTATATCGATGTTATAAACATCTAAGCATTTACGTATGTAATTTTTCAATTTGATTTACACAAGTACCGCCCACAGATATAGCGACTTCTTAATTTATTTCTTTTCCATCAACGATATTATTTATTTTGATCAATTTTTTATAATAACCACCTTTTATTTTGATAAAAATAAACAGAAACTCGGCGTAAATAAACATCTTTTTTTATGCAGAGTCAAACACCTTTTTGGAATGTTCACTTTTTTATTCGCTTGTAATAATAAACTAACCTCGGGCAATTTAGAAATACTTTTCATTCAAAGAAAAGAGCTAATTTAATACCCAATTTAAATTCGGAATACAGCCGGAAGAATAATATCCCTAAAATAACCTGTTGCTTATATATGATTTAAGTTGTTATATAAATACGACCGAAAAGGACAGTTTCGAAATTAAATTTATAGTTTATAAGCTTACTTTGGATAATATTCCCTTTGGGGGGCCTTCTGTTGATATTAATTTATAGCTTAGAAAACTGCCTTAGGTTTTTCGAGATAAAGTAGATGGATGAGGATAAATATGTTGACCAAAGTATGTATAAAGTTCACTTTTTCAATATCCTTGGGGTATAATTTTTATATTTACGAAATTTTTTACTATTTCTTGAGACTTAACAACCATTCATTGTTTTTCTATTGTATCTATATGATGTTAAATGTAGTACTTAATAGAGAGAATATTATAATAACGGTTCGTCTATTTTTCTCACAGACTTATCGGACTACAAGTTGTTGCAAAAACTCGCTGAACGTTTTCCAATAATTTGTTTTTGTCAGATTAGCTACTATCCATTTTCTATTTTCTTATGGCTGTGATATGTTACTTGTAGCTCCTCCACTGCCATTTTATGTTGTTAAACATCGTATTTTATCGTTTACATAAAATCAAGTATATTGTATTATGGGATATAATTATACAATAACACATTTAATCAATTTCTACTGCGCTAACTTAAAAGTTTATTAAAAGGAACACATGACTAAATTGTTTTTAACATATGTTTTCTCTGCTACTTTCAACATTCTTCTGCTAGTTTCTACATAGCTTCTCAATTGCTAACTTTTTTTAAACATTGTAGATGCTATTATCTCTTCGTGTCGTCCATATTTAGCTTTGTTGTAGAGCGATGATGTTAAAGAATGCATATGCTCCTGAAATGTGTAGAATATGATAGAAAACTGACATTAGAAAGTACAAGTGTCTTCTCTATTCCTTAAGCAAATGAACCCACAAAGGTTTATTTAGTTTTAAAGCATTTGCTATTTGATATTCGTCATCTAAATTATATTAATTGTTAAAGGTCTCACTGTAAATAATCACTCCTGTAGTATCTGGACGCACCGTTTTTATTTATAATATCAATATTATATCAATTTATATCGTTTTTATATATCAACAGAAAATAAGAACAAGTCTTCTTTCACTGGGCATCTTCTGATTAACTTTTGGGACTATGAATTGGGCTTCGAATTGCTTCCTCATCCACCGTATTCTCCAAATCTGGCCCTGAATTTCTTGTTCTCAGATCTCAAAAGAATGCTCGCTGGGAAGAAATTTTGGTAAAATGAAGAGATGATCGCTGAAACTGAGGCCTATTTTGAAGCAAAGGACAAATCGTATTACAAAAATGGTTTCGAAAAGTTGGAGGTCACCATAATCAGTGTATCACTCTTGAAGGGAATTATGCCAAATGAATAATTTTGCCAAAAAAATTGTTTTACTATGGTAGTTGTATAAAATTAAGACAACCTTCATATTACAAACCATTGTGTTCATATAAAGACAAATGTTTCTCTATATTATGATGTTGTAAATGTTTATAGGAATTGGTAACATAAAAGTGTTCCATACCTATATTACAAGAGAAATACGTAAACTGTAGCTAATTCACCTGCGAGGTCCTCAAACACTAATTTGAATTTGCAAATTATTCCTCACAATTTCAATATTTTTAATAACAGATGGTTATTCGAAGGCATATAATATACAGAGTAAAATATATTAAAAATATATAATTAAATTTAAGTTAAGTATTAAATATGGATAAATTAAAGTCTACATAAATAGTACAAATGTTGAAAACTTATGATTATGAATATTAAACTTACGATAGGTCAGATAAAATATGACGTTTTGTGATGATAATTTATCGCTTTGATACGATTGATTGAAAATTATGTATAAACGGTTAGAATGGATACTCTCTCTTGGGTTCCTAGTGGTGAGAATGTTGCATCAAAAGCACTTCTGCATGATATTAAGAGATTCAAGTTTTCTAGGATTTTCAGCATTGTTCTGATATTTGTTTATTAACACCTTCTGTAATATTACATTCGGTTAAAAGTGAGACGTACGTTATCTGCCTGATAGGATATTGCGATGTGTTATATCTTGTCTTGATCATATCTTAAATCAAATTATTATATTTTTGTTACGGTTTTTGGTACTTATTGGTTATTTTTTGGCCCAATATCTCAATTTGTTTGTTTGCTGATATTATAAAAAACATATGTCGATATTTTTCCTAGCTGTTTAAAAAATCGATATACCATTTAAAAAAATGTATCGATATCTCTAAAACTGTTTACATAAATTATTCACATAAATTAGATGGCTGCATGTATTTGTAAACTGTTGTTAAACAATCTAACCTAATCATTGAATTCGATGGTTCTGACATGCTTCTACGTAAAACAATAGGTTTCCATTTAATATTATTGAATTCTTCAGTGTACGGATGCGTCAATCAAACTCGAAATTGTATTTTCGACATTTATTGCTTTTATTTATTTTTTCAATAAAGTTGCTATCGAAGCACACCAAAGACTTTTAGAAACTTATGGTCATTCTGCTTCGTCATATGCCTATTGTCGATCTTAATTTTAACGATTCAGAAGTGGGAATTTTGAGGTCATTGTGGAAGTCCAAAGGAGTTAAACATTAATTGGACTAAAGTACAGCTCAAGCTTTCACTGAACTTCCAGTCAAACTAGCAATGGATGAATGAATTATTTAAATACTTTTATACGTGATTAATTTCATTAATTGTCAAGTAAAAAAAGAAAAGTTACTATAGCGCATTGACACTGGCGAAAAGTGGATCTACTATGATAACTTCAGGCGTTGGATCAACGTTTGGATCGATACCAAAAACATATTTCTTATAAAACGGTTCGCCATTTTGTCAGAACGATGTAAGAATGGTGTAAAAAGTATGGAGAATATTTTGCTTAATATATATTGTACCAACTTATATTCGTTGTTCCAATAAATGGCCTTTAAGTTTAAGTACCCTATATGATAATTTCTTACTTATTTCTAAATCTTATAAATGTAAAACAGAGTACATAATTTATGAGTAGAATTCTCAATGATTCTTTCAGGAGATTGTAATGAGGATAACTTGAATGAGACAAGAACAACATTTTGAAAAATTACTGCCGTGTTTACAATTAATATAATGCTGTACAGAAAAATGGAGGCTAACCAAAATAAATCAGTGCATATACATTTGACTAACAAAAAAATGAAGAAAAAGCTAGTATATAGTCTATTCAAAGTTTTTTTAGTAGTGCGTCGTGGATATTTGTGACGTCGAAATATTACAATGTTGCCGCCTCAACTCTGAGTTTTCAGTACAATCATTTAAGAACACAGTATAATAGTTTGTAGGTTAGATTTGTTTTGTTTAGATTGAACTCTTTTCCACACCATCCATGAGGTAGAGTTTCTAGGCGCGTTTTTTTATGTATTGTTGTCCCTCTGGAGGCCTAATTAAGAATTGTATATCTGAGAAACGTATTTTACTTTCATTCTTGTTTCCCTCGATGGTGTGTCTACTTTTCAAGTCATCTTGATATCACCGCATTTTTATTTCTTCTGCTTCTGCCTGTGTACACCATTCTTGATAAAATTAATCATTGAATTCTGTCTAATGCATTTACCATATCTACAAAACAGTTCATGTATACATTCTCTCCTCATTCGTTCTAACTTAATTCTTATGTTCAATTTTGACCAATTACAATCATATTTGTGCACACAAATCTTTCACGCTCTACAATACCATTTTCTACAGTTATATTCAATTAATTATGTGCATACCTATAGTTGTTTCCACTCTCATAACTCTGTCTCAAGAATTTTCAGCATTGCAAAGCATTATCACATATCCTGAAAGTTTCCTTCAGTCACTTTCACTTTACAACTCACTGTCCAATTCAATTACTAAACTGTTAATTTCTAATCTATCTAAAACATGTTCATGATTTCACCATTTATCAATTACTTCCTTTGTATGTCTTATCGAGTTCATCCAAACCGAAGGTGTTATGGTTGACAATGCTTCCTTCCACATATCCAAACATTTTTTGATGGAATATCTCTCTCAACCAGCAATATATATGTAATTAGCTATTAATAAATATAATTACCAACAAAACCCAATTGAATGCTATTGTAACTTTAACTTTTTTTCATAAATTTTTATTGTCTTTACACTTTTTTTGTTACTGTCTTGCCAAGAGTGCCACAATAAACCATTTTGAAATATTCAAATTTCTTATATTATTTTATGCCTTTAATTGAATTCTTTTTAAGGTAATGCCTGGAAGGTCCATTAAAACTCTCCGAGGGTTATCTTTACACCATTTGAATTATATGCCCTGTAAGAGTGTATGAAAGGATGTCTTACATCCCTCAAAGAGCTGCATGTCCCTAATCCTTTTATGTATACTTTCCAGAGAGACAATTTTCTCTAAAGTAATTTATTTAATTATGTTGATACAGATAAAATAGTTTGGGTACTTACTGTTCTTATACATTTCGTATATGTGGTTTAGAATAGAGCCAATATCAAGGTGGTCAAGATTCATCATCCGCTTTATATGTAGACAGGTTTTCTTGGGTGAATCTAACGTATTATTCTTCATTTTGTAGGCTTATTTTTTAGTGTTATTTACAGTACCCACAGTAATATTTAGCACGGCAGTAGCCCGGTACAAACATTTTCAATAAAATTGTAGGGACTTTTGTTATTTAATATCATCAATAATACCTCTCTAACAGAATTTACCGGCAAAAGGGGATTTCGTTATATCGTCTTCTATCTATTAAAGCCGCAATCAATTTGTCACTTAAATTTTATCAAATTAAAGGGCTAAAATAATGTTTGCAGGTTTATAACGACCAGCTGCAAGACGTATGCAAAATTCTTGAGAGCAATAACGATAAGAGGTTTTAATTCTTACCTATAAATTATTGTGGTTGTATAATTAACTGTAATTTTTAAATATAATATAATGTTAAAATAAATTATGTTTGGTAACATTTTTATTCAATTATTTTATTTGGCTTAGAATTTTTTTGTATGTCAAAGCCAAACTGAATTAAAACTCAGAGTTGATGCGGCAACATTGTAATGTTTCGACGTCACAAATATTCACTACGTATAACTAAAAAAACTTTGAATAGACTATATATATCTTGCTATACTTGTTAGCCAAATACCATGCAAGGTTATGTAGGCATAACCATGTTAAACTCAGAAGGAAGCCACATGTTAAAAAAATTATTGGTTAAAGGGTAGATATTTAGCCCGGTCAGTATATAATAAGTTTCTACTTTACCAACAAATCTTGAAACCACTGACGATTTATTGTACCACCACTCAAAGCAAGTTATTAGTGAAACAGTGACATAGATGTTAAGCCCAAAGTGTAAAGCCTATCGTAGAATATACTTTGTAATTTTAAACAGTAGCAAATTAGGATAACATGATATTCCTCATTATTATTAATTTACTAGATTGCTAAATAATAAATAATAATAACAAATATTTTTAAAATTATTAAAAAATATCAATATGTTTTGAAATACCCTGGATTTTTCAAAATATATTGCCTATAAATCATATTTTCGCGGGAGTACATTTTGTAAAATATATTACTCAGCTTCGTACATGTCACGCCTTTGAGTTCGATATCGATTCTCGCTACTCTTTGACACAGTGAAATATACAGAGATTGTCAGTGCTGGATATTTCATGTGTAGTTTAATACGGGAAAACCCTTTTGATCTCCGGAACATGTATTTTAAATAGAACATGGACACGAAAAAAAAACTAACAAAAAAACACCGTAGTTACAATGTTCAATGATACCCTATGACGTCCAGAGTTCCCAATGAACAATCGCTGTTTCTCTTTGGGGACGAATAAAAAGTTTCATATTTTATGGATGTTTAGATGTTCTTTGTTATGACCATTTCATTTGAAAATTCCATTTGTTTGTTATTATATAGCGAGACTCATATGTTAGTTTACTGGTATATCGAATATATGATTATAATTGCGCTGTTTGGTGCGTCTTTTTTTAATAAAATTATTGATACTACTTGCTTAAAGAGTAGTTTTAGTACAGTTTTATTAATAATTTCATAGGGTTTTCCAACAAAGACTTATCGAATAATGAAATGGAATGAAACGAGCTATATATGAGGTATAAACTTTTTTTTTAATTTGCAATTATGTTTATCTGTTATACAATAAAATCGTTGCGGACTTGCTTATTGCGCTATGTGCCGTAGTATAGATGGGTTTGGCCTGTTTTCTAATAGATAAAAACCCGTAATGTCCCGTTGTATCGCCGTTCAAAAAGTCGTCTCTTCTTTTGAAACAGTTCTTTAAGTAAATTAAGTTTTAGTTTTCTGAGCCTTTTCACATTTTATAAATGGCGCAATCGGTAGGATTCCAGAGAAATAAAAAAGCTTTTCTCTTTTGAATTCATTTAATTAATCTGAATCAAATTAATTATCAAGAAAAGGAGACAGGTTGGCGTTGGATTGATAATCATTCTGCAGTTACTCGAAGCATTCCTTGGTGTAGTTAAAAACCACAAAAGGTGGATTGAATGTGCTCAAACAGTCCTACCCATAAATTATAACAAGTAAGAAATATTCAAGCTTTGAAAAAACACCTCTAGTCCGAGGATTTCTGGTACATGCCTCACAGTTCGATGTGTAAGACCACCAAGGGCGAACTGAAGTTACTGTGAATGAACATAGTTTATTGGAATTTTGACAGAAGCTTTGGAATCTGGAATCGCCAATATTTGGAAAATAATTTCTTAGAGGGATACGTGGAAATTTGGGTAGAAACAGTGCCATTTCGAAGATTTTCAACGCCAAACTGACGAGCAAAGGTATGATCGATGCTTAAAAACCATTTTTACGAGGTATTATATAATGCAACAAGAGAAGATGCAAAGTCATCTTCTTCCACAACAGTTTCAACACATTGCAGTTCCTTCGTGAAGGATTATTTTTACTCTTCTAACGGGAAGTTTTGCCGCACCTATAGTACTTTACTCTCCATACTCCTCTACGGATCTAATGTCTACTTCAAGTTTGTTACACTCGACCAGGTGAAACGGCTTCAATTTTTCTAAAATAAGTCCCTGAGGAGAATTTTAAACGCACCATGGTTTGTCAGAAATAATTAAATCCACAGGGAAACTGACTGCAGAAATCAAGCACTTCATATCCCAATCCTTCCACAAACAACAACTCAGCTCAAGTTCTTTTGAAAACGCGCTTGTTCGCGAGCTGGTGGACATTCTGGAAATTTGTTCGCGTCACCGCTAACCTCACTTTTCCAGACTCAAACGACCTCATTCCTCGCTGCAGTCATAACTTTTGCCTCCATGCGACAGCATCCAGTCGTATGCTAACTTCGCCTATATATAGTTAGTTAGTCCTCATGCCCAATAACGGCTGCTGGTTGGCTGATGCTATATTCCCAAATTTAATGCAGTAGAGCTCGGAGTCCCACATAACCCGGTCCAACTGGTCAGTACAGGGTAAGTCTTCGCGACCAGGTGTGCGTCATGCATTCCACCGCCTGGTTTTTGCTGCCAAACTTTGACATACTGCAAGATGATAATGAAACATCTTCCCTGGCAAAACAATGACCAGACCTCAACATAATTCACCTGTTTAGAGAGAAGGAGAGGTATAGAGCAGAGAGTTATGAGTATTTCCATCTTCAACATCGTTGAAGCAATTGGCTGTTTTGGCACAAGAATGGAATAACATTCCGGTGGAAACCAGCGAGGTACTCTCGCAGCAATTTCTTGAAGAATTGCCTATAATAGCTCGACACGTTATTAATAAATAAATATACTCTGTGTAAGTGAACTATTATTTTCAATAATAATAAGTAAATGATACTTAAATATTAAATATATTCCAATAATTTTTAAAGATTTTTTTCTACAATATTATTAAACAATTTTTATCAAAAAGAACTGGGAGAAACTTTTCCATAAAAATATGTTATTCATAAATTTTATAAAAGTACTTTTGGGCATAGTTTATTGCCGGCTCCTCAGGTCATAACCTATAGTCAATTTCGAGAAATATTAATGACGAATTCCACACAACAATGTGAAACGATAACAGTTTTAATATCCGCTACGACGACGCCAATAAACCAAACCGAATTTCCGATCCAAATATAGAGCTCGGGGATGTTTTCCATTATTTTTTCCACTTCCGTGGACGGCGAATCGTTAAATGAAGTGAATCGTATGCGCTCGAGCAGACATGAATGATTTCCTATAAAAATAATTTACTTAGTATAGAGATTTTAATAACATATTTTGTTCGTACTTTTTTAATAAAATATCACGGTGTCACTTCCACTTGTCTTGTCCGTAAACAGTGTAGGCAAGGAATTGATATAGTAACTTCTTTTGTAATATTATGCGGCTGAATGATTTGTTATAAATATATATTTAAACAATTCTGACATACCTATGTAAGCAGCAGTTGTTTTATAATTCACATTTATTTAACTATCATTTGTATTGCCAATTGAATTCCATTTAATGCTATTTAATATATTTCCCATTTCTTAGGCAATTTATGAGTAGCTTCTCCTTTGAGTTCCAACCAATAAACCATTTTAGGAATAACCATACTTTAACTTCTTTGAAACGAATGAAGTGTTACTCTGCAAGCACGTGTTATGCGAAAAAATATTAGTCAAATGGAGTCAGGTCTGGAGAGTAAGACGGGTCCGATAAAATCACCTTATCATGTCTTTGAGCATATTGTACATAATTTGGATCAATGCACCGATTGATCATTTTCTGTCAGCAGCGATCAGTAATAACTATTTCTCTAGATTTCAACAATTCATAATATACGACACTAATCTCGTTCCACCAAAAACAGAGTATGGTCTTGTAACCAAAGCGATTTAATTTAAGGACATAAATCCATAAAATAAGAAGTAAATCCAGTTCTAATTACCGGTTAATATTCGGAGTAGAAGCGATTTTGATTTTGATACCTGTAAAGCGGCATTTTATTGCTAATTTTTCGATTTTCTAATGGCCTTGAATGGCCATTCAGTTACTGTGTAAGACCCATCTTCCCGTCTTTCGAATCTTTGCCATCGCTTGTAATTAAACTTCTTTGCCAATTGTTCTTGAGTTCGTGTTGGTTATTCATCCTACAGTTCCTGCAGTTTCGCATGTTCAAAAGTTCTCAGCCTACTAGGACGCTCTTTGTCTCGGCTATTAAAATCACTATATTTTAAATTCCGAAATTATGTTTTACAGTTTCTTATGGTTCGAGGTTTTTTTTTGATGATACAAGAAAAGTAATACGTTTCATAAATGCATCTTTTCAGGCATATAACTGGGCGTTTTCAAAAATTATAAATCTCTAACGCTGTTATTTTGTGGGAATATAATTGGTGTAGTTTTGGTGTTGAGATCAGTAAAATAAAATCATAACCTAGGATACTTAGTGTTAGAGAAGTCTGTTACAAAATTCGAGGTGTAATTACCGACAAACCTGGTAAGTCTAATTTTACTAGATTTGACAATTAACATAATTAGAATATAAAATTGGATATCAATTATTCATCTTTTATAAGATATAAGAAAAGGTAACCATAATTTCAAAATTAAATTAAAATAATTCTAGAAAAAATTCAAGTCAGCTATATGTTATGGGCGTTCTTAGTGTTAATTTATCAAAATAAATCTAAATTATCAAACTTAATATTGCTATAATTATACGGTGTTTTATATTGAATTGTTGGATTATCTTTCACACGAGCAAATTACAAATGTTTTTTGTTTAAATAATCGAGTGATAACACGTTTCTGTTTTTTTATAGTTTTTCTGATACATACTTGTATATTTAAATAACGGGAATAAGGGAATATGAAAGTACTATAAATAATATGCCGGCCTGATGGCGGCAGTGGTTGAGGCGACACGATGGTCACCGGGCATAAATGTACTTTATGTTTATTATTCTAATTATAAATATCTGTCAAAAATAAAGAAAAAATTAGCGCTGGGAACTATCGACTGAAAATAGTTAAAAAACTAGCGACTGAACATAGTAATTACTATTTTGAGATAAATGCACGGTTCGAGTGTTTTTTTAATTCGTGATGTCGGATGAAGATGTAGGAGCTTTTTCCTGTATAAATTGGAGCACTTAATTTTTTATATGTTTATATTATCAACGGTAGTATAAGCGAAACGTACTAACTTTTAAAAAGAAAAGAAAAAAATTATTTCTGAACACTATTAACATGCAATTGATAATTTAATTTTAAACGAAGTAGAATTGCTTTTATTTTTTAATGTACTGTGGGTATGTAAAAAGGAATGGAATTTTTCTATGGATTGGAATAGTACCCTACAAATATTTTATCGTATTTTAATATGTTAATTGCTATTTTAAAATAATATGCTATAATAAATTTAGACAATACAATAGAACTTAAACAACACCTAAAAACTAAAGATGTACAATAGCCATAAATACTAAATAAAAACTAAATATATACCTAATCATAGAAAAAAAACTAATTCATGACAATTAAAAATGATGGCGCAATAACTACTATAGTTTTTATAAATAAAGTAAATTCTTTATTTATTATTGAACGGAAATATTTTTTAACAAAAATCGAGAGAGTAATCGAAATACCTATTTTCGCTATAAAAACAGTAAAAATTATTTTACTATTTATCATTCACAATTTCAATCTTTTTACCCTACATTAACAATATTGAAAAATATCGTTTCAAAATGCTGCTATATTAATATACAATATATTGTTATTTATAAGCAAACTACCAAAAAAATCATAATACTATATATATTACATATAAATCTATGTAAGCGTAAATTGGGTACAGTTTTGTCAAGGTCGCGGCTAGGACGACAGGGCTACAACATTAAAGATCGGTCAAGTGAAACTAGTAGAACTAAAAATAGTTACTAAAAGTACACGACTGAAACAGTCACTGGTAAAAAGTAGTAAAATCAGTCGAACCAAAAATAGCTACTGAAACAGTCGATAGTAAAAAGTAGTCAATTATTAAACAGTCGATAGTCGATTGCAGTCGATAGCTCCCAACACTAAAAAATATGAAGGTAAATTTTGTTTTAATAAAAATTCGATTATCGAGATTTTAAAATGAATTTTTCACCATGTTAAAGGAAAAATGTTCCAATATTTTTGTTCAATGATGCATTTACCTTAAGGAGGTCTTAATTAACCTAGATTAGGTAGTAATAGGTTGTAGTATGTAAAGTATTTTTAGATAAACTTGTTCACGTGTGCTCGAATGAATACGGTTCGGTTCATTTAGCGATTACTCGTCCATGGAAATAATGCAAAAATAATGGAGAACACGACACGGCATATATTTTTAGATTACAAAATCCTAGTTCGGGATAGTTTCATTTTTTATGCAGTATTTATTTTGCTCTTGCTATCTATTTTATTTAGTAGACTTGAAATAATATATTAGGTTTGTTAATTCTTAATAATGAATGGTGTTACTAATGTTTAATAATATTTTGGTCTAATAATAATATAGTTCATGGAGAACTGCAAAATATTTGTTATGGTTGGTAATTTATATTACTTTAAATCAATAAAATATGCACCTGTGGATTATTTGATTTATTGGATGATGTTGTAGGGTAAACAGATGACTAACAGGCCAATTGAAAAGTCCCCGGCCTACTATAGTAAAACACATTTTTTTGGCAAAATTAAGTTTTTTTATTCAACATAATTCCATTCAAGGATGATACACTGATTATAGCGACCCTCCAACATTTCTTTACGATTTTTGTAGTACGATTTGCCCTTTGCTTCAAAATAGGCTTCAATTTCGTCGATCGCCTCTTCATTCGACGAACATTTCTTCCCAGCGAGCATTCTTTTGAGATCTGAGAACAGGAAATAGTCACTGGGGGCCAGATCTGGAGAATATGGTGGATGCGGAAGTAATTCGAAGCCCAATTCATCGATTCTTGACACGGTGCTTACCATACCAATCCTTGATGGTTGATTTTCCTGGGGTAGTTTCCGGAAATTCGGCATCAAGCCAACTGTTGCTTCTATTGTATTTTTATCAACACGCGAAATTCCTTTTTATCCATTTTTTTCACAATAACAAAAGTTGCTTCACTGAAAATACTATAATTCACAAACTAATGATCCGACAGCTGTCACATTTATACATGCATCTTTTGACTTTGATTTATTTCTAGTAGCGCCATGTTACGATGTTAGCTAACTCACTCAACTTCACTTTTCGAATATTTAAAACAATTTTGTGGACTTTTTTGTTGTTTTCTGGCATTATCACCTTATTTGGACATTTGGACGCAATCAATGTGTGAGGTCCGAGACTTTTCACCCCATGTGTTACCAAGTACTCTAATTGTGTTTATTATAAAATTCTTATCATAGATAAAAAATTATGTTGAACTAAATATATACACTAGATAATTTTCAATCAAACTTACCTCCAAATACATCGTAGCACAGCCCAGAAGAGTAATACTTAAAAATATCGGACTAGCTACCTTGAATACTTTGAGCTTTCTGTGTTTGAACATGTAACAGTTGAGGATGACAGTGAAGAAGACACAAACCACACTAACGGAGAGTAATGTAATTCTGAAAAACAGAGTGGTACAGATAAGTAACATATACATATAATATGTATTTTAGATTAAAAGAGAAAATTTAACTCATAAATGACATGTGGGGGATTTTGTGTTTTTGTTTATTTCAACTGTTAGTTACCAGGTTTACAAATAAGCCTTCTATGTCTACAAAAATTGACTTAAAACTAGTTTTTCTATATATTTAGCAGTATGTCTAAAAAAAGATGATTGTTTTTCTTTCTTCGTTAATTAATTTATGAAGTGTTTTAAGATTAAGTTCATACTGCTCTTCAGGCAGTCGTCAGATTCATGTAATTTTGGATTACTCACAAAACAAAAAATAAAAACATAAATAATACATTCAATCATCAAACTAAAAGAGATCCAGCAAAGCAACAGGTCTATGCAAGGTCCAACGTCAGCATGGGAAAGTGTACATAGAAGTAACTGGGAGGATGAAATTTACATGGATACTGGAGGGATACTGGCCACAAAAGTTGAAAAAAATGTTCAATAATGTGGTAGTTTTAGCCAAGGGTACTTTGAGAGAAAACATCGAGAGGGTCTTGAGATTTATAAATACGTAAACAATTTCAACAATGGCAACGGCTATATAAGCCCTGCTCTATCTGGAATGCCATTCTCCCGGTTTTTTAAACAAACGGTTGTTTAAAGAACAAAAAAGCCCTTATTTGTTGATCTGTTAGTCGTGATAGTGATTGATTGATGATTAAATAGGACAACCTGATCGGGAGAGCCATCAGAGTACTGAATTCTGGAACGATTCCAAAAAGTATTAGCCAATAATTGAGCTTTAATTCGAAATAAAGTAGTTTCAACTGACCAAAGATTTGTCAACAACAAAAAACAAACATATTTGCCTTGAATATAAGACTTCTTTTTACTATAAAAAGGTATAGAAACATCTTTGAAAAAATTGGATTTACCTAGATGAGGCTATATTCAGAAATAAATATTTGTTTTAGTGTGTTTTCTTTTTCAAATACTTCTAACTGCTACCTTCGCGAAAATAATTAGTGATTTCCATGGTCCATTGGTTAAAAATATCGATAATTTTTTCGACAACCCCCAAGAATTTCAAAAATCTTTCATATGCTATAACATTACGTAAATAATAAACATTGTTTCAAACTTAAAATAATACGTATAATACTAATCATATTAGAATTTTTTGAGATTTATTATATATCCGTATTTGTAGAATATGTAAAGTTCATGTTCGTAGAATTGAATATTCATAAAACATATAGTTTATCGAATTTAAAGGAACGGTCACACTATAATAAAACACACATAAATAAAACGGTTTTTCATTATTTTCAAAATAGTCTTCAATTGCGACAATCACTTTATTATTTGAGTTCAAGTTCTCTTCCTGGAACATTTTGTTGAGGTCAAAATAGACATTAGTCACTGCTAGCTAGATCTGTGAAGATTTTTTTCTAATTCTTCACTTCACAATTGCATAACGCCATATAATGTTCATTATGAATAGTTTTGCATTGCTCAAAGTTATCAATGAATACAATTTTATGATATCTCAGGTATCACCTCGTATTTTGGTCATCCCCATCCTCAAAATACGAGGTCTATAACTTTGCAATCTAACATTCGAGTTTTTTTTATATATTTAAACAGCTTTAACCGATTGCTATTCATTAAGGTAACTTGTTCTCTAAGGTATGATTTCGCCTAAAACATTCGTTTCATTGCTTTTTTTCAAAAATTTTTTCATCTGAACTGAACCATCTAAGTTTGTTTCACTAAACCATATCCATACTTGTAGAATATATAAAGTTCATATTCGTAGAATTGAATATTCATAACACATATATTTTATCGAATTTAAAGGAATAGTTATACTATAATAAAACAAACACAAATAAAACCAAGGAATTTTTAATTTTATTGTTATGAAAACATGTCCCTCTTGAACATAAAGGAACAATACGCACTGTTTATACCTATGCGAACGTTTGTGTGTATGTGTGTGTATCTGTCTGTGTGTGTGTGTGTGTGTGTGTGATGGTCTGTTTTGTTTCCCCTTTGCCCTCTTCAATTACGAATAAATAGATGGCGGTGACGATAGCTCCGCTGAAAGCGTGTTCATTTTACCTGAATGGCCAGTGGTAAGTAGCGAGACAAGGGGACGAGTCGATACAGGAATGACAGCCGGGCGCGCATTTACGACACTGAAATATGGCGTTCCAGGAATCGCTGGCGTTTTCCAGCTTTTCTTCCCATGCGACTGTAAATAAAGAAAGAAATGTTATGTCAAATTTTATTCATCGTAAAATTCTGATATCAGTTTATAACAATACTGTTAGACAAAAAAACCACACAATGTATATGTGGGAAATGTATTACAACAATTTATATAATATAATAATATATAATATAAGAGAGAGAAGACTAGTTTGTTTTTGTCAGTATTTTTTTCTATATATAACAGGTCAATTGCAAAGTCCCCGGCCTACCATAGCAAAACGCATTTTTTGGCAAAATTAGATATTTTTATTCAATATAATTCCCTTCAAGGGTGATACACTGATTATAGCTACCCTCCGCCTATTCGATACCATTTTTGTAGTACGATCTGTCCTTTGCTTCAAGATAGGCCTCAGTTTCGACGATCACCCCTTCATTCGACGAAAATTTCTTCCCAGCGAGCATTCTTTTGAGATCTGTGAACAAGAGATAGTCGCTGAGGGCCAAATCTAGAGAATACGGAGGATGAGGAAGCAATTCGGAGCCCAATTCATGGATTTTTGCCATCGTTATCATTGACTTGTGAAACAGTGCACTGTCTTGATGAAGCAGTACTTCCTTTTTCTTCAAATTGGGCCATTTTTCGGCGGTTTCGTCCTTAGAACGGTCCAATAACGCTATGTAATGCATCCCAAAATACAGACGCCATAAAGTTGGCAGCCGACTGTTGCGTTTTCCCACGATTTGGAGCGGGTTCATCGTGTGCAGTCCATTCGGATGACTGTCGATAGAACTTCGTAGTAAAATAATGGAAGCTATGTTTCATCCATTGTCACATACCGATGTAAAAACTCGGGTTTATTATGCTTGATCATTTTCAAACACTGCTCCGAATCATCAACTCGTCGTTGTTTTTGATCAAAATCACAGAGCTTTCTCATACTCAAATATTCGCGAATGATTTGATGTACACGTTCAGTTGATATCTTTAGAGTTTCTGCTATTTCATTCAATTTCAATTTACGGTCATTCAAAATTATTTTGTGGATTTTTTTAATGTTTTCGCCGGTAACAACCTCTTTTGGGCGCCTACTGCTTTCACCGTCTTCGGTGCTCATTTCACTACTTATAAACTTGGCATACCAATACTTGATGGTTGATTTGCCTAGGGCAGTGTCCGGCATCGAGACAAGTTTTTGCTTCAACTGTATTTGTTCCCTTCAAAAAGCAATATGTTATCAACACGCAAAATTCCTTTTTAACCATTTTTTTCACAATAACTAAAGTTTTTTCACTCAAAATACTATAATTCACAAACTAATGATCCGGTAGCTGTAAAATTTATATGCGCATCTTTTGAGAGCTAACTCAAAAATATATGGACTTAATTCTAGTAGCGCCATCTATGTATGTCTATGTGTCAGGCCGGCGACATTCCAATTGACCTATTAGATCCTAAATATAATCATTTCAATAAAACAACTAATTCACGTCATAGATGGTGTCGAATATACTGCAAAATGCAGGTTGTAAGAATGTAAAATTCGTTTTTCCCAGAGAAGGTTTTTCCTTCTCATTTTACCCTAGTTAAAAAGGGACAGAATATTGTTTGATGCGTCGGAACATGTAACCAAATCAGTATGTAAATTTCGATTTGTATTAGCACTTTTTGTCGACACTATTGTCAAATGTCTTACAAACAAACGTTATAAACCAAAATTTTAAGTTAAAGCACCAACATTGCGAGGTGCGACGTCATACATTTTGATGACATTTTATTGGATGGACTATATAATGACACATCAATCAAGTCCAGGGCCTGCTTAATAAAATAACAAATTTTAGATAAAATTCAACTTTTTTTATCAAGATACTCTCCAAGAATGACCGTATTAAGTCAAGCGCTTCTCTGATTTGTCAACTTTTTTTCGTAAAACGGTTTTTCATTATTTTCAAAATAGTCTTCAATTGCGAATTTCACTTTATCATTTGAGTCGAAGTTCTCTTCCTGGAACATTTTGTTGAGGTTAAAATAGACAGTAGTCACTGCTAGCTGTTCATTATAAATAGTTTTGCGTTGCTCAAAGTTCTCAATGAATACAATTTTATGAGCATCCCGATCCCCAAAATACGAGGTCTATAACTTGGCGTTTTTTTTCAAGAACTTCTTCACTGAAGTTTCTAAGCTTGTTTCGCTAAACGCCAGATTATCATTAAAGGTTGATATATGTCATTGGAAGATCATGTTATATGTTATATGGCTACAAATTGAGAAACATTATCAATTACATGTTACATGCTGTACTCATAAACAGTGGGATTATTGTAATTAATGTTCACCTCTGATAAATCTATTAGAAAAGGTGTCTTCTAATAGAATGTATACGCTAGATGACCAGTTAAGATGTTCCCCTGTTGAAGACTATTGGTTTGGTATTTTTAACATTTAAACTCTAATATTTTAAAACAGCAAAAATTAATAGGAATATTGAGTTAGACAAAATATAGGCGATTAATTTACAGTTGTACATAATTGCAGTTGACTTATTTGCTCTATTATCATAGGCTCGAAAAGCAAACTTTGGAAAATGTAATACTTCGGAAATGTCAGTAAGTAATTAAATGTCTGGCAAAGAAATATTAGTGTATTGAAATATTGAATTTTCAGTTTTGTCCATTATGCTTTATTACTGCTACTCCAATTGTTTATATAAAAAGTTTGTTACGCCCAATAGGGCAGTTAAAATTTCAAAGTATCAGATAAAAGAGAAGTGTAGTTTAAGTAAAGTATAAAAGTAGAAATGCCTTTATTTATCAAAATGTTCAGCGGTATCAACGGAGTTATTTTCTCTATAAAGTACTTTTTATATTGAAAGGAGAACTGTGCAACTATGTTTGTCTCTCATTTGAGTTAGTTGTGGTGCAATATTTCTAATTTCGCTTGTTTACATAACCTGCCATTGCCGAATATTACCACAATTAGGCTATGCTATCTATCAAAAATTTTCAATGTTTTTTCGGTCCAAGATTTTCTAAAAATTTAATTATTTTGAAATAGTTCTAATGATGACCGGTTAATGCTTTGAATAGATATGCCGTGGTCTAAGGTATGATTCTATACCCTGACAATTAAATAAACAAATATCGGGAGTAGAGGTACGTTGACATTCCGATAAGTCTGGAAATTTTTGGAGAATATAAGAACATCTATAACTCGCCTGAGAAACTTTTTCTGGGAAACTTGTATGCGTACAAACTTCAAAGTATCCTCAGCATACAAATTACCACTCTTAAAATATGCTGCTATCACCAGTGTGTTTTACTACTAAACTTGCACAGCGGACTAGGCTGGCGCAGTGATTTTATAGCGGTAAATTTATGTTTCTGATGGTTCAAAAGATAAGAGTGAAAAATCCGACCATAAATGATTCCAGTTGCGTCAGTAATCAGGCTGGGTAAGACCGGATGTCCTCTGGAATATTCTCCAAGTTGGTCACTCGCCAGTTGGTAGGCTTAATGCCGAAGACCATGGGTCCGACCCTACATTAAGCGATAGGTCCAGTCAAAATAAACTTTAGTTGGTTAAAAGGAAACTTTTAGTGTAAAAACTGGGTAAAAATATTATTAAAAAAAATTGATAGAAAAATATGTATAAATTTATTTATTTATGATATTTATTTTTTATAAATTTGTTCATACATGCTTCATGTTTTTAGTTGTACTTTTTGTTTTTATTTGTTATTGTTTTTGGTACAATTTCATCATTCAGCTCGAATCCATGCAACATTGATTTCAGACCGTTTTTCCATTTTTAAAGTAGCTGATGGTGTAAACCATGTCCAAGGCCATAATCTTTTTGACAACTATTGTATATTTTTTGTGTAATCTTATTTTATTCTTGTTTCATCAAAAAAGTTCTCAGGAAATAGTTAATAGTTGTGAACAAATGTTGCAACAATTTTAATTGATATATTCTCAGACAGTAAGGATTGTCTATTTCTTGACAATATCATTGAATAGCCAAAAAAATTCTGAAATAAACTTATATTTATTCTTCTGAATCACGTATAAGCTTAGCCTAACTTCTAGTTTGGCATTAAATAATTTGTCTTAAAACAATTTGTCCACTGGAATTTTATCAACTTTCATATATAAAATGCAATCAAGATTATGACCATAATTTACTGAACGTAGAAAATAATCTTATCGTATTTATTGAAATGGCAACAATTTTGTATGACAGGGTAAACCTAGCAAAACAAATTTAAAGACCGTTTAGTCATTAAATGTATGTAAAATTTTAAAATGTTTATTTCTAATAATGGCCAAGTATCCCGAGGAGACGACATCGTTTTTAAGTTTATGCCTGAACTTTTATTGGCTATAAAATATTTCAAGTTAAGCTTTAATATTGCGGATATATCGTTTAAGTTGTGTAGTTAAATATATCTAAGGTTTTAAACTGCTTTGTTATATGCAAATATAGTCGAGTGCAGCTTATATTATAGTTATAAATGTGTATAAGTCATTGAATTATAACGATAAATGTAATAAATTATAGAATGTTGGCAGTAAATAAATATTTGTTCTGATTTAAAGATGAGACCACTTTACAATTTTTGGGTAGTACTGATCTCCAAACGGTAGGTGTCAAAATTTGTTTTATTTTTCATTATTAGTTTACGAGATTAGGTACTCTTAGTAAAATAGATTTTCTTATTTTCAAAACAATACAAAAATAGTTTGTTGTTTAAACATTATCTTGTTATGGAAAAAATATTAATAATGTCAAATAGTAGCTTGATAAACCTATATGAACTTTGTACAAATATTAGCAATGCTGAATAATCTAGTTGGCAGTTATTTGGAATTGCTACGGAATCACAGTCTACTGATGGTATTATACATTTTCGAAATAAAATTTGGAATCTTGCATGAAGGGTAATTCTCAACACTTAAACCTATTTCGACTGGGGCCTTGGGACCACTCCTATTCTGCTCTATACTGCTTATACATCAACAACAACAGAAACAGTAAATGGATCATTTGCTGACGACACATTTATGATGCTAAGAGATGTATCTCTGCCTAATGCTGTAGAAAAAGTACAAGTAGCGGTCAACAAGATCTATAAATGGATTAGAGCCTGGAATATACAGCTTAATAGCACCAAATCTGTCCATGTTAATTTTGCGTATCGGCGAAATGACAAAAACCCTATTATATCACTTGGCGGATGCCCGATTCGTCAAGCAAATATCCGAGGGTATCCGATATATCAGATGGTAGGTTAAATTGGAAACATCATGTTAGACAAAAAGCAGATCAGATTGGACTCAAAGTCAAGCAGCTGTACTGGTTAGTCGGAAGATACTCTCAATTTGACCTAAAATCAAACAGATTGGTTTATCAGGCAATCATAAAGTCAATTTGGCGCAGATATGGGGGTGCTCTAAGACAGCAAACCAACTAGTAATCCAATGCACCCAAAACACAGTTCTACGATTAATTATCAATGTCTATCGCTACGTAACTAACGACGAGCTGCACGATAACCTCGAAATCAAATGGATATACGAAATGATCCAAGATATCACCTTAAAACATTAAATAAGTTTGCCGAATCACAGCAACGTGGAAGCAATACAGCTACTGGACAACACACAGGAAATCAGAATATTGAAGCGAAACAATCCACAAGAACATGTTTAGTGTATAAGTGTTTTCTTAACTTTTACTTAAGTAGATTATTTTTCTTCTAGTTTGGGAAATACATAGTGATGTCTTAATCCCTTACTTGCTTTGCTTATATATTGGTGCAAGTACAACAGAACAGTAGTAATAAATTAATTTGTAAATTAAGATTGTACTAAGCATATCTAATACAGGATGTAATTAATAAAATAGGTATTTGGGCTATACTGGCTGCAAATTGTTTGAGATAGCTAACATCTTAGAGATACGATGCGAGTTAAACTTAAAAAAAATAGAAACGAAAATAATTGTTAGTTAAACTGAAGATATTATGTACAGATATTATATTTGAGATATTTAAAAAAATAGATTCGTTTTTTAGCATATACTTGCGACTTCTTGGGGATTGGTACGCTTTTCTGTCTTGTATGAATTTTCTATGAGAAAGGCAATTTTCCTTTTGAGGGTTATGTAAGTAACCAGAGTTAAAAATATTGGTCCGCAATTTACTCAGAAAAGAGACATTGAAGTTTCTATGCAATGAAAAGATAACTGTTTGATGTAGTTTACGTCTTTATCGCTGAATGAACAGACGGAGCATATTTGAAAGGTATTACGTGATGAAATTTTGACTATTTTGATATATAAATGCCTTTATTTTGCTTATAATTTGAACTTCCTCTCTGAGACCATTGTATTACACTAAATTATGTAATAAAAATAATTTTTCTGTAAACTATTATATAAACTGTTTAGTTTTTCTTTTATTTTATATATCTTCTTCAGGAGGCTCATATTGATTATATTTACGTCTTCGGGGTACGAGACCTCCAGTAAATCAAGCAGTTCAGCTCACCCTTCTTAAGTTTCACTGATCTTGAATAGGGTCTCTGTAATATCCACTGAACTTGCGTTTTATTTAAAGTTGTTGGGCCTCACATTTTATCTATTTCTCTAGAGGTTTGTAAGGATCTTGATAAATTTTTCTCATGATAGAGACCTAGTAAAAAACTAATCTCGACAGTAGAATTTTATTTTGTTCGACTGTGATCACTTACTGATAATTAGAAAAAATTGGAGTAAATAATGATAATATTTGATTTACTTTCGATCAATATTTTCAGTGTTTTTTAATTACTCTAGATATTAGACCTCACAATACTTTTAAACAATTATTCTCATATGGGCATAGAAGAATTTATTTACGTCACGTATAAAATAATATAATAAAAGTAATTTAAAATTTTTATCTTACTAGATTTTATTAAATCTGAATGTGAAAACTTTCTATTCGATCTGGAACGGAGTGATTTATGAGACTTTCGAAACAAATAAAAAGTTTGATATCTGATTTTCCAAAACAGTACGTATTGTCACTGAATCGTTGATTTATTAATTGGATTTTTTATATTCAGGACATTTAACTAACAAAAATGTAGACATTTTTGATAAATTTTCTTTGTAAAAATCTTTGATATAGAAGTTTCAAATACGGCCTAAGTGTTATAAACATAATTTTTTATCACTTAAATACATTCCTATTTTTTTTAAACGATAATAATAATCATGTCAATTTTGCAAAACTATATTTATATGTAATAGCATTAAGTAACGGAAGGAGCATCGAATAACATAAGAACGATAAATTCCCCTTTTTAGTGTCGGATTTGCAGAATGGAACTCCATAGAAAACGACGTTGAATTTGCTCTTGAATTTTCATGAATAATAATTCTTTATTATCACTGTTTATGATTTTACCACTGACTCTTTTTTTTACAGCTGCAGATTTTTACTCTTGCTTCTCATAAAAAATAAAATACCGCCTTGTGTTTATACACAGTTCATGTTCACACGTTATACAGGACATTAGACTTGTTTGCTAATATCTCATTGAAGTACTGTTCAAATTCCAAGGCCTAACAGATGAATCAGTAAAATATCTACAATATATCTCCCCTTCCAAATAAGTCTCATATTGTGGCCGAATAATATTTAGGTATCAGTCGCAAAGTAGCTAACCAACATCAGATTAGTAAAACACTTGGTATCATAATACTTGATAGAACTCATTTAATTGTTTAACATTAGATATACAAATGTCAATTTTTGTAACATGATTGAAATAAATAGTCTTTGGAAGCACAACTTTAAGAAGATGTTTTTCAAATATGGCTGAAATATTTTCTTCATGTTGAGTAGCAAGCCATGACGCTTTTTTTTTGTCGATATGACTCACCAGTAATAATTTTAGTATTAAACCTTTCTAATTCCTTCACAATTTTAATGATTTATTTATCATTATTCACAGTTTCTTGCTTTCGGAGCTTTAGATAGTATATAGATGATTATCGCATGTGTTTTTATAATTTTTTAAACAATACTTTCTAAAATTATTTTTTAAATCTTTTAAAGTTTTCTTTTTACCAACGAGGGTTTATTTATACTGGACCTACAGTTTAACGTGGGCTCCAAACTACGGCTTTCGGCATACCGACTACCGCCACTCACCTACTTAGACATCATTCCAGAAGATATTCAGTCTTACTCAGCCTTGTTACTGGCCTAACAGGGATGGTTATTCTTTGTCGGATTTTCTATAGCTCCCTATAAAGACATTTAAAATTACAATCACAAATATAAAGTACAGCCATGCCCCAGCAGGTTTTGAACCCGTGACTATCGCAACAGTAGGAGGATTGTCCTATCGTCTTGACCACTTTGCAAATTACTTTGCTTTATTACAATTTAAGGCTTGCTCTTGAATCATTCAAATGTCTTAAATTGCTATTAAAATGCTGATTAGGATATAATGTCGTATACAATTCTAATTGTCTTTAATTTAAAACTTATCAAGCAATGCTTTAATTCGTATTGAGTATTAAAATTTCTATTCCTAAAAAAGTATGTCAAATAGTGATATTGAAAGCTTTGAAAGTATTGCGTATTAAGAATAAATTAAGAAAAAATCAAGGTATTAATAGTAGATGGGTCACCTGTAATTATAAATATCAATGTTATTTAGTTATACTAAGTATTTGGACGTGTTAGAGTCATTCATATTGGGGAAAAGCTATATTTATGACTAAAACAAGACGGTGATATCCTTTAACGATATATGCAGAAGCATAACGATAATTATGGTTGTGGCTAAAGTAAAAATCCCCCATTTTATATTTTGATAATTTTTCTATACGACTTCCATAATTGGATATTGCTGCTCTAATTTCGCCTAAAATATATTAAATGCGATGTTTAATGCAAATTTTCTTCGATATTGTTTAAAAGTTAGGTTATAAAAATAAAATGGAACATTGTAAATTAAAATATGTGGATTTTCCTTTGAAAACAGTCATTAGTTTTAAGAAAAAGCGACAGAAGAAAATAGAGAATATGCAGCACCAACAGCAGTGTATTGGTTGTGAAGCAGATTACACGATCTCATATTTTATTAAAGTAAATGAAACAATTTCGTAGTATTTTACTTGAAGCGAAGTTATATTTTAACTATGGCCCGTCTAATAAAACAGGCAATGGAGGTCCTCAAAATTTATGATGTTAGCACGTTGCAATATTGCCGCATCAAATATGACTTTTTGTGTCGAAGTTTGCCGTTTTGTAACCTCTAAAGAATTTTGGAGATATTTGGCAACGTGGACCATCAGTGTCAACCTAAATAGAATTTTATAGACTAAACGGGTTATATATTTTGACGCATCAGACAGCATTCTATCTTTTTTTCACTAAGATAAAATGAGAAGCATATAATGAGTATATGGTTGAGATAGAATGGCTGCAAGTTTAAAACGAATTTTACATTTTTGCAAACTACAATTGGCGTATATTTCACGTAATCTATGACGCGCATCGGCTATTTAATTGGATAATATATTTTGTTATTAGCATATTTTGATATTTCTTATGTTAAAATTATAAGAACTGTATATTATATATCAGAAAATATATTTTGTTTAAATAAATTAGTATATTTATCTAGTAAAATAAATATATATTTAGAATAAAAATCTAATGAGAAATGTAGCATATAAACTAATAGGAAGTATTAAATTAGTGAAAATTAACTTTTGCAATAAATCAACCAGATTATTTCAGATTTACCTAATTAAATCATTGTATGATTTTCAAAATATTTTGATTAATTTTGGTGTAATAGGTTTAGCTTTTTGCACAAAATTGTTGTTCAAAATAGAGTTCACTAAATATAATTTCAGCAAGAAGTGCGAACATTTGTTTTAAATAACTGCGATTCGATCGAATTCCTCCTCGGGAATTGTTCTGAGAAATCAAACACAACACTCTATTTGTTTTTTTCTGTAGTAAACTTTTTTTTAAGTATTATCATGAAACTATTGTTGTAAGATTAATATAGCTTGCACATACCTTCGACTAGTGATCCATTAAAGACGCCGTCGTGATATGGTGAATAGAAACCTTTTCGGCAATGACACTGATACCTTCCTCTTGACCATGGTGAAGTGTAAATGGAAAATTTCGTTAAACACTGAAAAAAAAACAAAACATATTGTATTTTGTTACAACTTTATAGTCAAATTAAATAAATATGTTTAATAATTGTATATTTTAAATTAGACATTACTTGATTAACGCATACTTTTAGGCAATCTTTTTTAGGCAAATTTTACTTCTGAAGTAAAAAATCAAATCAGCCAAGCTGCGGGAGCTTTTTGTCTTTCTTCCTTCGCTTTCTGTCTGAGATCTCTTATCTGTTATTGGCGTTGCAATTTGAACGTATTGATATGTTCATAATTATCGGGATATGATACAAAGTTTACTTTTAGCAATAAACGTTTTATTTGATAAAAATATGTATATACGGCGTAGAAAAATAACACTGAAAAGTACGTTTATATAATTTCTATGTACGCCAATGTATTAGACATTTTTATGAAATAATTATTTCATAATGTTAATATTTCATAATTCGTCATCATAGTTTGACTATGTTAGTTGTAAAAGTATATTTTATTTATTAGTTGTTAAAGTATATTTCGATTGGTCGAAATAGAGGTGTTAGATGTCCTTAAAAATAGTAGTGTATTTAAAGTGCATTAAGAACTTGCGTTTTTTTGGATAAGATAAGTTAATATAAGATAAGATAAGATCATTTGGATATATTTTAATAAATCAATTGCATAAAATAATATATACCCTCAACTAGTCTAAGAGTGTGAACTTTATTAATTTAAAGTTATTTTCTATTTAAGTAATATAGATATTTAAATATATAGAAATAATGTTCTATTTAATTGGTGTAATGTGTTTAGATTTTTACGAATCACTTATGATTCGGGACGGGACGGAATTAATACACCACTTATGGCCTTGTAACAAAAGAGAAACTTTATTTTGATCTCTGGTAATTTATACCCACTCGGTACAAGTCACAGCGCCCTCTATTAGCTTTCCTTCCTCTTTTCTATACTGGCTCTTGTATCGAGACAAGTCATATATTTAACACTCCTCTTCAATTTAAATGTACTAAATAACTTAACCTAATTAAGATTGTAAATAAAAATTACAAAAGTATATTTAAATTGCCAGCACAAAACTATTACAATGTAGATACAAATTTGTTTTAACTTAGTACTATTCTATTTTTACATCGTCAGAATTAAATTTTAAATAATAATTTAATCAAATAAATCTACACAATTAAGTGATAAACAAAGGTAACAGACAATTTTCTTCTTAAAAAAAAACAGTTCTCTCTTTGAACAATAAAAACTTTGAAGAATTATAGAAATAGTCGCCAAAATACTGTTCAATTTAATATCAATTATATAGTTTGTTCTTGGGCTGCCAAACATACACATGTATATCTCTTCGAATGAATTTCTTCCATGCCTCTGGGTTGCTTTTATCAAATAGTATGAATCCATTAAAGCTTCCTAGTTGGTTACCATACCAGTCTTCATAACTTCAAATCCACTTCCGCCTTACATTGGTCCATGGTCTTCTGGTATCACTGAGGTATCATAACTAAATGGCCATCACTATCCCCATTTTCTGCTTCTTCACCTATTACCTTCAACTCATTCATATATCTCTTTCAAACCATTATTCTGCTTTATGAGCTTGTTTCTGTTATCTATCTCTATATAATCTAAATCAGTTATTAATGGTGTTCAGTTTTTTTTTCTTTTAGCATTCTTCACAGTTCACATTCTTCTATTCTTATTTTCGTCTAGACCGGATTCTTCAGAATCAAATCCTAATATGTTTGTTACTTCCATTACTGTCAGATTCATTATCACTCCATTTCCACCTTCAACTGTTGGTATCTTTTCTGTTGAAATAAGCAGACAATAGGCGACATATAGCTCATAGTCATCTAATTTCCTTGGTCTCGAAGTTTTTCGTCTAGAATTGGTTTCCTCCAATTTAGACCAGATAGGTTCATTTCCATTCCAACTCTTCAAGCAGTCGTTAAATTATGCGTTTTTGATGAAACTTAATCTCTTCTACCTCCGCTTTTTCCATTCCACTATTTATTCTTCGTGTCCTTTTAATAATGAAACATCAATGAACATAATATCTAGATCTATCTTTCAATTTATAATATGATCGAGCGTCAATTTTAATTTCTTCCACTTTAGATCCAGTTGTGTTGAATTGATATTTATATCAAATCCTAATGCTTTCTAATTAAATTATTCTTCATTAGGTTCAATAGCTTTTCATTCTACCTGTAATTCTATTGGACCCCATGTATCTAGTTTTTTTGTTGCTTCACTGGTCCTTGTAAATTATACAGGGATAATTTTCTAAGCTCTTCTACATTACTAATTACTACATTGATTACAGTGTTTCTTTATCCTACTGATAATTCCGTTGGATCCCATGTTACTAGTTTACTAGTGCCTCACTGATCCTTGTATATTATACACATGATTAATTTTTCAAACTCTTGATTACTCCATTACTGTTTACTACATTGATTAAAATCTTTCCTTCTATCCTTACCGATAATTCTGTTGGATCCCATTGAAGTTTACTGGTGCTTCACTGATCCTTGTTTGTTATACACATGATTAATTTTTTAAACTCTTAATTACTCCGTTACTATTCACTATTTTGATTACAATGTTTCCTTCCTTCTTACTGATAACTCAAGATCACATGTTTCTAGTTTTATGGTGTTCCTTCTGATGGTCATTGATCTTTGAGTGCTCCGAAATTAATTTCCGTCTGTTGCATAAAGCCATCTTGTTACTTCCACTTTCCTTCGTGTATATATAATTATATATATATATATATATATATATATATATATATATATATATATATATATATATACTATATCGAACTAAAAACTTTACCTAATCTCCATTCCCCTGCAGTCTCCGTCGTCACCCTACTATTAGGGTTAGATCTTATGGCACCTTCACAAACATTATATATAGCTTTATTTATAGATCTTTTTGATTATAAAGATACCGGAAAATGTACAGACTTTGTTTAGCTTTAAAAACGTGTAGTTTTCTGACATGAAATTTAAAGTTCTTCTAGAAAGGCTAGTGTTGAAGAATATTTTAACCAACACGAGGGTTGCTATTTATATTTCTGGTCTAAGAATGGAAACAAATACTGACGATCGAATATTAGTTTAGTATTTTTCTCAACTTTTCCATGTGTAGAATCCAATTATAGTAGTATCTTTTCCAATTGAATATACTCCAAAATACCTTATTTAAATGCTTTAGTCGTTTCTTCGGGTGTTAAAAAAAGGGAGTAGGAATCTAAAACACACAATAGCAGGAAGTAATCTAATGAAAACTACCACTCTAATTACCTTATTTCCCAGGTTATGGTTCATCCGACTAGCACGGTTTTCTTTATACAAAAGCAGTTAGAATAAATGAAGTCACTTTTTATGAAGATCCACTAGGTAGTAGTTAGCGGCGGACACGTTTACACAGTTTGTAACAGAAGAAATTAAGGAGATATACAGTGATATCACATTGACTTGACACGAAAATGTAAGATGGAAACGCTGCATCGAATATACAAAAAGTAAACTTTAAAAGTGAAATATGCTCTTTCTGATGAAATTAAAATACCTTACTTTGATATACAATTGTTAATTATGTGGATTAGAGGATATTACTATGTTACATAAAAAGCGCGCCTCTACTTCATAGGTGGTTAGGAAAATAGTTCAATGTGAATATAATAAAACAATTCAAACTAAAACCACTGTGGCCGTATAATTAATAGTTTAAGTCTTTCAATAATACATGTATTAGACGTACTATAATGTTAAGATAAATTATATTGATAACATTATTTTTGTTACATTATTTTAATTAGGTTAGAATTTCATGTGGCCACATTGCGACGATTTGACGTGATAAAATTTGATGACGCGGTTCACTGTTTTTTGGATACACTATAAATTATTTGATACATCGTTGTCTTAATTATCTGCATCGAAATTTACGAAAAATAATGAAACGAAAGGTTAATTTTATTTTGTAATATATAATATATTATATATATATATATATATATATATATATATATATATATATATATATATAATATATATATATATATATATATATATATATATATATAATATATATATATATATATATATATATATATATATAATATATATTATATATTATATATATATATATATATAATATATATTATATATATTATATATATATATATATATATATATATATATATATATATATATATATATATATATAATATATACATATATATAATATATATAATATTTATATATCTAAACCAGGTAAATAGGTTCAGGAGGTAAATAAAAATGGTAAAATTTTGGAAATAACCCATTTTATTTAAAAAAGTATTGAATAAAACGAAATAATAAAAATATAATAAATATATGTCCAGCCATTCTATTAAATATTATATTACACATCGTTATCGTTTTTTATAAATAAATATACACAAATTTGATAAATAATTAATTATGTTTAAAATAAATGTCTAATTATTATCAGTTTTTGAGTTATCAGTATTTACAATTTTTGATACTATTCTTGATGGACAAACCTCATTAATGACTTGACTACTTCCAATACAAGAATCATTTTCTTCTCTGTTCTTGTTATCATTAAATTTTGGCATATGTTGATACCTATTGGAGATGGTTCGAGATTCAAGATGATGGACGAACATTCCCAGTATAAATAAAATTGATGCTGTTTGGATTTTATAACTTTTAAAAATATAACCTTACATTCTGCACTTATCTTCGTTCTTTCATATTTTAAACCCATGTATGTTAAACCACCATGAATAACACAACAATTTAATTATTAATACTATAAAATTATTTATGTTACAAAAGGTCATAATATCCTAAATTTTGTTGTCGACTCGAAAAGAATGTACCGTCATTAGAAAATGAACACAATATGGTTTATTCTTTACTATGTTTTATTTTATGCAGGATATTGGGCAGGCGCCGAAGATGACTGAGGAGTAACGTACCCTAATCTAGCGTACGTTAACGATTAATGCTAACAAAATCAGCAATATAGAAAGCAATTCTCATCATAAAATATTCTTATAGCAAGTCATTGAATTTAAAAAGAAACTGACTGATATTAAACTGAATGAAATATGCCGGTTTATTAAAATTTGCGGGATTGTTGTTGATTCAAACACTCGACAACCAGCCGCCAATAAATCCCGGGAAAATACGTTTACTTCCGAATAAAATTCCACCCTTCGTTTGACGGGTTCACTCATACGTGTTGCATCGTCTCATCTTCTTCGTATTCCGGCCGGTCAAATTCCCGGTCCCTCTCGCTCCAGTTCTACTCAATTATTTCCATCGACCTATCAAAGCCGCAAGGCTCCCATCCAAAAAGACACTTCCTTGTAACTGTATACGATCGGGGCTCATCTTTCCCATTCCGGGATTTACGCCGAAATGACCTTTAAATTTGCCCCAGTTCTTTTTTTTGCGGTCGGCGAGTTCAAGGGCGGGGGCGGGGATTATTTTCGGGCCGGCTCGAAATGTAAGGCCGTTTTATCAAGTGAACGTTATTAGTTCTTGTCTAATAAGAGCGGCGTACGCCATTCGGTATCGGGTAACATAGAATACGGGTTGGGTCCTTTTTTTTTAACGTCGATGTGTATTTTTACGTTAAAGAAATGTTATTTTCCGAGGTAATTTTCTACAAAATAACTGTTATATATAAAATACGGATAAGATTGATAGAGGAGTGTATGTTTCAGTTTGGATAAAGTGATGTGATTTTTTTTGCGTTGACTTAAAATATCAGTTGAAAAGTCCCCGGGCTACCATAATGAAACACATTTTTTTTGGTAAAATTATTTTTTTGTATTTAACATAATTTCCTTCAAGGGTGATACACTCATTATAGCGACTCTCCAACTTTTCGATACCAGTTTTGTAGTACGATTTGCCCTTTGCTTCAAAAGAGGTCTCAGATTCGTCGATCATCTCTTCATTCAACGAAAATTTCTTCCCAGCCAGCATTCTTTTGAGATCTATGAACAGAAAATAGTCGCTGGGGGCCAGATCTGGAGAGTACGGTGGATGAAGAATTTTCTTCAGATACGGCCGTTTTTTGGTGATTTCGTCCTTCAAAGAGTCCAATAACGCTATGTAATAGTCGCTGTTGATGGTCCTTCCTTTTTCAAGGTAATCAATAAAAATTAATCCATGCACATCACAAAATACAGACGCCATAACCTTGCAGGCCGACTGTTGCGTTTTCCCACGCTTTGGAGAGGGTTCATCCTGTACAGTCCACTCGGATGACTGTCGATTGGATTTCGGAGTGAAATGATGGAGCCATGTTTCATCCATTGTCACATATCGATGCAAAAACGCGGGTTTATTACGCTTAATGATCTTCAAACACTGTTCCGAATTATCAACTTGTCGTTGTTTTTGGTCAAAAGTGAGCTCGCGCTTTACCCACTTTGCACAGAGCTTTCTCATACCCAAATATTCGTGAATGATATGATGTACACGTTCAGTTGATATCTTTAGAGTGTCTGCTATTTCATTCAATTTCAATTTACGGCTTTTCTAAATCATTTTGTGGATTTTTTAAATGTTTTCTTCGGTAACAAAGGGGGCGTCCACTGCGTTCACCGTCTTCGGTGCTCATTTCACCACGTCTAAACTTAGCATACCAATCGTTGATGGTTGATTTTCCTAGGGCAGTGTCCGTAAACTCGGCATCAAGCCAAGTTTTTGCTTCAACTATATTTTTTCTCTTCAAAAAGCTCTTTCTCTTCTTCATTCTGCGGACTAGAGGTATTTTTCAAAGCTTGAAAGTTTCTTACTTAGAATAGTTGCTATAGATCGTAGAGCACCTTGAATGCACCTTTTGTAACCTTACAACTTCAGCTCAGCTGACTTTTGCTCGAAATCCATTTGACTACACTAAGAAATATTTCGAGTTACTGTGAAACGACAGCCAATTCAACGGCAGACTGTCCGGTTAACTGAATGAATTCAAAAAAGGTCAGACATATTTTTTATATGGAGTTAATTTATTTTAATAAATATATTTTGGCTAAGTATTTAAATTAATATGTTGTAGCTTAATACTATTTAACCAAGACAGTTTCGATTTTTGTTTTGGATCTATTAGAAATCATGGGCCTCAAGAACTATGTTAAAAAATAAGGTATGTAAATTTTTTTTGCATATTGCTTCAATCGCCACCTCTTCCTTTTGCTTTTCTTTGATGTTGGATTGGCAAATGTTCCGTAATTACTCGAAGTGTTTGTGATAAAGCTTAGTGGAGTTCGGCTAAAAACATAAGAGCTCAAGCTGTAAGGTCACTAAAATAAAATTGAATTTCCAAAGTCCCATACCATGCATTAAAAAACACAATAGTTGTTTAGTAATATGAAATATTTATATTATACCTTTTTCATATTAAAATAGTATTGGACTAGCATTATTATCGGTGTAGTGATGTTAATAAAATATTGCACCGCAATATTTACCAGAATGATTAAAATCACAAATTACTAGCGACATTGGATGCGTCAATGACAAAAAAGAGGAGATTTCTATAACTAACATACCTATATATCAATTTTGCATCTAATATATATGACTATGACTTGTTGAGATCTAAAACATGGTGAGTTATTGATTACTATTGAACTAATTACTATTGAACTAATATTGATTACTAATTGAACTCTCAATATTAGTTCGTATTGATCCAATCATTGGCAATTAAATGAATGATGGGTTTCACTGGTAATTTTAGTTATTCACTAAGCTCAATGATTTAATAAGACAATAACAGATTATTCCATAATTTCGGTATAATTCCATATAGAGCCACCGTTGTTAAACATATAGCATCTCAATTGATTTTAAATAAATATATTTTGTATATAGTTTCATATGAAGGGATATCCTAATTGAGAAAGTTATTTAGACTAGATATTTCACGAGTTAGGGTTCAAGACGACAAAGATAGTATTAGTATGAATATTCAAGCGTAAAAAATTAATTGAAATTATTATCATAACTATCTGTTCCAGCTGGATGCAAAATTCTAGGAATGACTTAATTTGCAGAAGTCACTACCATTTTTCATCAAGAAAACGTACGAAAACTATTAGTCCTTGTCTAATAAGAATGGCTCACGTCTTTCCGTGGTGTGTTACATATAAATGCTTGGTTGATTTTTTTCTTGATGCTAATCTGAGTATTCTGTCTATTTTTTCGTTAATGAGATATAATTTTTCAATAATTGTTGGAACGGCATTGTTTTAGAAGCATTTCATAATCTGAATAGTAATTATCTTTAATATGTTGTTTAATAAACACTTTAATTACTATTGTTAAAAATTAGTTTAAATTAATTGTTTTTATGTACCAAATAAAGAATACAAAGAACGCTACTTTATTTAAGCAATTAAAGTACATGTACCGAAACAACTTGAATAATATTCATTATTATAGGTATATTACAATATTTCTTCGAACTATTATTAACTGTCATTATTAAAGATTTAACAACTCTTATATAATTTCGTGCGCCATGTTTTTGTTGGCCTATACACAACGATAACATAAACACCTACTACCTAAAATGTTGGGGTATCAATAAAGGTGATAATGAAAACTTGTTACTACGGGATATCAAACGACTACAGGTGGTTAGGAGGAAGCCCAAAAGGGCAACCTCTGCTTGCAGCTAAATAATTACCTGTTTTAAAGGTAATTTAGTTGCAAAATGTATTGGAAATTTAACTATTATTTGTATGTTTGCAGTAGTAAAGGAAATCTTTACGTAATTTAAAGAGTATTAAAATATATTTTACAACGTGACCGAATTTTCGCTAAGGTTTTATCGAACTAGTAAAACACTTGACGTTTTACGTCAATATAGTCTTAGATCTAGTTGCAGTGAATACTTCTCCGGTAAAAGTTTGATAGCATGTCTAACTTTCTTCAAAATAACTTTATAAAGTAAGGTAATACACTTGAGGAGAATAACTTTTTAGTTTCGTTCTAAAAGCAACCATTATTTACGATACTACAAGTTTTGGTCCTTACAAGCAAAAGTAAACTTAATCTCAATTTTTTGTTTCTTTCTGTTCTGGATTGAAAGGTTTACTCACCAAAAAGTTAAAAATAAACAATAAGCGTCTAGAGAAATGTTTGATATTGTGTAAGAATGTGACAAAGCTTTTCATTCATTGTTTAGATATTTCATGTGTTTCTGAAGATATATGAGGGTGCACTTACTACAGCTTGAATAAATATCGTTCATGTTAATTCATGATTTATAAACAAGTAAATAAAAGACTCGAAAGTCAAAAGAAAACAAAAGTGGATATTATTTGTTTTTATTAACCGTTATCCGTTTTAAAGACAATTTATTTTGAAAATATATTAAAAATTTAACTATTATTTGTATGTTTACGGTAGTAAACAAAATATTTACGTATTTTAAAGATGTACTATCGTATATTTTACAACGTGACACAATATTCGCTAAGGTTTTATCGATTTAGTAAAACACTTGACGTTTTACGTCAATATAGTTGCAGATCTAGTTGTAGTGAATAATTCTCCGGTAAAAGTTTGATAGTGTGTCTAACTTTCTTCAAAATAACTTTATAAAGTAACGTAATACACCTGAGAAGAATAACTTTTTCGCATCGTTCTAAAATCAATCATTATTTACGATACTACAAGTTTTCGTGCTTAGAATCAAAAGTAAACTTAAACTCAGTTTTTTTTTCTGTTCTGGATTGAAAGGTTTACTCACAAAAAAGTTAAAAATAAACAAGTAACGTATAGAAAAAAGTTTGATATTGTGTAAGAATGTGACAAAACAAGTTCAAAAGTAAAAATCCTTTGATTTTTTTATTGATTTTATTTAAATTATTTTGAATAAATTTATTAAAATAAATATTATATTTATAGGAAAATTTAGTGTGTCAATTCTGCAAGAAAAAATTCCCTGGGTATAATCCATTATTTCAACTAACATTATGAAAACACATCTACAGTACGTCAGCTAGAGGATTAATATTTTTCATTAATGGAGTTTGTCCGTCAAGGATAATAACAAAAATTGCATTGACTGGTAACAATTAGAAGTATATTTTAGTAGTTATATGTTTTAGTAATAACATCTATTTTAGGTAAAGTATCCCTTGAATATACTGAGACACATGTGGGGCATAAATATAAGATTCGTTACAAAAATGGACAAAAGCCGAGAGAATAAACACAAAGATCAATTGACTGCAGGTCTAACTGTTGATAGGATTTTGCAGATTGCTAGAGTGGTAGAGAATAACACCCTTAAAAGGACAAATGTGCTGACAAGAGTTGACGAATCTTTTCATAAAAACGCATAATATTAATTGTTAAAGACACCCTAATGATCTAACAGCTACTACTCTAAAGGTAGAAAAGTAGATTAAAGAGCCTTTCTGTTTAAAATAAAATAGGTAATGAGTTCATGTTTTGTACAGTAATGTCTTGACTAATAATTTAATTACTTTTATAGATTAGGTACCACTAAAAGGATTCGTAAAGTCTTTCTAACAAGCAAGTTGAAAAATAACTTTTCCATTTTCATAATTTTTCGCAGATTACTATAAAATATATCTATAAATATAAAAAAATTTCCATGAATATTTGTTAAATCTCAATAAAATTTACAATTCAATATGTGTTTTTATACTTATTATTCCTTTACTTTTATAATTCCATCCTTGTGAACTATATAAAGTGATATATCTTCTTATGTTAAAGTCTTCTTTAGTTAAAATAACAATCAAGTGAACATAAATATTACTTCCATTCATGTTTACAATTTGATGATAATACAGATTAAGATGTTAGTTTTGTCATCACTTATATTTAATTCTACCAATTTAGTCAGTATTAATAAGTTATTTTTACATCCAAATTAGTTCATAACTGATATAAACACAAGGTTAACCTCAAATAATCTAACAAAATTGTTCATCAACATTCTTCGATAAAATACTTGATAATTTTGTTAATTTAAAAATGTCTTTATTCAAAGATGATTAATAATTAATAGCCACTAATCTAATACCAACGCACAACATCCAATAATGAACAGAGAAAAATATTGTGAAACATCAGATAACTTTTATTACCAGAAGTTAACCTCAACGATCTACATCTCTTCGATGCTACATCGTAAATGCCGACCATAGAAAAAATAGAAATTTCACGGTATAGGCGACCTTGGGGAAATGTTTTGTTTAGTTCAATCAACGGTAGCGCTGCGATCGCAAATTGTGATTGGCTAATTTAAATTCCTGGTGCCGCCACTAACATGAAATGTGATTGGTCGATCAAATTGTGTGAAATCAGCATTTTCTATGGGCGTCCATAGAAAAAATAGAAATTTCACGGTATAGGCGACCTTGGGGAAATGTATTTTTTAGTTCAATCAACTGAAGCGCTGCGATCGCAAATTGTGATTGGCTAGTTTAAATTCCTGGTGCCGTCACTAACGTGAAATGTGATTGGTCGGTCAAATTGTGTGAAATCAGCTATGGGCGTCCATTTTTATGTTTATTGTTTGTAGGTTATGGTTTATGTTTAGATCAGGAAATTTTCGTTTTACGTTGTGCATATTTTCTGTTTTACATTAATTATTATTGAGTAATAATATAAAAATTGATGACAATGCGTCAGTGTAGTAAAAGATGTAGTGTACCAGGGTAAAATTCTACTACGGAAATTAGACATCGTTTGATGATGAATGATCTCGCTCCTTTCCGAAAATGGGTTGATCAAGTAAATAGTAGTAAGTTACCTGGATAAACCACAATGCAAATATATCAACGTCATGGTGTTTGTCATGGTGCACAGATATTAGGGTAAATGCATATCCAACACTGTTTTTATCAGGTACATTATTATCTATCTATTACCTGTCTATAGTTTGAATAAATATCGTTTATGTAAATAATGATTTATAAATAAGTAAATAAAAAACACGAAAATCAAAAGAAAACAAAACTAGATATTGTGTGTTTAAATTAAGTTTTGTTACGATAAAATATCAGAAATGTTTTAAATAGAGTAGTATATAACAAAAATTCCAATTTATGTCCTGTATATATGATGAGAGACGGAATAACAATTTATCATTTTGCCGGAATTTACAATATTTGCCTGGAATATCGAGCATTAAATTATCTTCAGGCCAAATATGTCATTTCTCTTACAATTGACTTTTATATTCACGCATATATTAACTTATAGGTTTTAATCGACTTTTTATGTTAAGTTAAAAATGACGTAGTACGTTCGATAATCAATATGTCTGTCTAAATTGTAAAATAGTTTTAGAGTCGGACATTATTATCGTTCTCTTTTTATACTATTTAAAAAGAGATACGATAATAAAAGAGAACGCTGTTAGACAGGTTCGAACATGTAACGGAATGAGTTACGTCTGAAAATTCTTCAAAATATTATAATTACGGATTATAAACCGGCAAAGGTTTTAATGCTTTGTACTGAATATTAGTCACTAAACTATCTCAAAAAATAAAAAACAATATAACCTTAAATTCGCCAAAAAGAAAACCTGTTTATGCGAAACAGGTGACGGAATCAAGATCAGTCTTGGTGTTTCGTTAAATGAAATATACGAAATGTATAGAACAATAAGTAGTTCTTTCAGCCGAAACATAATTTAATACAATTATTTCAGAGACAATTGTTAGTCTGGGAATTATCCACAAAGATCCAAAAGATATACAGCTATTTGAGATATGTAGAATATCCGTTCATACATTGTTGGATAATATAGGATTTAAGTGGTGTAAAGATAAACCACGAAGGGGTTTAATGGAACTTCCTTGGAACTTCCTTTTAATGGAATACAATTTTAAAAAACATATAACAAAATCAAGGAAGAATTATTATATCAATTTATATATTTAAATGAGACATAAATATTTCAGAATGGTACATTAGGTCGCTCATGGCAAGGTGATAAGAAATATAGTTTAAAGACAACAAAGATTCATGGAAAAAGGTAAACAATGGAATAACTATCAATTAGGTTGTGTTAGTCATAACATTTATTCATTGCAGACATATAGTTCTTCATGCGGGAAACAGGAATGGTTTTATTCCTAGTGCAGAATTAGTGTTTCTCTAAGTCTAACGGTGACTACCATGAAGAAATGAACCATAACTTGTCTTTGCAGTAGTTTAAAAATCAGCTTTTAAAGAACTTGGATGAACCATCAGTTATTGCTATGTACAATGCACCATATTTACTATATATATATATATATATATATATATATATATATATATATATATATATAGTACACTGGTGGAAAAAATCCTAATAAGCTCATCAACAAAGGTTACAATTAAGGAAAAGTACATAAAATAATTCGAGGAAATCATGTTAAAGAATGAACTATTTCAAATTATTACTCGGCAAATATAAATAAAATATTTTATTGCATTTTATGTAATTTACTTTTTTAGAATTAAGCCTGAGAATATATACATAGTAAATCAGATTACTGAATGTTATGGCCAAAGAGTATTACATCTAGCTCCCTATCATTGCATTTTTAATCCAATAGAGTTAATATGGGGTATTGCAAAGAATTATTACAATAACTATTCAGGCCGAGGAGGATATTCAAACCAGAACTGTCTGGATTTATGGAAAGAGGCATTGTTAAAAATAACACTTTCGGTTTGTATGAGCTTGATCAGACGCATTGAAGCAGAAATTGACAAATGGTAGAATATTGAGCAAGTTTTAAATAGATTGGAAATAAACAGCTTGGTTATTAACTTGACTAGTAGTTCTGAAAGTGACTGTGTTTGAATAAAACTATGAATGTTGGTTTATGATTCAATGCTGACAATTACCAAGGCAGGGTGATGAAAGAGGAAACCACTAAAGGTCAGTATACAATTAATTTACTTTAATTGTAAGGGAATTGTATTATAGAGTGTGAAAGCTTTATGAGCATGTGTCTTATTGTTCAGAATATACATAAATGTTTGGCTAACATGTATGTGGAGAGAAATAACACTAAATATTTTGCAGATATGGGAAATACATTAAGGAGAATGCAGTGTGTTGTTGTTCAGAACAGATACCACTACATACGAAGACGCGTCTAGAACCCTACCGATACTAGTGTGGAAAAAAGCTCATTGTATATATAATAACACAACTCTAACCTATAAATTATTGTGGCTGTAAAATTAATTGTAGTTTTAAGTTTTAAGATATTTTTAGGTTTTAAGTTCTTCGATAATAAATGCATTTGATGTACTATAATGTTAAAATAAATTATATTTAATATAATATTTGTTCAATTATTTTGTTATATGTCAGAGCCTAAGTGTACTAAAACTCAGAGTATCTGCGGCAACATTGCGACGTTTCCCGTGTCACTGCTATTTTGAATTTACTATATGTAATTTTGAACAAGACCTTGAATTGATTTTTAATTTATATGATTTATCTTTACATAGTCTGTATGTATATACGCAAATTCTATTATATGCTTGCATGTATTTTAATAATTTTTTCACTTTAAAAAAATATTTATAAAAAAATAATTGTACGATGTATTTCTAAAAAAATTTCTCTTTCCCAACCCGAAAAAATTATATTGACTTGGCTGCGAGACAATCATCTATTTTCGCACTTTTTTTATATATTGAAACCATAAACTCGCCAAACTATGCTGAACACCTCTGAACAAGTGGTAATCAGAAGGCACTATTTCTGGTTGGTGCGCTGAGTGCGGTAGAAATTCCTATTCGAGCTGCAACGTGTAGCCGAGCTTTGTGATGCGATATGACGACTTGCTGATATTTTTCTGCAACGATACGTTGTTATATTTGTTCAATTGACTTCGGAATACAACTTCAGTAAGAGTTTCGTTCAGTTTAAGTAGTTGGTAACACTACACTTT